>NC_137118.1:46343311-46458311 GCF_949357685.1 Gobio gobio | reverse complement strand
CATGAAAAAAACATAAATGAAAAAAGAAATCTAGTTATTTACAAAATTCAAAAATATTGGGGGTTTTTTTTGCAAAAATTCAAAATGATCAAGTTATATACCAAAAATAAAAAATCATGTAATTTGCAAGAAATACAAATTCAAGTTATTTGCATGGGGGAAAATTCTAATTAAAAAAAGATCAAGTTGTTTACAAAATAAAATCTAAATTCAAAATTATCATTTTATTTGCAAAAAATAAAAGCAATCAAGTTTTTTGCATGAAAAAAACATAAAGGAAAAAAGAAATCTGGTTATTTACAAAATTCAAAAATATTGGGTTTTTTTTTGCAAAAATTCAAGTTATTTGCGAAAAAATACAAATTCAAGTTATTTGCAATAAAATCAAAACGATCAAGTTATTTGCATGGGGAACAGTCTAATTAAAAAAAGATCAGGATATTTGCTTAAAAAGATCAAGTTATTTACAAAATAAAATTGTTAATTCAAAATTATCATGTTATTTGCAAAAAATAAAAGCAATCAAGTCATTTGCTTTAAAAAAAAGACCAGCTTATTTGCTCAAAATAAAAAACATACAAAAAGTTATTTTCCTGATCCTGTCAAAATGCGCTAAACCCGCAGCCATAAGGAATGTCAGCCCGTGTGAGAGCGCACACCTCGTCCTGTGGGACGTCCTGACCAGCAGCTGGTCCAGCTCAAAGCCCACAGGTACCATAACAAAGCGCTGGCATGTTATGAGTTCACGTCTGGCGGAGGCAGAAAGGGTTGCAAACACAATCAGGCCTGACCGCAGAGAGCTGCTGACCGATCGGGGCTTATACAGACGAGGAGCCAGCACTCAGGCGACCGCAGCGCAAACACACCCATTCCCTCGCCCTCGAATTCCCTGCATCATTCCCTGCACCATTCCCTGCACCATTCCCTGCACCATTCCCTGCACCATTCCCTGCACCATTCCCTGCACCATTCCCTGCACCATTCCCTGCACCATTCCCTGCACCATTCCCTGCACCATTCCCTGCATCATTCCCTGCACCATTCCCTGCATCATTCCCTGCACCATTCCCTGCACCATTCCCTGCACCATTCCCTGCACCATTCCCTGCATCATTCCCTGCACCATTCCCTGCATCATTCCCTGCACCATTCCCTGCACCATTCCCTGCACCATTCCCTGCATCATTCCCTGCACCATTCCCTGCACCATTCCCTGCATCATTCCCTGCACCATTCCCTGCACCATTCCCTGCACCATTCCCTGCACCATTCCCTGCACCATTCCCTGCACCATTCCCTGCACCATTCCCTGCACCATTCCCTGCACCATTCCCTGCACCATTCCCTGCACCATTCCCTGCACCATTCCCTGCACCATTCCCTGCATCATTCCCTGCACCATTCCCTGCACCATTCCCTGCATCATTCCCTGCACCATTCCCTGCACCATTCCCTGCACCATTCCCTGCATCATTCCCTGCACCATTCCCTGCATCATTCCCTGCATCATTCCCTGCACCATTCCCTGCACCATTCCCTGCACCATTCCCTGCATCATTCCCTGCACCATTCCCTGCACCATTCCCTGCACCATTCCCTGCATCATTCCCTGCATCATTCCCTGCACCATTCCCTGCATCATTCCCTGCATCATTCCCTGCATCATTCCCTGCATCATTCCCTGCACCATTCCCTGCACCATTCCCTGCATCATTCCCTGCATCATTCCCTGCACCATTCCCTGCACCATTCCCTGCATCATTCCCTGCACCATTCCCTGCACCATTCCCTGCACCATTCCCTGCATCATTCCCTGCACCATTCCCTGCACCATTCCCTGCACCATTCCCTGCACCATTCCCTGCACCATTCCCTGCACCATTCCCTGCACCATTCCCTGCACCATTCCCTGCATCATTCCCTGCACCATTCCCTGCACCATTCCCTGCACCATTCCCTGCACCATTCCCTGCACCATTCCCTGCACCATTCCCTGCACCATTCCCTGCATCATTCCCTGCACCATTCCCTGCATCATTCCCTGCACCATTCCCTGCACCATTCCCTGCACCATTCCCTGCACCATTCCCTGCACCATTCCCTGCACCATTCCCTGCACCATTCCCTGCACCATTCCCTGCACCATTCCCTGCACCATTCCCTGCATCATTCCCTGCACCATTCCCTGCACCATTCCCTGCATCATTCCCTGCACCATTCCCTGCACCATTCCCTGCATCATTCCCTGCACCATTCCCTGCACCATTCCCTGCACCATTCCCTGCATCATTCCCTGCACCATTCCCTGCATCATTCCCTGCACCATTCCCTGCACCATTCCCTGCACCATTCCCTGCACCATTCCCTGCACCATTCCCTGCACCATTCCCTGCACCATTCCCTGCACCATTCCCTGCACCATTCCCTGCACCATTCCCTGCACCATTCCCTGCACCATTCCCTGCACCATTCCCTGCACCATTCCCTGCACCATTCCCTGCACCATTCCCTGCACCATTCCCTGCACCATTCCCTGCACCATTCCCTGCATCATTCCCTGCACCATTCCCTGCACCATTCCCTGCACCATTCCCTGCACCATTCCCTGCACCATTCCCTGCACCATTCCCTGCATCATTCCCTGCACCATTCCCTGCACCATTCCCTGCATCATTCCCTGCCCGCAGGACATCACGACTCCTGTTAGCATTCAGCGGGATGGAGATCCGCCAACCCTGATCAAGAGCAAAACTCCTCTAATGAGACGCTTTCTCCATGATCAAAACAGCTGAGATCTCATTTATACACCAACAGTGAGATTAAGAGATAATGAGCAGTGTTGGGGAAACGCATTACAAGTAACTTGAGTTACGTAATATTACTTTGTCCAAGTAACTAGCAAAGTAACACATTACTTTTCAAATTTACAACAAAATATCAAGTTACTTTTTCACATTAATTTGACTGACAGCTCTCCTGCCCTCATGTTGAGAAGAATAAGTGTGTGTGTGAACATGATGGTTATTGTAGTTCTATTATAGTGAGCATTTATTTATCTCACTTGCACAATAAAGATTCTGTCCTCCTCAAAATGAATAAAATCAGTAAAATGCTAAATCAGAGTACTATGCAAACTTCCAATAATTAAATGTTAAATATAACAACTATTTTTATGCATAATCTACCGTTATATTTAATTGACCAATGTCTTGCTGCTGACCTTTGATGATGAAAATTACTAGATTTTTTGTTTTTATTGGCAAAACTTTTTTCTCCTGCGTCCTATTCTCCATTATCCAGAGCTGCGCCCTCTAGTGTTCATGAGGGAATCTGCATTTTCATCTTATTATTTACATTTTGGTATGAAGAGGTCTTTACCGTTGCACAAAAATATAACTTTTATGTTATAAACAAAAACAAGCCCAGCCCAGGTGAGAAAAAGTAACGCAAGAGTAACGTAACGCATTACTTTTCTTAAAAAGTAACTAAGTAACTCAATTAGTTACTTTTTAAGGGAGTAACGCAATATTGTAATGCATTACTTTTCAAAGTAACTTTCCCCAACACTGATAATGAGCACATCTCCACCTTTGGTCACTGATCCAGAGTTTCAGGAGAGATCCAGAAGATACCAAAGTCTCAGTATTTTTATAGCTGAATGTGAACTATTGTCTCACTTGTGTGTTTATTTCTATTATTTTGAGACAAAATGGAAACTTCAATGACTCAGAACTCATTAAATCTCCCGTGAAAGAGCAGGACAATAACATCTGGGTAACAATATTGTCTTCGTTCTAGAAGAGACTCTTTCATCATCACCTGACAGACCTTTCATTGCACTGGCTTTTGGACTTCTGTGGTAAAAATAGAAAGGCAGATCGTCATTAATTCAACACACAGCCCTGAATAGCGGCCTTCTATGGTGATGAAAGTCCAAACATATCTCTGCTCTTTAACTTTATACATTTCTTATCTGCATTTATCACCTGAAGCAGCACACCCAGTGAATATCTGACCGCACGGCCATTGACTCGCCAGCAGATCAACATTTTGCACATGCCTGTATGATAGTAACACGCCAATAACATGACATAATAACACCGTCACAGGTGGAGCTGCGGAGAGAGCGGGAAAAGTGCAACAGAGCAAGTGACATGAGCACATAAGATAACGGCATTTATCTCGTAAACAAAGTGTGTTCCCATCGACACGCTAACACAACTTCTGTTTAGTGGAATAATAAGGAAAACACTGTTAGTGGAGGTCAAAACCAGTGTGTCCAAAAGTAGCCCGTCCTAGATCGTTTAATAGTGTCATCCACACCTCGTGTTTTATAATCACCATTACCAGCACTTACAATGTTAGTCATTTAACCAAACATCCAAAGTAGGATTTACTTTCAAACTATATCCACTCTGAAATTGCTATTATATAATCACAAATACTTACAAACGTAATGGTTGATTGATTGAATTGCCCAAAAAAGTTGTTTTTAAATGTTATATTAAAGGGATAGTTCACCCAAAAATGAAAATTAGCCCATGATTTACTCTCCCTCAAGTCATTCTAGGTGTTTATGACATTCTTCTTTCAGACGAACACAATCAGAGTTATATTAAACAATATCCTGACTCTCACAAGCTTTATAATGGCAGTGATTTGTTGGGTCATTTTTGAAGTCCATAAAAGTGCATCTATCCATCATAAAAGTGTATCCATCCATCATAAAAGTGCATCCATCCATCATAAAAGTCATAAAAGTGCATCTATCCATCATAAAAGTGCATCTATCCATCATAAAAGTGCATCCATCCATCATAAAAGTGCATCCATCCATCATAAATGTCCATCCATCCATCATAAAAGTGCATCCATCCATCATAAAAGTGCATCTATCCATCATAAAAGTGCATCCATCCATCATAAAAGTGCATCCATCCATCATAAAAGTGCATCTATCCATCATAAAAGTGCATCCATCCATCATAAAAGTGCATCTATCCATCATAAAAGTGCATCTATCCATCATAAAAGTGCATCCATCCATCATAAAAGTGCATCTATCCATCATAAAAGTGCATCCATCCATCATAAAAGTGCATCTATCCATCATAAAAGTGCATCTATCCATCATAAAAGTGCATCCATCCATCATAAAAGTGCATCTATCCATCATAAAAGTGCATCTATCCATCATAAAAGTGCATCCATCCATCATAAAAGTGCATCCATCCATCATAAAAGTGCATCTATCCATCATAAAAGTGCATCCATCCATCATAAATGTGCATCCATCCATCATAAAAGTGCATCTATCCATCATAAATGTGCTTCCATCCATCATAAATGTGCATCTATCCATCATAAATGTGCATCCATCCATCTTAAAAGTGCATCCATCCATCATAAAAGTGCATCCATCCATCATTAAAGTGCATCTATCCATCATAAATGTGCATCTATCCATCTTAAAAGTGCATCCATCCATCATAAAAGTGCATCCATCCATCATAAAAGTGCATCCATCCATCATAAATGTGCATCCATCCATCATAAAAGTGCATCTATCCATCATAAATGTGCTTCCATCCATCATTAAAGTGCATCTATCCATCATAAAAGTGCATCTATCCATCATAAAAGTGCATCTATCCATCTTAAAAGTGCATCTATCAATCATAAAAGTGCATCTATCCATCATAAAAGTGCATCTATCCATCTTAAAAGTGCATCCATCCATCATAAAAGTGCATCTATCCATCATAAAAGTGCATCTATCCATCTTAAAAGTGCATCCATCCATCATAAAAGTGCATCTATCCATCATAAATGTGCTTCCATCCATCATAAAAGTGCATCTATCCATCAAAAAAGTGCATCCATCCATCATAAAAGTGCATCCATCCATCATAAAAGTGCATCCATCCATCATAAATGTGCTTCCATCCATCATAAAAGTGCATCCATCCATCATAAAAGTGCATCTATCCATCTTAAAAGTGCATCTATCCATCATAAAAGTGCATCCATCCATCCATCCATCATAAAAGTGCATCTATCCATCATAAAAGTGCATCCATCCATCTTAAAAGTGCATCTATCCATCATAAAAGTGCATCTATCCATCATAAAAGTGCATCTATCCATCATAAAAGTGCATCTATCCATCATAAATGTGCTTCCATCCATCATAAAAGTGCATCCATCCATCATAAAAGTGCATCCATCCATCATAAAAGTGCATCTATCCATCATAAAAGTGCATCCATCCATCATAAATGTGCTTCCATCCATCATAAAAGTGCATCTATCCATCTTAAAAGTGCATCTATCCATCATAAAAGTGCATCCATCCATCATAAAAGTGCATCTATCCATCATAAAAGTGCATCCATCCATCATAAATGTGCTTCCATCCATCATAAAAGTGCATCTATCCATCTTAAAAGTGCATCTATCCATCATAAAAGTGCATCCATCCATCATAAAAGTGCATCTATCCATCATAAAAGTGCATCCATCCATCATAAATGTGCTTCCATCCATCATAAAAGTGCATCTATCCATCTTAAAAGTGCATCTATCCATCATAAAAGTGCATCCATCCATCATAAAAGTGCATCCATCCATCATAAAAGTGCATCTATCCATCATAAAAGTGCATCTATCCATCATAAAAGTGCATCTATTTTATAATGATTAGATGCATGAAGTTGCACATTTGGTTGGTTATACATGTAATAAAATGCATTTAACATCATCGGTTCCGATCAGAGAAACTTGTGAGACATTTTTGTGTTGTGATCCACTATTTCTATTGGACCACGAAACAAACCCAACCGATGGCACATCAGCAGAAGACCTCTAATGACGTGGAATAAAGAGGAAACATGACTGTATTGACTGATTTAAAAGTGTTACTCAGAAGACCTCATAATTATGCATGCAGACACGTTGTTACTGGCTCATCGTCAGTGTGTACTTTGGTTCCTCACCAACACGGCAGATGTTATCGATGGCGTTCTGCAATAACATTTATTTTATCTAATTGTTTACTGTAGTGAGTTGTGGCGATCGCAGCTTGTCTCAATCAGGGAAACACCCATCTCACGCTGTGGCACTCTGATCTTTGTTCCCTGCACCCATACGCCTGTAATCCCATTATCCTGCGCTTCATTCAAGCATGTTTTCCACATCGGCATTTACATGTTTGTCACTCGACAACTCGCTTTAAAACCAAGTGAGCTGCTTCACTGTCTAACTCAAATAGAGATTTTGATAACCTAACAAGCATAAAAACACACAGCACACACAAACAGAATATCTCTAAGATTGCAACTAGAATGAATTAAAGGATTAGTTCACTTTAAAATTAAAACGTCCTGATGATTTCCTGACCCTCATCTCATCCAAACGTCTGTCTTTCTTCAGTGGAAAAGAAATGAAGTTTTTTGAGGAAAACATTCCAGGATTTTTCTGCACATAATGGACTTCAATGGGAACCAACGGATGAAGGTCCAAATCACTGCAGTTTCAGAGGAAGAGCTTAAACGGATTATGCAATCCGTGGCGCAGCGCAAGATGAGCAGTTGAGGTTAAAAGTGTATAAATGTGTGTTTGTGTTGTAAATGTGCGATGGTTTGTGTAGATCAGACTCTATTCCCCTGGGATCGGTCAGAGCCTCTGAAGCTCTTCCTCTGAAACTGCAGTGATTTGGACCTTCAGCCGTTGGTTCCCATTGAAGTCCATTATGAGGAGAAAAATCCTGGAATGTTTTCCTCAAAAAACTAAAAAAAATTCCACTGAAGAAAGAAACACATGAATATCTTGGATGAGATGGGGTGAGGAAATCATCAGGATATTTTAACTCTGAAGTGAACTAATGCTTTAAAGGGTTAGTTCACCCAAAAATGAAAATTCTGTCATTAATTACTTCCCCTCATGTGGTTCGACACCCGTCAGACCTCCGTTCATCTTCAGACACAAATGAAGATATTTTAGTGTAAATCTGATGCTCTGAAAGGCCTCCATTGGCTCAATGCACTTTACACTCTCAAGACCCTTAAAAGACACTAAAGACGTCGTTACAAAGTCCATCTCACTACAGCGGTTCTACAATAACTTTATGAATCGGCGATAATAGTTTTTGTGCGCAAAAAACCCCTAAATAACGACTTATATAGTGATGACGATTTCAAAGCACGGCATCATGAAGCTTCGAAGCGTTATGAATCAGTGAGTCGATTCAGCGGTTTGAATCGCCAAATATCAGCAGTTTGTCGGTTTGACACGCGATCCGAATCATGATTCGACTCACTGATTCATAACGCTTCGAAGCTTCATGAGGCCGTGTTTTGAAATCGTCATCACTATATAAGTCGATATTTAGGGTTTTTTTGCGCACAAAAACTATTCTCGTCACCAGTGTTGTGCCAGTTCACAGCTTTTCTGAACTAGTTCAAGTTCAGTTCATACATGCTCAAAGTGAACAGTTCACGTTCAAAGTTCACAATTTTAATTCTGAACTAGTTCAAAGTTCAGTTCATTTTACTTTTTTCGTGAGATATTCAAATAAATACTTTTTTTCACACTACGAGCTAGAAATCACTATACGTTCTTTGAAGCTGCTCATTGTAGACATTTGCTCATGACACTGCAATTGTCGGTGTCCGTCTCCGTGCCATCACTTCCACTAGCCATTTTTTTTAAAAATTGCAGCGCTTTCTCTCACTCTCGTCTTTGGTCTGTCTCTCTCTCTCTCTCTCGCTCCTCTAGCCCTCCGCGCTCTCGTCGTTGCCTGCTACGCGGCGTTGCTATGCCTACCCCGCTCTGCTGCAATTCATCACGGGTAACGTTGTGCGGAAGCCAGTATGCTATTCAACTATTCTCAGCCGGACACTACGTTGCCCGCAATGCATTGCGCACACAATGTCAAAACCATTTCTGTCTGGTGATACATGATTTAAGCGGCACCAGCGAGAATACAGGAGGGAGGAACTTTCTCTCGTTGCGTTTCAAAAGAGAAAACAGATGTCACTCAGTTTTCAATGGAAAACAAATTCCAACGTTCATTTACAGTGATGTCTGCCGTTCATGACACATAATGTGAACTAATTCACGTTCAAGTTCTTTATTAAAAAATGTGTTGCGTTCAGTTCAACGTTCACGAAAAAATGAGCGTGTTCAATGAACGCGTTCTTTTGAACTCGTTCACGCACAACACTGCTCGTCACTCCATAAAGTTATTGTAGAACCACTGTAGTGAGATGGACTTTGTAATGACGTCTTTAGTGTCTTTTAAGGGTCTTGAGAGTGTAAAGTGCATTGAGCCAATGGAGGCCTTTCAGAGCATCAGATTTACACTAAAATATCTTCATTTGTGTCTGAAGATGAACGGAGGTCTGACGGGTGTCCAACGACATGAGGGGAAGTAATTAATGACAGAATTTTCATTTTTGGGTGAACTAACCCTTTAAAGACACTGCCTGCATTAGTTTGGCAACAGATCTTGTGTTTCAAAAACATGAACTGAATGTTGGCTGCAACACTGCTAACTTTAGATTAGATACTTCTAAACATATAATGTTGACATTTACTAACACATTATTCAAGTTGTATCTGATAATATTATTTAATGGACCATGAACTGAACAGCTGTAGTTTTATTAACTAACGTTAACAAAGATGAATAAATACTGTAACAAATGTATTGGGTAGTTAATAAAAGTTGTTGCATTTACTTAAAGTCCCCCTGTGGTGAAAATCATGAGTTTAATGTTGTTCATATGTCTGGTGTTTTTAATATGCTTTAAGACAAACCATGTGCAAATTCATGTCAACACCACTGCAGAATATTTTCTCTTTAAAACTGCAGTGAACCAAAGGCCGTCTCAAAAACGTGGAGTTTCTGATGTCACAGACTACCTTGTAACCAATCACGTCATTAGGGAGGCGGGGCTTTAGCATAGCATATGAAAAATCAGGTACATTTAATTTAATTTGTTACATTTATATAGCGCTTTTTTAGCCACTCAAATCGCTTTACATAAAAGGGTGGTCTCCTCAACCACCACCGATGTGCAACCACCACCTGATGGTGCGACGGCAGCCATTTTGTGCCAGAACGCCCACCACACACACACACCAGCTGATTGGTGGAGAGGAGACACAGTGATGAAGCCAATCATATACTATATGGGGATGATTAGGAGGCCATGATTGACAGGCCAGAATGCCGGGGTTACACCCCTACTCTTTATCGAAGGACATCCTGGGATTTTTAATGACCACAGAGAGTCAGGACCTCGGTTTAACGTCTCATCCGAAGGACGGTGCAATATAGCGGGTGAATTATGTATATGATGTATATTACGATGTTATGATGAACTATATGCCTTTCTCCACTGACGTTTTACATTGTTTAAAGTGTTTCTAAGGATGCTGATTTTTATAAGGCAGCTGACGCTGAGATGGTGAACTGGTTTGTGTGACATTAGCAACACATTATTAGCTGTTTGATAACCTAGTCAAGCCAACCCAGGTGAAAAATATGTACTATTAAATGCATTAAAAATGTACTTGAGTATGTTTTTAGTACAATACAAATATAATAAAATGCATTTTTAATACATTTAATAGTACGTCTTTTTCACCTGGGAAAGGCTAATCATATTAATGACCGTTATGTGTCTGACGTTGTAGAGAGTGAAACATAAAACACATTACCATTATGATACATGGTTACATAGATGAGCCTGTATGAGTGAGTGGAGGCGGGGCTCATTTGCATATTAATGAAGCAAGGGTGTCGGGTTACATTCAAGCTATTTTAAGGCATGAATCATGAAGAAACATCATTTTGGTTGTTTAGTTTTAAGGGATAAAATGATTGACTACATGATGACTTAAGTATTACCAATGTTTGTTTTGAATGCCATGCAAGCTTCCTTGGACATTTAAAAAAAAAAAAAAAAAAAAAAATTTTGTCTTTATTATGATAGGATAAGTTAGTTGGAAGCAAGGTTGGAGAGAGAGACGGGGGACGGGATCGGGAACTCGAACTCGAGGCTATTGGCACCAAACTCCTTGGATATTTTAAAGACAAAAGCTATCCGCAAGTTAATAACATTTAAAATAGAAACTCAAGATATTTAAAGGTGCAGTGTGTGAATTTTAGCGGCATCTAGTGGTGCGGTTTTGAATTGCTATCAAACTCTGCTCACCCCTCCCTTTCAAAGCACATAGAGAAGCTACGGTGGCCGACACAGGACAAACATGTTATCATCTGAGACAGCAGAGAGTGACTAGCGCTCTGTAGAGAAGTTTGTCCCTTTAGGGCTACTGTAGAAACAATGGCGGAGCAAAATGGCGACTTCACTGTAAGGGACCCGCGGAGTGTGTGGATAGAAACGGCTCATTCTAAGGTAATACAAACATAAAGGTTCATTATGTAAGGTCTTTATACTCCACTGAAAACATAGTTATGTATATTATATTGCATTTCTGTCAATAGATCCTCATAAATATTACGCACTGCACCATTAAAGCTGCACTGTGTAATTTGTATGAGTGTCAAAAGTTACACCAAAGACCAAAACTAAATTCGGATTAACTTAATTAAAACCCTTTAAATGGTGCCACTATAGATAAACACATCTTTTCTTCCACCATATATCCGAGTGAATCGCTTCTCAAACAAGAACAAATGTAGGGGCGGGGCTTGATTTTGTCTGTTGGGAATTGATTGGATGCTTGTGGTTTGCTATTGGTGGATCTCATGTGAGTGACAGGTGGCCCCGCCCTCGTCATCAGAGAAGAGATGTCACTGCTTGATTCAAGATTACGAGACACATTAAAGGGTTAGTTCACCCAAAAATGAATATTCTATCATTAATTAGTTCCCCTCATGTCGTTCGACACCCGTCAGACCTCCGTTCATCTTCAGACACAAATGAAGATATTTTAGTGTAAATCTGATGCTCTGAAAGGCCTCCATTGGCTCAATGCACTTTACACTCTCAAGACCCTTAAAAGACACTAAAGACGTCGTTACAAAGTCCATCTCACTACAGTGGTTCAACAATAACTTTATGAAGACGAGAATAGTTTTTGTGCGCAAAAAAACCCTAAATAACGACTTACATAGTGATGACGATTTCAAAACACGGCCTCATGAAGCTTCGAAGCGTTATGAATCAGTGAGTCGAATCATGATTCGGATCGCGTGTCAAACCGACAAACTGCTGAATCGACTCACTGATTCATAACGCTTCAAAGCTTCATGAGGCCGTGTTTTGAAATCGTCATCACTATATAAGTCGTTATTTAGGGTTTTTTTGCGCACAAAAACTATTCTCGCCGATTTATAAAGTTATTGTAGAGCCACTGTAGTGAGATGGACTTTGTAACGACGTCTTTAGTGCCTTTTAAGGGTCTTGAGAGTGTAAAGTGCATTGAGCCAATGGAGGCCTTTCAGAGCATCAGATTTACACTAAAATATCTTCATTTGTGTCTGAAGATGAACGGAGGTCTGACGGGTGTCCAACGACATGAGGGTAAGTAATTAATGACAGAAGTTTCATTTTTGGGTGAACTAACCCTTTAAATCAATAATGAATATTTATACTAAAAACTGCAATGCAAAAAAATAAGAATGGTGTCAAGTGTCAAACTCGCAGTCAATACGAGCATAAAACATGAGTGTCAATGCGCAGTGAGAAAATAGATCAATGAAGAAGCAGAAGCACCGGGCTCACGGCCAATTATGACAAATTTGCTTAAATATAACCACGCTCACATATCTAAATGCAGGAGCAGGAGATCGGACTTCACTACGGAGCGACGGGATCACAATGTCACAGCTGAAGAACACCGGATACTCGCGCCACCACTTCCACAGCATCTGCTTGGTGTCCTGAAACATTAATGCACATTACAAATAGCGGCGTCTGTGTGCACGGTTTAACTCTATAACAATTTCCTAGCATGTCCTGAATGCCTGAACTGTTTGCTAAAGTGCTACGGGCAAACGTTTTTAATTCATTAGAATTAAATGCAGAGTGTTCAGAAAGAGCATCATGACAACCCCGCCGATGAGAAGAGCAGAAAAACATCATCTCAACAGAAGGTTAAAAGAACGCGTCCAACTTCTCAATATTCACCTTAATACCCATTCACAGAGAACATGCCGTGTCCTGCCCTTCAGGATTTGAGTGTTGAATTTAAGGGTTTGGCCCTTCGTGTATTATATGACAGATTTCTTTAGGAAATCATAATGACAAGCAGCGCTTGTACCTTCACAAAACACTCTGTGAATGCACAGGACAGGAAAACATTTGTTTTTGCCATTCAATTTCATGCAAATAAAATGTTCTTACTCAGTATTTCTGTCTTGTTTTCCAGTGCAAATATTCTGAAATCAAGATGCATTTATGTGAGATGCACAGATATGAAGTCATTGTTCTTGTTTTATGCAAATAAACACTTCATTTGGATAATTCTTTCAGAAAACTAGGTCTTTTACTGTAAATAGCTCCTGTTTTATTAGCTTTTGGATATTTTGATGATTTAGATATTTAGTGCAATGACAGCCCAGAGATTTTAGAGTAATGAGGAGGATTTTGGGTTATGCTTTATTTTACAGTGCCATTGTTACATATGTTACATGTACTTACTAAAGTATAATAACAGTAAATGATGCATAATTACATGCAACTAACCCTCAACCAAACCCCAACCCTATAGTAAGTACATGTGGTTAATAAATATTACTCAGTACTTGAATTTATAATTACACTGTAACAATGACACCTTAAAATAAAGAGTATTTTTGTTTTACAGTGCCATAATGACAAGCAGCGCTTTTACCTTCACAAAACACTCTGTGAATGCACAGGACAGGAAAACATTTGTTTTTGCCATTCAATTTCATGCAAATAAAATGTTCTTACTCAGTATTTCTGTCTTGTTTTCCAGTGCAAACATTCTGAAATCAAGATGCATTTATGTGAGATGCACATAAGTTTATGCAAAAACTTGGATATTTGGATAATTCTATCAGAAAAACGCATCTTGATTTAAGAATGTTTGCACTGGAAAATAAGACCAAGAACATTTTATTTGCAATGCAATTCTTCAGTTTAAATATTTTTTTTTGTGAACAATGAATATGAGGGCATAAGAACTGCATGCAACATTATAAGCATTACTTCTCAAACATCCACTCATTCAGATGTGTGCTTTCAGACTCATGGCAGGATGTTTAGAGAGCTTCGCTTTAATGCCACGCAGCTTTAATTCAATTCACTTTTTCCCAATTCAATTTGTTTGTATAGAGCTCTTCACAATGCGAATTGTGCTTTACAATGAGTAGAGCCTCGCAAACTCCCCGAGGGAAGCCAAAGATGACAGTAGCGAGAAAAACTCCCCGAGATGAGACGATGAGTAGATGAGAAGGAATCTTGGGAGGGACGAAGGCTCAGCTGGGGAAACCCTCCTCCTCCTCCTCCTCCTCCTCACGCTGGCACTATTATACACAAAGCATCTGCGCTCACTGATTTATTGTTTTGCATTGCTTTATTACCCATGATTCTGTATCTTGTACCAAAGCCTGTGATGCATCTCTACATCAAGATATTAAATCTGCATTTTGTGAAAAATTCATATGTATGTATTTCAAAGCAATCCGGCTCTTAAGATCCTGAGAAATGCAACAAAAAAATAAGAAATATTTAGGATAAAGTCGGGGTTAGACGATCTCATTTTTCAGAGCTTGATTGATCATGGCAGACGGGTTTTAGAGTCTAAACAAACTGTCACTGATCCTTTGATTTAGTAAAGATGGTTTTAATAAAGACTGTATGACGCAGCCTAATCCTGTGGAATGACACAAACACAACAAAACACTGGCGGTACCACATTAATACCATGGTATTTATTACAGACATCGCCAGGAACTTTAAAGAATACCAGGGGAGAGTCACACTAAAAGACAATTTACTGTAACTAGCTCCTGTTTTATAAGCTTTTGGATATTTTATAAGTAATATAGTCATGATTTAGATATTTAGTGGGGTACACTTTATTTTACAGTGCCATTGTTACATATATTACATGTACTTACTATAGCAATAACTATAAATTATGCATAATTACATGCAAATAACCCTCAACCAAACCCTAACCCTCTAGTAAGTACATGTGGTTACTAAATATTACTCAGTACTTAAATATATAATTACACTTTAACAATGACTCCTTAAAATAAAGAGTAACCCACTTTGTTTTACAGTGGCATTGTTACAGATGTTACCTGTAGTTACTATTGTAACTTTAAATTATGCTTGATTACAAGCAACTAACCAACAAAATATGAAAACATTAGGGTTTGTGTGAGCAACTTTTAAAATAAATGAGAGAATTGCATAAAGCAAAATACTGTAACACTTTATGTCATTGTTAGACATGTTACATGTAGTTACTATTGTAAGTATAAATTATGCATAATTACATGCAACTAACCCTCAACCAAACCCTAACCCTATAGTAAGTACATGTGGTACTGGGTAAATATTACCTAGTACTTAAATATATAATTACACTAACAATGAACACCTTAAAATAAAGTATAATCCACTATATTTTTACAGTGCCATTGTTACAGATGTTACTATAGTAACTTTAAATGATGCTTGATTACAAGCAACTAATCAACAAAATAATATGAAAGCATTACGAGTTTGTGTTAAAAATGAGCAACTTTTAAAATAAATGAGAGAACGGCATAAAGCAAAATACGGTAACACTTTATTTACAGTGTCTTTGTTACATGTAGTTACTATAGCAATAACTATAAATTACGCATAATTACATGCAACTAACCCTCAATCAAACCCTATAGTAAGTACATGTGGTTACTAAATATTACCCAGCTTAAATATATAATTACACTTTAACAATGACACCTTAAAATAAAGTATAATCCACTATATTTTTACAGTGCCATTGTTACAGATGTTACTATAGTAACTTTAAATTATGCATAATTACATGCAACTAACACTCAACCAAACCCTATAGTAAGTACATGGAGTTACTTATTATTCAGTATTATTCAGTAAGTACATGAATAATTACAGTGTAACAAAGACACCTTAAAATAAAGGGTTACACTTGTTGGTGTCCACGTTACAGTGATTATATATTTAAGTGCTGAGTTATAATATATTAAGTAACTGTTAGAAATAGGGTTTGGTTTAGAGTTAGTTGAATGTAATTATGCATCATTTATTGTTTTTAGAGTAATGAGGATTTTGGGTTACACTTCTTTTTGGTAACACTTTATTTTACAGTGTCCTTGTTACATTGCCTATATTACATGTACTTACTATAGTAATAACAGTAAATTATGCATAATTACATGCAACTAACCCTCAATCAAACCCTATAGTAAGTACATGTGGTTACTAAATATTACCCAGTCCTTAAATATATAATTACACTAACAATGCCACCTTAAAATAAAGTATAATCCACTATATTTTTACAGTGCCATTGTTACAGATGTTACCTGTAGTTACTATAGTAACTTTAAATTATGCTTGATTACAAGCAACTAACCTGAAACACACCCTAATCATAAAGTCACTATATTATAACTCAGCACTTGAATATATAATCACACTGTAACATGAACATCAACAAGTGAAACCCTTTATTTTAACCTGCGCCCCTATTTTTGAGAATTCTCTTAAAACGACACACCCAAATAAAAATGTCTGCAGCTCTTAAACCCTATGGTCTATATTCATAAATCTGGTTTTAAGCTAGACACTTAATAATAACTCATAATAATTCAAAGTAGTATAGGAACAGAGTAAAACAAGGTAAATATACATGCAAGTGACTATAAGGTGTCTTTGTTACACTGTAATTACTTTGGTTGAGGGTTAGTTGTATGTAATTATGCATCATTTATACTTATTGCCATAGTAAATACATGTAATATTTGTAACAAGGACATTGTAAAATAAAGCGTTACCAAAAAAAAGGGTAACCCAAACTCTAAAAACTACAAAAGATGCATAATTACATGCAACTCACCCTAAAACAAACCCTATAAGTACAACGCCAATTATTATTATTCATCAATTATAATAATCACACTGTAACGTGGACACCAACAAGTGTAACCCTTTATTTTAAAGTGTCTTTGTTACACTGTAATTACTGCATGTACAGGGTTTGGGTTGCATGCAATTATGCATAATTTATAGTTATTGCTCTGATAACTATACTGTCATTTATTTTAAAAGTTGCTCATTTTCAGCACAAACTCTTAATGCTTTTTTTGTGCATCATTTGTGTTGGTGGATTGAAACGGTGATGGATGGATCTGTAGTTCTGCGAGCATGAGAGAAAAGAGTGAGGGCGTTGCCAGAGTGACGTCAGCGCGCTCGAACCCGTGAGCGTATTTAAACGCGCTCAGAGCTCAGTGTGCGCGTCAGACGCGTTTACAGGGACGCGCGTGTGGATCATACCCGCTGTGCGCTGACAACAGCCGCTCCGCGCTCGCGCTCGCGCTTCTTCACTCTCACCTGATCCGTGCGGATATTATTAGCGAGGGTTCACCTGGATTTCATCACCTGCGCGGTGCGTTCCGGAGGCACAATGCGGCGCGTCTTCACAGACACGGGAAACTATTACAGTTAGTTCGGATCCTCATCCCGATGTCTTCATCTGACCCGCTGCTTTTCTCTCGTACAGACGCGGCGCGCGGCAGCATCACAGTCTCGCGCGTCGCGTTGCGCACAGTGAGCTGAGCGACGCGCGCGTCAGTGTGACACTGAAGCTCCGGACACTCCAGCGCGCGCTTCGTGTGGATCTAGTGGATAACATGTTGCGAATGGACCTGGAATCGTGATATTTTGAGGATAACGCACGGATTTTATATCTTTTGGATCTTTAAATGTTTCCCGATTTGCTGAGAATTGGGCTTTTCTGAAGCTCTGGTCTGTATGGACCCCATTTAAGGTGAGTTTATCTCTGCATAGGTTTCCCTTATTCACTTGCACAGTATTTGGTTGAGTTGAGGTGTATGGCTCTTTGCAGATGTTAATAGTCTTTAACCTATTTTATTATTATTCCAGAGTGCACTGTAGATATACAGTGAGAAAAATAACTAGAATTAACTTCATTTGGAGAGTTTGCGTACACTTCACAACACAACTGAGCCATGCATTTTAGCAGCTAAAGATAATAAACATCATTTCTTGTGGCTTGTGTATGATGCACTAAATATCTAACCCACCTCACCTTGACCATACGACCTATAAAATATCAAAAAGCATGAGATAATATAAGGATTAAACAGAAACAGCAGGTTTTAATGGTCAACGATTGGAGTGAGGCGTCATATACTGCTCATTGTAAACATCACTGGTAGATTTTATGTGCCTTTCCATCAACAGGGGTTTCGGGATCCGGCGTGGGGAAAAACTCTGGCAGAAAACACACATTTTTCTGCTCCGTATTATTGACAGAAATCTGTTCGGCATTAACTGGGCTGAAGCCTACAGAACACATTTCGCGGAGGGCCCTCGTCAGAATATTTCATTCTGCACTTTTCACAAGTCGACCGCTTTTCAGTAGCTCCAAACACAGCACATCCGTCAAATTAACACACAGCTTCCTTTTTTCCATGTGCATGCAATGTTCTTGTGCAGATACTCATGCGTTTACCTTTGCACCGTTGCAGCTTCCCTCAAAGGAACTGAGTCTAAAATGAAGTTATGGGACATTCTAGCCACGTGTTTGTTGCTCCTGAGCTCCGTTTCCGCACGTCCCCTCTTCCACAAGCTGCAACCATCCAAAAGAGCCGCAGTCCGCAGTGAGAGCCCCGCTCTGGACCCCATCATTGACTCCCAACCTGAAAACACCAACCAAAAGCACGCCTCCATGGAGGAACAATGTAAGTCAACGTGCATTAAAACATTCAACATGAGATCTCATGCATGTCCGAACAACTCTAGAGAGTGTTAAAGGGTTAGTTCACCCAAAAATGAAAATTCTGTCATTAATTACTGACCCTCATGTCGTTGGACACCCGTCAGACCTCCGTTCATCTTCAGACACAAATGAAGATATTTTAGTGTAAATCTGATGGCTCTGAAAGGCCTCCATTGGCTCAATGCACGGTTCACTCTCAAGACCCTTAAAAGACACTAAAGACGTCGTTACAAAGTCCATCTCACTACAGTGGCTCTACAATAACTTTATGAATCGGCGAGAATAGTTTTTGTGCGCAAAAAAACTCCAAATAACGACTTATATAGTGATGACGATTTCAAAACACGGCCTCATGAAGCTTAGAAGCGTTATGAATCAGTGAGTCGATTCATGATTCGGATCGCGTGTCAAACCGCCAAACTGCTGAAATTTGGCGATCCAAACTGCTGAATCGACTCACTGATTCATAACGCTTCGAAGCTTCATGAGGCCGTGTTTTGAAATCGTAATCACTATATAAGTCGTTTTTGTGCGCAAAAAACCCCTAAATAACGACTCATATAGTGATGATGATTTCAAAACACGGCCTCATGAAGCTTTGAAGCGTTATGAATCAGTGAGTCGATTCAGCAGTTTGGATCGCCAAATTTCAGCAGTTTGGCGGTTCATTATTCTCGCCGATTCATAAAGTTATTGTAGAGCCGCTGTAGTGAGATGGACTTTGTAACGACGTCTTTAGTGCCTTTTAAGGGTCTTGAGAGTGTAAAGTGCATTGAGCCAATGGAGGCCTTTCAGAGCATCAGATTTACACTAAAATATCTTCATTTGTGTCTGAAGATGAACGGAGGTCTGACGGGTGTCGAACGACATGAGGGTGAGTAATTAATGACAGAATTTTCATTTTTGGGTGAACTAACCCTTTAATTTGTTGTAGCTGGAGAATTTCTGCAAGCTGTTTTCAATTACTTACAGAGCTGCATGTTGAGCAACCCAGACGCAGATGCACAACTGTGACAATACACTGGTCAAGAGCATGTTAATGTTCCCCGACTGAGACATTACCACTGGCTGACCACCGTTTACATAACAAACCCCGAACACCAAATCCCGGCCCTGTAACACAGAGGGACATTCCTCCGCACGGATTGTTTACGTTTAACGCGGAGTTTCCTAAGTAAGGTGCTGCACTAACAGCTCCTGACGTGACGGGAAAGGCATCCGCGACGCATACACTCATTGAGCTGATGCACATTTCAGCAGCTGTTCCAGATCTAGTCCCGATGTGACGCGTTTTCGGACCGTCCTCGTTCATCTTGCATCATGGGAACTTTTTCAATCACAGAATTAACGAGTCAAACTCAGCATGTGGAACGGTTTGCGTTAAGCCGGTCTATTGGCTTGTAAAATATGCATGAATTTATTTCGTAAACTCTTCCTTGCATAAGGCAAGGCGTGCTGGAAATACAGCGAACAACAGCCGATGGGAGCTGCAGAAAACAAACACATGTTGAATCACTCAGTGGCTTTTGTCTTGGGGATTCAATCCCTACATGCATCAGTGTCTCTAGCCCGCCGAATCGCTCTAAATAGCAGTTTGAGCGAGTCTGCTCTGATTCTCTGAAGGTAATGAAATGCAATTCAATGCATCGTTCAATGTAACAATTGTGCATGCATGCAAAATATAGAAAATAATGCACTTCTTTTTGGCATCTGTGGTTTCACGAAGATCCTTTAGGGTTTATTTTAGTGGGAAAAGGTTTGGTAACACTTTACTTAAAAGTATTTTTAATGCATTTATTATGCCTTGTAATGCACCTCATAATGCATTGCATGATCTCATGAATAATAGTTATATTATATAATACTTTGAACGCACCTTTAGAAAGTATAATGCATTAAAACTAGGGCTGTCAAAAGATTAATCGCGATTAATCGCATCCAAAATAAAAGTTTGTGTTTACATAATATATGTGCGTGTACTCTATTAATTATTATTTATATATAAATACACACACATTCATGTATATATTTAAGAAAAAAATATTATTTTTTATATATAAAACATTTATATTTATATATATTATAGATTATATAAATGTATATACAGTATGTACATGCAAATATTTCTTAAATATATACATGAATGTGTGTGTATTTATATATAAATAATAATTAACAGAGTACACACACATATATTATGTAAACACAAACTTTTATTTTGGATGCGATTAATCTTTTGACAGCCCTAATTAAAACACATGACAACCAGTTGCATCTGCAAATATTATAATGCATTATAACATGCATTACACATAAAGGCTTCAAGTAAAGTGTCACCAAAGTGTTAATATATTCTTCACACAAATAAAAAATACGGTTCTTTGAAGAACTGATCACTGAACGGTTCTTTAGGGAACCAAAATGGTTCTTCTGTGTCATTGCTGCAGAACAAAAATCCCTTTTGGAACAGATTGAACATATTGTTTTGCATTGAATAAATCATGGCATCGATCTGAGCTAAGACGCATACTTGAAGAAAACACACTGAGTGAGTCTCAGAACAGATTGAGCAGTCCATGAGTTCAAACACAATTTGGGGTGTTTTCAACCCAATGGCTGGGTAAATATAGGACAGAACACATGTTGGGTTAATTTTACCCAGCATAGTTGATTCATTTTTACTTTAATCCTAGCTTTTTCATACATATTGTCTACATTTAAGCTTGTTTAACAAATATTAGAAGTAAAAATGAAACATTTAGAATTAATTCAAGTGTAATCGAGCAGTCTCTGTTGTCCCATTCCCACTCAAACTACTCACTACTCAAACACTGGGTTGTTACATCTGACCCAGGATCTGGGTAACACAAAAACTACTCAAACACTGGGTTGTTACGTCTGATCCGGGATCTGGGTAACACAAAAACTACCCAAACACTGGGTTGTTATGTCTGACCCAAGATCTGGGTAACACAAAAACTACCCAAACACTGGGTTGTTACGTTTGACCCAGGATCTGGGTAACACAAACACTGGGTTGTTACGTCTGACCCAAGATCTGGGTAACACAAACACTGGGTTGTTACGTCTGACCCAAGATCTGGGTAACACAAACACTGGGTTGTTACGTCTGACCCGGGATCTTGGTAACACAAAAACTACTCAAACACTGGGTTGTTACGTTTGACCCAGGATCTGAGTAACACAAAAACTACCTAAACACTGGGTTGTTACATTTGACCCAGGATCTGGGTAACACAAAAACTACTCAAACACTGGGTTGTTACGTCTGACCCGGGATCTGAGTAACACAAAAACTACCCAAACACTGGGTTGTTACGTCTGACCCGGGATCTGAGTAACACAAAAACTACCCAAACACTGGGTTGTTACGTCTGACCCAAGATCTGGGTAACACAAAAACTACCCAAACACTGGGTTGTTACGTCTGACCCAAGATCTGGGTAACACAAAAACTACCCAAACACTGGGTTGTTACGTTTGACCCAGGATCTGGGTAACACAAAAACTACCCAAACACTGGGTTGTTACGTCTGACCCGAGATCTGGGTAACACAAAAACTACCCAAACACTGGGTTGTTACGTCTGACCCAAGATCTGGGTAACACAAAAACTACTCAAACACTGGGTTGTTACGTCTGATCCGGGATCTGGGTAACACAAAAACTAGCCAAACACTGGGTTGTTACGTCTGACCCAAGATCTGGGTAACACAAAAACTACCCAAACACTGGGTTGTTACGTCTGACCCGGGATCTGGGTAACACAAAAACTACCCAAACACTGGGTTGTTACGTCTGACCCAAGATCTGGGTAACACAAACACTAGCCAAACAATTGGGTTGTTATGTCTGACCCGTGATCTGGGTAACACAAAAACTACCCAAACACTGGGTTGTTACGTCTGACCCAAGATCTGGGTAACACAAACACTGGGTTGTTACGTCTGACCCAAGATCTGGGTAACACAAACACTGGGTTGTTACGTCTGACCCGGGATCTTGGTAACACAAAAACTACTCAAACACTGGGTTGTTACGTTTGACCCAGGATCTGAGTAACACAAAAACTACCTAAACACTAGGTTGTTACATTTGACCCAGGATCTGGGTAACACAAAAACTACTCAAACACTGGGTTGTTAAGTGTGATCCTGGATCTGAGTAACACAAAAACTACCCAAACACTGGGTTGTTACGTCTGACCCGGGATCTGAGTAACACAAAAACTACCCAAACACTGGGTTGTTAAGTGTGATCCTGGATCTGAGTAACACAAAAACTACCCAAACACTGGGTTGTTACGTCTGACCCGGGATCCGAGTAACACAAAAACTACCCAAACACTGGGTTGTTACGTCTGACCCGGGATCCGAGTAACACAAAAACTACCCAAACACTGGGTTGTTACGTCTGACCCAGGATCTGAGTAACACAAAAACTGGGTTTCTACATCTCACCCTGGATCTGAGTAACACAAAAACTACCCAAACACTGGGTTGTTAAGTGTGATCCTGGATCTGAGTAACACAAAAACTACCCAAACACTGGGTTGTTACGTCTGACCCGGGATCCGAGTAACACAAAAACTACCCAAAAACTGGGTTGTTACGTCTGACCCGGGATCCGAGTAACACAAAAACTACCCAAACACTGGGTTGTTACGTCTGACCCGGGATCCGAGTAACACAAAAACTACCCAAACACTGGGTTGTTACGTCTGACCCGGGATCCGAGTAACACAAAAACTACCCAAACACTGGGTTGTTACATCTGACCCAGGATCTGGGTAACACAAAAACTGGGTTGTTACGTCTGACCCAGGATCTGGGTAACACAAAAACTGGGTTGTTACGTCTGACCCAGGATCTGAGTAACACAAAAACTGGGTTGTTACATCTGACCCAGGATCTGAGTAACACAAACACTGGGTTGTTATGTCTGACCCAGGATCTGAGTAACACAAAAACTGGGTTGTTACGTCTGACCCAGGATCTGAGTAACACAAAAACTGGGTTGTTACGTCTGACCCAGGATCTGAGTAACACAAAAACTGGGTTGTTACATCTGACCCAGGATCTGAGTAACACAAACACTGGGTTGTTATGTCTGACCCAGGATCTGAGTAACACAAAAACTGGGTTGTTACATCTGACCCAGGATCTGAGTAACACAAACACTGGGTTGTTACGTCTGACCCAGGATCTGAGTAACACAAAAACTGGGTTGTTACGTCTGACCCAGGATCTGAGTAACACAAAAACTGGGTTGTTATGTCTGACCCAGGATCTGGGTAACATAAAAACTGGGTTGTTACGTCTGACCCAGGATCTGAGTAACACAAAAACTGGGTTGTTACGTCTGACCCAGGATCTGAGTAACACAAACACTGGGTTGTTACGTCTGACCCAGGATCTGAGTAACACAAAAACTGGGTTGTTACGTCTAACCCAGGATCTGAGTAACACAAACACTGGGTTGTTACGTCTGACCCAGGATCTGAGTAACACAAAAACTGGGTTGTTACGTCTAACCCAGGATCTGAGTAACACAAAAAATGGGTTGTTATGTCTGACCCAGGATCTGAGTAACACAAAAACTGGGTTGTTACATCTGACCCAGGATCTGAGTAACACAAACACTGGGTTGTTACGTCTGACCCAGGATCTGAGTAACACAAAAACTGGGTTGTTACGTCTAACCCAGGATCTGAGTAACACAAACACTGGGTTGTTACGTCTGACCCAGGATCTGAGTAACACAAAAACTGGGTTGTTACGTCTAACCCAGGATCTGAGTAACACAAAAAATGGGTTGTTATGTCTGACCCAGGATCTGAGTAACACAAACACTGGGTTGTTACATCTGACCCAGGATCTGAGTAACACAAACACTGGGTTGTTACATCTGACCCAGGATCTGAGTAACACAAACACTGGGTTGTTATGTCTGACCCAGGATCTGGGTAACATAAAAACTGGGTTGTTACGTCTGACCCAGGATCTGAGTAACACAAAAACTGGGTTGTTACGTCTGACCCAGGATCTGAGTAACACAAACACTGGGTTGTTACGTCTGACCCAGGATCTGAGTAACACAAAAACTGGGTTGATACGTCTGACCCAGGATCTGAGTAACACAAAAACTGGGTTGTTACGTCTGACCCAGGATCTGAGTAACACAAACACTGGGTTGTTACGTCTGACCCAGGATCTGAGTAACACAAACACTGGGTTGTTACATCTGACCCAGGATCTGAGTAACACAAACACTGGGTTGTTACGTCTGACCCAGGGTCTGAGTAACACAAAAACTGGGTTGTTTCGTCTGACCCAGGATCTGAGGTAACACAAACACTGGGTTGTTACGTCTGACCCAGTATCTGAGTAACACAAAAACTGGGTTGTTACGTTTGACCCAGGATCTGAGTAACACAAACACTGGGTTGTTACGTCTGACACAGGATCTGAGTAACACAAACACTGGGTTGTTACATCTGACCCAGGATCTGAGTAACACAAACACTGGGTTGTTACGTCTGACCCAGGATCTGAGTAACACAAAAACTGGGTTGTTACGTCTGACCCAGGATCTGAGTAACACAAACACTGGGTTGTTACGTCTGACCCAGGATCTGAGTAACACAAAAACTGGGTTGTTACGTCTGACCCAGGATCTGAGGTAACACAAAAACTGGGTTGTTACGTCTGACCCAGGATCTGAGTAACACAAAAACTGGGTTGTTACGTCTGACCCAGGATCTGAGTAACACAAACACTGGGTTGTTACATCTGACCCAGGATCTGAGGTAACACAAACACTGGGTTGTTACGTCTGACCCAGGATCTGAGGTAACACAAACACTGGGTTGTTACGTCTGACCCAGGATCTGAGTAACACAAAAACTGGGTTGTTACGTCTGACCCAGGATCTGAGTAACACAAAAACTGGGTTGTTACGTCTGACCCAGGATCTGAGGTAACACAAACACTGGGTTGTTACGTCTGACCCAGGATCTGAGTAGCACAAACACTGGGTTGTTACATCTGACCCAGGATCTGAGTAACACAAAAACTGGGTTGTTACGTCTGACCCAGGATCTGAGGTAACACAAACACTGGTTTGTTACATGTGACCCAGGATCTGAGTAACACAAAAACTGGGTTGTTACGTCTGACCCAGGATCTGAATAGCACAAACACTGGGTTGTTACGTCTGACCCAGGATCTGAGTAACACAAAAACTGGGTTGTTACGTCTGACCCAGGATCTGAGTAACACAAACACTGGGTTGTTACGTCTGACCCAGGATCTGAGTAACACAAACACTGGGTTGTTACGTCTGACCCAGGATCTGAGTAACACAAAAACTGGGTTGTTACGTCTGACCCAGGATCTGAGTAGCACAAACACTGGGTTGTTACGTCTGACCCAGGATCTGAGTAACACAAAAACTGGGTTGTTACGTCTGACCCAGGATCTGAGTAACACAAACACTGGGTTGTTACGTCTGACCCAGGATCTGAGTAACACAAACACTGGGTTGTTACATCTGACCCAGGATCTGAGTAACACAAAAACTGGGTTGTTACGTCTGACCCAGGATCTGAGTAACACAAAAACTGGGTTGTTACGTCTGACCCAGGATCTGAGTAACACAAACACTGGGTTGTTACATCTAACCCAGGATCTAAGTAACACAAAAACTGGGTTGTTACGTCTGACCCAGGATCTGAGTAACACAAAAACTGGGTTGTTACGTCTGACCCAGGATCTGAGTAACACAAACACTGGGTTGTTACGTCTGACCCAGGATCTGAGTAACACAAAAACTGGGTTGTTACGTCTGACCCAGGATCTGAGTAACACAAAAACTGGGTTGTTACGTCTGACCCAGGATCTGAGTAACACAAACACTGGGTTGTTACATCTGACCCAGGATCTGAGTAACACAAAAACTGGGTTGTTACGTCTGACCCAGGATCTGAGTAACACAAAAACTGGGTTGTTACGTCTGACCCAGGATCTGAGTAACACAAAAACTGGGTTGTTACGTCTGACCCAGGATCTGAGTAACACAAACACTGGGTTGTTACATCTGACCCAGGATCTAAGTAACACAAAAACTGGGTTGTTACGTCTGACCCAGGATCTGAGTAACACAAAAACTGGGTTGTTACGTCTGACCCAGGATCTGAGCAACACAAACACTGGGTTGTTACATCTGACCCAGGATCTAAGTAACACAAAAACTGGGTTGTTACGTCTGACCCAGGATCTGAGTAACACAAAAACTGGGTTGTTACATCTGACCCAGGATCTGAGGTAACACAAAAACTGGGTTGTTACGTCTGACCCAGGATCTGAGTAACACAAACACTGGGTTGTTACGTCTGACCCAGGATCTGAGTAACACAAACACTGGGTTGTTACGTCTGACCCAGGATCTGAGTAACACAAAAACTGGGTTGTTACGTCTGACCCAGGATCTGAGTAACACAAACACTGGGTTGTTACGTCTGACCCAGGATCTGAGTAACACAAACACTGGGTTGTTACGTCTGACCCAGGATCTGAGTAACACAAACACTGGGTTGTTACGTCTGACCCAGGATCTGAGTAACACAAACACTGGGTTGTTACGTCTGACCCAGGATCTGAGTAACACAAACACTGGGTTGTTACGTCTGACCCAGGATCTGAGTAACACAAACACTGGGTTGTTACGTCTGACCCAGGATCTGAGTAACACAAACACTGGGTTGTTACGTCTGACCCAGGATCTGAGTAACACAAACACTGGGTTGTTACGTCTGACCTAGGATCTGAGCAACACAAAAACTGGGTTGTTACGCCTGACTAATATATATAAAATGTTTTAAATATAAAAATATATTTTTCTTAAATATATACATGCTTGTGTGTGTATTTATATATAAATAATAATTAACAGAGTACACACACATATATAAACACAAACTTTTATTTTGGATGCGATTAATCGCGATTAATCTTTTGACAGCCCTAGTAAAAATGCATTATTCATGTGTTTGATATGGTGCTAAAAAGGGGCATCATTGAAAGTGAAATAATTTGCAATGAGGGAAAAACGGCCTCATTTTCCGAGAACTGTGATGGGGTCAGCGATGGTCCTGTAGTCGCACTGTAATGAGATCATGGTGCATTACATGCAGATCAAACGAGCGCTCGCTTTTGTTGAAGACGCATGTTTCGAGTTTGCGGTTGAGCAGATGTATTCTGCTGTACCTCACTGTCATCATCTGGAAGATTTTCCATGGCAGTCCTGGGATGAAAACAGTGACAGGCGGGATCTCGTGAGTCATCGGCCGGGATTCAGGACGGCCGATAGTGACCAATAAACACAACGCTGAGCATCTGCAGAACACCATCAGATATAAACACCAAACCTTTCAAAAACATTCACTTTGTCTAAGCAGATTATATAACCACGGTTATTTTAGTATCGTTAATATGGTATTTTTATATTTTGCATTTTAGTTTGAGTAATTTTTGTTGTGTTCTCATTGGTTTGTTAATATGTTTTTATAATTTTGTAGATCAGAATCTCATTTCAAAACAAAAAATGTTTTTAAAAAAAGCTTTTTTATACACTTCTAGGTCACTTTAAGCTAATGTTATTCTAAAATTAATTCCAGTGTTAATTTAGCATCATTAATATGGCATTTAATAATATTTTGAATTCGTTTTAAAAAAACTATATAAGCAACGCTTATACTAAAATTCACATCAGTGTTATTTTAATATCATTAATATGGTATTTATTAATTTTGATATTCTTGATTTTAATTTTAGAAATTTTGTTGTGTATTCTTATGGTTTTATTAGTGTTTTAATGTCTATTTAGTTTTATAATTTTGTAGCTCAGAATCTCATTTCAACCTGAACATTTTCAAAAAAGTTTATTTAAAATTTTTATGTATTTTTTATTGGTCACAACAATAAGCTAATTTTATTTAAAATTAATTCCAGTGTTAATTTAGCATCATTAATATGGCATATTTTAGTTTTTTTAAAAACTATAAACTATTGATAACTCATATTTTGAATTTTAGCTTTAAAAACCACAAACTACAAGCACATTTGTACTAAATGTGTGTTCTTTTGGTCATTAATATGGAATTTATTAATATTTTGAATATTTTTCATTTTCAATGATAAAAAAGTAACTATAAGCACTAAAATTGATAGTGTTCATTCAGCATCATTATTATTTAGTTAAAAAAATATATAAACTATAAGAAAATCGTATACAAAAATTAATATCTGTTTTAATTTAAAATCATTAATACAACATTTGTTAATATTTGGAATTCGTTTTTATTTATCACTTTAATTATAGTTTTAAGAAACTATAAACTATAAGCAAATTTACATACAATATATATATACTACATATAATATATAACAATACATATAAAAAATTCATATCAGTGTTCTTTTAACATTAATATTTTGATATTTATTTTAATTTTAGTTTAAGTTTTAATCATTTTGCTGTGTGTTCTCATTGGTTGTATTATAATTTTTTTTTAAATATGTCTATTTAGTTTTTATTATTTTAAATTTTGGTGATTTCAGTACTTCATCTTAAAGTAAATATTAAACAATAATATTAAAAATAACTGTTTAATTTGATTTCAGTGAACATTAATATGAGTTCAAAAACAAATGTTTTCACTAGGGCTGTCAAAAGATTAATCGCGATTAATCGCATCCAAAATAAAAGTTTGTGTTTACATAATATATGTGTGTGTGTACTCTGTTAATTATTATTTATATATAAATACACACACATTCATGTATATATTTAAGATTTTTTTTTTTTTATATATATATAAAACATTTATATATATTAGAGATTATATAAATGTATATACATGCAAATATTTCTTAAATATATACATGAATGTGTGTGTATTTATATATAAATAATAATTAACAGAGTACACATACATATATTATGTAAACACAAACTTTTATTTTGGATGCGATTAATCGCGATTAATCTTTTGATAGCCTTAGTTTTAACTAGTTTGAGGTAACACGATATTACATTGTCAAATAACGACTTTCTCAGAGTGTGATGATTCTGTATGCTTTAAAACCAGCTGAGGAGCATCACCAGTGTTGGGGGAAATGCATTACAACTTGAGTTACGTAATAATATTACTTTTTCCAAGTAACTAGTAAAGTAACGCATTACTTTTCAAATTTAAAACAAAATATCTGAGTTGCTTTTCCAAAAAAGTAACGCAAGTTACTTTTTCACATTAATTTGACTGACAGCTCTCCTGTCCTCATGTTGAGAAGAATAAGTGTGTGTGTGTGTGAACATGATGGTTATTGTAGTTCTATTATAGTGAGCATTTATTTATCTCACTTGCACAATAAAGATTCTGTTCTCCTCAAAATGAATAAAATCAGTCAAATGCTAAATCAGAATACTATGCAAACCTCCAATAATTAAATGTTAAATAAAACAACTATTTTTATGCATAATCTACCGTTATATTTAATTGACCAATGTCTTGCTGCTGACCTTTGATGATGAAAATTACTAGATTTTTTGTTTTTATTGGTAAAACTTTTTTCTCCTGCGTCCTATTCTCCATTATCCAGAGCTGCGCCCTCTAGTGTTCATGAGGGAATCTGCATTTTCATCTTATTATTTACATTTTGGTATGAAGAGGTCTTTACCGTTGCACAAAAATATAACTTTTTTTGTTATAAACAAAAACAAAAACAAGCCCAGCCCAGGTGAGAAAAAGTAACGCAAAAGTAACGTAACGCATTACTTTTCTTAAAAAGTAACTCAATTAGTTACTTTTTAAGGGAGTAACGCAATATTGTAATGCATTACTTTTCAAAGTAACTTTCCCCAACACTGAGCATCACAGATGGTGAGAATGAAGACGGGGCATTAATTGAGGGATGTTTTCTTGCAGATGCCGTGAACGGCCTTTACCCGGAGCAGTTCGAGAACGTCATGGACTTCATCGAAGCGACCATTGGCCGATTGCGCCGCTCGCCCGACATGGGGCGGGATCGAGGACGACAGAAAGCAGGAGCAACAAACACCGACAGGGCGGGACGGGGACGAGGAGACAAGAAGAGGGGCCGAGGACGAGGCCGAAAGGAAAGCCGAGACGACAGGGTCAAAGGTCAAGGGCGTGGCTGCCTCCTGAAAGAGATCCACCTGAACGTGACGGACCTGGGCTTGGGTTACAGGACCAAAGAGGAGCTGATCTTCCGCTACTGCAGCGGCCCATGTCACGACGCTGAGACCAACTACGACAAGATCCTGAACAACCTCACACACAACAGGAAGCTGGACAAGGAGACGCCATCTCGGACCTGCTGCCGGCCAATCGCCTTCGACGACGACATCTCGTTCCTGGACGACAGCTTGGAGTATCACACACTAAAGAAGCATTCCGCTAGGAAGTGTGCGTGCGTCTGAGGACTCTCCCGGAAAACAGACGTCCGGTTTTCACTCCCAAACCACCACATTAGCGGCGTTCCTTCAGAAACACGCTGGAATAAGGATTATCACGTTTACACTGTCAGACACAACAACAGACTCCACATCTTTAATATCCAGAAAGCTATCTATATATATATATATATACAGTATAGTATATATGAAAATGTATTTATTGAGATTTAATTAAGTTATTGTTATTTATTGCAATCCATTGTATTAGAGTGTTTGTTTCTCTTATTTATTTAAGGAGGGGTTTTTTGTTCTCTATCTTGGATGGTGCCAAATTTGAGCATGTGTGTTTAAAGAATCGCTCGCGGTTTCATTCATTCAACCTCACGCCGTTCCAAACCATCTGTGAACACAACATCACATGTGCAGTTACTGACAGATATTCATAGAAAATACTATTATATTCCTAGTTTTTTCTAGTATATATACACTACAAAAATATTAGAAACGTATGTAATATGTAAGTGCGGTTAAATCGATGAATCGCATCTAACGTAAGTTTGTAAATATATAATGTGTGTATATATATATATATATATACACACACACAAATGTATATTTCTAGTTTTTTCTAGTATATATACACTACAAAAATATTAGAAATATATCTTTTTTTAAATATATGTGTATATATTTATATATGTAAATATATACACACTAAAAAATTATATATATGCATATGTTACAAAAATATTAGAAACATATATAATATATAAGTGCTGTTACATCAATTAATCGCATCTAACATAAGTTTGTAAATATATAATGTGTGTGTATATATATACATTTATATTTCTAGTTTTTTTCTAGTATATATACACACTACAAAAATATTAGAAATATATATTATGCAAAATTTTTTAATATATCTGTGTGTATATTTATATATGTAAATATATACACTAAAAAATTATATATATATATGAATATAATATGTTAAAAAATATTAGAAATATAATATATAAGTGCTGTTAAATTGATTGATCGCATCTAAGATAAAAGTATGTGTGTATATATATATATATTAATCTCATCTAACATAATATATATATATACACACACACACATTATATATTTACAAACTTATGTTAGATGTAATTAATCGATTTAACAGCATATATATGTTTCTAATATTTCTGTAGTACTAGGAACAAAACTAGAAATATACACACACACACACACAAATATATATTTACATTTTTATTGAAATGTTATTTATATATATATATATATATATATATATATAATTTTTTTAAACATATATAATGTATTAAATATTTTAGACCCAAGCGTAAAATACTAGTAAAAATACTTATATTTGGTATATTTTTTAAAGTTACATTTATGTATGATTTAATGTAGTGCAGCACAGCTACAGAAATCTTTCGCAATATTACCGATCACACGGATTATTCCTATACAAATCATGTATTATGATTGGCAAAATTCTCTAAACAATGATTGATTTGAGCGCAGATGTTAGGAGACGCGTACAATATTCGGTTTCATTTGCCTCAGTGAATATAACTCTGCACTGCATTCAAAGCCTTCTGAGGTCACATGACTGATTTACACGAGGAACGCACACAAATTTAAGACGTTACTCACGGCAAATCTCTCTCGAACACATTCAGTCAAGGTGAAGAACCGTTCACAGTGGGACACGGTATGAAAAGTGCACAGAAAAGCATCACGTGACTTAAAAAGGCTTGGAATGTAATACACGAGTGACGTTATATGATATATTTTAAATGAACACGCCACTATTTTGCTCATTTTCCGTCTCCTCTAGAGTTAAACAGTTGAGTTTGACCGTTTTCGAATCCATTCAGCCGATCTCCGGGTCTGGCACTTTTAGCATAGCTTAGCATAGATCATTGAATCTGATTAGACCGTTAGCATCTCACTCAAAAATGACCAAAAAGTTTCGATATTTTTAATATTTATAACTCGACTCTTCTGTAGTTACATCGTGTACTAAGATCAACGAAAAATGAAAGTTTGTGATTTTCTAGGCCGATATGGCAGGAACTATACTCTCATTCCTGCGTAATGATCGGGAGCTGTGAGCCGTCCCATGAGTGCAGCGGCGCAATGATATTACACAGCGCCTGAAAATAGGCTAACTTCAGTCAACGTGACAACCGGCTCACACAGAGAGCGCTGGGACTATTTTCAAGTGTTAAGTTGGAAGTTACCTAGTTGGGGACTATTTTCAGCCGCTGTGTAATATCATTGCGCCGCTGCACTCATGGGGCGGCTCACAGCTCTTGATTATTACGCAGGAATGAGAGTATAGTTCCAAGAAAATCACAACTTCTCATTTTCCGTCGGTCTTAGTACACGATGGAACTACAGAAGAGTCAAGTTTTAAATATTGAAACTCATTTTTGAGTGAGATGCTAACGGTCTAATCAGATTCAATGACCTATGCTAAGCTATGCTAAAAGTGCCAGACCCGGAGATCGGCTGAATGGATTCGAAAACGGTCAGCGGTTTAACTCTAGAGGAGACGGAAAATGAGCCTAGTTCCTCGATCAGTGGAGAAATCTTCATGGAAGAAGGTCAGATGAGTTTGGAACAACATGAGGTTGAGCAATGGAGCGATTCCTTTAAAGGGTTAGTTCACCCAAAAATTGTCATTAATTATTAATTACTTACCCTCATGTCGTTGGACACCCGTCAGACCTCCGTTCATCTTCAGAACAGAAATGAAGATATTTTAGTGTAAATCTGATGCTCTGAAAGGCCTCCATTGGCTCAATGCACTTTACACTCTCAAGACCCTTAAAAGACACTAAAGACGTCGTTACAAAGTCCATCTCACTACAGCGGCTCTACAATAACTTTATGGAGTGACGAGAATAGTTTTTGTGCTCAAAAAAACCCTAAATAACGACTTATATAGTGATGACGATTTCAAAACACGGCATCATGAAGCTTCGAAGCGTTATGAATCAGTGAGTCGAATCATGATTCGGATTGCGTGTCAAACTGCTGAAATTTGGCGATTCAAACTGCTGAATCGACTCACTGATTCATAACGCTTCGAAGCTTCATGAGGCCGTGTTTTGAAATCGTCATCACTATATAAGTCGTTATTTAGGGGTTTTTTGCGCACAAAAACTATAATCGCCGATTCATAAAGTTATTGTAGAGCCGCTGTAGTGAGATGGACTTTGTAACTTTAGTCTTTAGTGTCTTTTAAGGGTCTTGAGAGTGTAAAGTGCATTGAGCCAATGGAGGCCTTTCAGAGCATCAGATTTACACTAAAATATCTTCATTTGTGTCTGAAGATGAACGGAGGTCTGACGGGTGACCAACGACATGAGGGTCAGTAATTAATGACAGAATTTTCATTTTTGGGTGAACTAACCCTTTAAAGAAAAGCAGATAATCCCGTCCCATCCGTGGCGTTCGGCCGATGTCTCCCACAACACAAAGACAGATAATAAGCAGGCAGAGGACCAGAACACAAAAGGCCGATGTTGTTTTGCAAAAGTGATTTGACTCACATTAGGGTTTCGGTGGCTGGCTCGTCTCCAGCGATCTCTTTAAAATACGGCCCGGCCTGGCGTGTTTACATCTCGCTGTAATGAAATCAGGGCCAGAGACTGAGCCGAGCCACAAATGGACTGTTTGATCAGAGTAAATAATGTTACATGTGACCTCTTTAAACCCGCTGAGCTAAAGGTCAGGACGGCCGCTCTGGACGCTGGGATGTAAAAGCGCTTCGGACCCCCGTCGTCTAAGACCAATTATGTCAGATCGGCTTTGTCTGTTCTACCCGACTTGAAATAAACTTCTCAACGGGATCAATCCCTGAGAACCGTAGAGCAATCTGGGCCCTGGGCTGCACACACACACACACACACACACACACACACACACACACACACACACACAGAAAACACGATGCCTGCGTTTACTGAACAAATCCACCCATTCCTGAAGGATGGAGGCCGAGGAGGTCAGGATATATTTCATCAGCCGCTCCGCTTTAATCATGACAAACGTGTGTGTGTGTGTGCATCGGGGACGCGAGCGAGAACACACTCCTCCGTCCTGATGGATGACGGTCTGCTAAGTGCACATGTCCGGCGCGTGTAACGAACGTCCATGGATTCCTCGAAAGAAAACATTCAAGATAAGAGTTCAAACGTCTGCTGAAACTCATCCTCCGTCCCGCGGTGTCGTCGCTCCTGTGAGACGGCTCGACTTGTTTTGTTGTTACTGAACCAAAGCTCTCTACAGACTTTATTTTTGTACAATATTCATTTTATAACTTTTTACAAAATAAATCTCGTTTCTATCATGCTTTTGTGTGCGTTCATGAATACACCGTCAATTCTTGAGGTTAAAAAAGAAAAACATGGGTAATATATTTAACTAAAGGTTCCCTTTTGACCAGTAAATATATCAATTACACTGAATTAAATGATTAAAAAAAATATATATGTTGTGTTAACAAAACAAAAAAATATATATATATATATAGTTTATGTACAATAAATAATAATTATAATTAATAATATATAATTATATTTAAATATAAAATATATAAATATATGTTGTGTAAGCAAAAAAATATTATATGTATTGTTTATATACAATAAATAATAATACAATCATTAATAATTATAATTAATAATATATAATAATATTTAAATATATGTTATGCAAGTTAAATATATATATATTTATGCATTTGGCAGACGCTTTTTACAAAATAAATCTCGTTTCTATCATGCTTTTGTGTGCGTTCATGAATACACCGTCAATTCTTGAGGTTAAAAAAGAAAAACATGGGTAATATATTTAACTAAAGGTTCCCTTTGACCAGTAAATATATACATTACACTGAATTAAATGATTAAAAATACAATTAATTGTATATCTTTTTTTACATTCTGTGCAGTATGTAGATATATTAAATGCAAAAATATGTAATATAAATATTTAAAATTCAAAATAATTTTAAATTTTTTATGTAGCAAATAAAAAATTATATACATATATATATATATATATCGTTTAAATACAATAAATAATAATAATTGTAAATAATTATAATTAATAATAATATTTAAATATAAAATAAATGTTGTGTAAGCAAATATATACATATTATATATATTGTTTATAAACAATAAATTATAATACAATTATTAATAATTATAATTAATAATATATAATATATAAATATATGTTGTGTAAGCAAAAATATTATGTATATTGTTTATATACAATAAATAATAATACAATTATTAATAATTATAATTAATAATATATATATATAATATTTAAATATAAAATATATGTTGTGTAAGCAAAAAAATTATATATATGATTTATGTACAATAAATAATAATTAAAAATATTTAAATATAAAATATATGTTGTGTAAACAAAAAAAATAATATATTGTTTATATACAATAAATAATAATACCATTATTAATAATTATAATTAATAATATAATAATATAAAATATATGTTGTGTAAACAAAAATATATATATATAGTTTATGTACAATAAATAATAATATAATTAATAATATATCATTATATTTAAATATAAAATATATAAATATATGTTGTGTAAGTAAAAAAATATTAAATGTATTGTTTATTTACAATAAATAATAATACAATTATTAATAATTATAATTAATAATATATAATAATATTTAAATATATAAATATATGTTATGCAAGTTAAATATATATTTATATTTAGAGTAGATACTAATAGTGCAGAGGTTTGGGATGATCCGTTGACTCTCAGCTGAAGATGGGACGGGTCGGAGCGGTTTGGAGAGTCGGGATCTTCCCACTCGGCTCTAATGCATTCCTGAACGGCGGCCCAGGATTCTATGGTAAACAAAAGCTGGTTGTAAAGCCAGGCCGAGCTGTAAATCTGGGCACTCTGGGGAAACTTTCCATGGGGTTGAAGAAGCGCAGCGGGTCTGTGTCACTGACCGTTCCTGACCACACCAGATCCAGACCTGCAGATCCAGACCTCAGATCCAGACCTCAGATCCAGACCTCAGATCCAGACCTCAGATCCAGATCCAGACCTCAGATCCAGACCTCAGATCCAGACCTCAGATCCAGACCTCAGATCCAGATCCAGACCTCAGATCCAGATCCAGACCTCAGATCCAGACCTCAGATCCAGACCTCAGATCCAGACCTCAGATCCAGATCCAGACCTCAGATCCAGACCTCAGATCCAGATCCAGACCTCAGATCCAGACCTCAGATCCAGACCTCAGATCCAGACCTCAGATCCAGACCTGCAGGAACATCCTCAGACCTCTTCAGCTGCTCCTGACCACATCAGATCCAGACCTCAGATCCAGACCTCAGATCCAGACCTCAGATCCAGACCTCAGATCCAGACCTGCAGGAACATCCTCAGACCTCTTCAGCTGCTCCTGACCACATCAGATCCAGACCTCAGATCCAGACCTCAGATCCAGACCTCAGATCCAGACCTCAGATCCAGACCTGCAGGAACATCCTCAGACCTCTTCAGCTGCTCCTGACCACATCAGATCCAGACCTCAGATCCAGACCTCAGATCCAGACCTCAGATCCAGACCTGCAGGAACATCCTCCACCTCTTCAGTTGCTCCTGCAGAGAAAACATGACAAAAACATGCGGACAGACCTAATACTCCTGACCTGACCACGGTATGAGACTGACCTGAGCTGGACGATGACATCACTGTGTTCTCCAGAGCGGCTGTACAGATTAAATGATCTACATTCATCACTCTTTCACAACTTAATTTATAAACTCTGAACTTACTTAAGCTGAACCATGACAGTTCCTTCTAGAGCTGCTGTACAGCCGTTATCACTGTAAAGCCACACTGAAGACGGATAGATGGGTGGAGGACTGGATGGATAGATGGACAGAAGACAAATAGATGAATAGATGGGTGATAGATGGACAGAAGACAGATGGATAGATGGATGGATGAATAGATGGGTGATAGATGGACAGAAGACAGATGGATAGATGGATGGATGAATGGATGGATGATAGATGGACAGAAGACAGATGGATAGATGGATGGATGAATGGATGGATGATAGATGGACAGAAGACAGATGGATAGATGGATGGATGAATGGATGGATGATAGATGGACAGAAGACAGATGGATAGATGGATGGATGGATGGATGGATGATAGATGGACAGAAGACAGATGGATAGATGGATGGATGAATGGATGGATGATAGATGGACAGAAGACAGATAGATAGATGGATGGATGATAGATGGACAGAAGACAGATAGATAGATGGATGGATGATAGATGGACAGAAGACGGATGGATAGATGGATGGATGAATGGATGGATGATAGATGGACAGAAGACAGATGGATAGATGGATGGATGAATGGATGGATGATAGATGGACAGAAGACAGATGGATAGATGGATGGATGGATGAATGGATGGATGATAGATGGACAGAAGATGAATAGATGGATGGACAGACAGATGGATGGATGATAGATGGACAGAAGACGGATGGATAGATGGATGGATGAATGGATGGATGATAGATGGACAGAAGACAGATGGATAGATGGATGGATGAATGGATGGATGATAGATGGACAGAAGATGAATAGATGGATGGACAGACAGATGGATGGATGATAGATGGACAGAAGATGGATGGATAGATGGATGGATGGATGAATGGATGGATGATAGATGGACAGAAGATGAATAGATGGATGGACAGACGGATGGGTGGATGATAGATGGACAGAAGACAAATAGATAGATGAATGGATGGATGATAGATGGACAGAAGACGAATAGATAGACGAATAGATGGATGATAGATGGACAGAAGACGGATAGATGGATGGATAGATGAATGGATGATAGTTGATTGATAGATGAATAGATGGATGGATGATAGATGGACAGAAGATAGATAGATGAATAATAGATAGATGAATAGATGACAGAAGGCGGATAGATGGATGGATGGATGATAGACGGACAGACGATGGATGGATGGGTGGGTAGATGAATGAATGATAGTTGGCAGAAGACGGATAGATCGATGGATGGATGGATGATAGATGGACAGAAGACAGATAGATGGATGGATGATAGATGGACAGAAGATGGATGGATAGATGGATGGATGAATGGATGGATGATAGATGGACAGAAGACGAATAGATGGATGGACAGACGGATGGATGGATGATAGATGGCCAGAAGACGAATAGATAGATGAATGGATGGATGATAGATGGAAAGAAGGATAGATGGATGGACAGACGGATGGATGATAGATGGACAGAAGATGGATAGATGGATGGATGATAGATGGATAGAAGACGGATAGATAATAATAGATGGATGAATAGATGGATGGATAGATAGATGGACAGAAGACGAATAGATGGATGATAGATGGACAGAAGACGGATAAATGGATGGACAGACAGATGGATAATAGATGGACAGAAGACGGATAGATGGATGGACAGACAGATGAATGATAGATGGACAGAAGACGGATAAATGGATGGACAGACAGATGGATAATAGATGGACAGAAGACGGATAGATGGATGGACAGACAGATGGATGATAGATGGACAGAAGACGGATAGATGGATGGACAGAAGACGGATAGATGGATGGACAGACAGATGGATGATAGATGGACAGAAGACGGATAGATGGATGGACAGACAGATGGATGGATGATAGATGGACAGAAGACAGAAGATGGACAGATGTGTGATGAACTGTGATACCCTACTCTTCTCCTCTTTGGCCAGACTAAGACGCTGTTACTCCTACAGAGTCACGTGACCCTCAGAGACACTTCATCCGCGACTCCGAGCCGCAGATACACGATCCACCGACATACACGATCCACCGACACGCCCCATCCCTCAAACTAAAGCAGGAGATGAGCGCACGGTGACATCACCCCATCCCGCATTCCCGCGCTGGAGCGCCGGCTGACATCAGCCCTCAGGAATAGGCCGCGGCGCCGGGGCCGCTGGGATACTTCCCTCCTCATCACCGGCTTCAGGACTTCATCGCTCCGATCAGCGGAGGATTTGCTTTCGAGGGTTTTGCGCTCCATCCCAGCTGCTCTTCGGGACAGATATCCGGGGGATTATTTCTGGGATATGCTTTGGTTATTATTCCCGAGGCTGATGGGAATCATCCAATAGCGTGGCAGAAAGAGCGGGAAATCCCTCGACGCGTCCATCCGTCCAGGCTTAAAGCGAAGGAAAAGCGCAGTGCATTAGTGGCGCTGGGAAAGCGATAGAGTTTCAGGATCTCGGCTCGTGTTGTAAAAGCGTCCTGAAGGTTAGCCAGAGGACACATTCCCGCATTCCCTCATTCCAATCGGTTGTAATGAGCAGAGACACATAATCCCGCTCGTTCTTCAGCAGTGCCATCATCTTCTTCATCAGCGGACGCTTATAGATCAACACTTATGCAACTCGTCTAAAAGTAGATGTTTACAGTCAAAGCAGTTCAGTTACACACACACACACACACACACTTAAAACGACACACTCAGCATAAACAATATGGCCTAATTATTCACTTCCAGCGTTTCTTTTGCATTTTCATATTTTCTCACAAACCTGTCAAGAACACATTTCACTCCTAAATCAAAATATATATATTTTATATCTATACAAAATATTTAAAACATTTATATTAATAAAAAATTATATCCTGACTTTTTAGACAATTAAGCATTTTATTAAAAGTAATATATCTTATGTATGTGTTTGTCTATATATATATATTATATCACCCTCCGAATAAATTAATACAATTTTAATTATATATATATATATATATATATATATATATATATATATATATATATATATATATATATATATATATATATATATATATATATATATATATATAAATATATATAAATATATAAATAAATAAATAAATATATATAAATAAATAAATAAATATATATAAATAAATAAATATATATAAATAAATAAATATATATAAATAAATATATATATATATATATAAATATATATATATATATATATATATAAATATATATATATATATAAATATATATATATATATAAATATATATATATAAATATATATATATATATATATATATATATATATATATATATATATATATATATATATATATATATATATATATATATATATATATATATATATATATATATATATATATATATATAATTAAAATGCATACATACATACACAGGTGCTGGTCATATAATTAGAATAGCATCAAAAAGTTGATTTATTTCACTAATTTCTTATTAGTCTATAATCTCTAATATTATATTCATTCATTACACACAGACTGATATATTTCAAACATTTCTTTCTTTTAATTTTGATGATTATAACAGACAACTAAGGAAAATCCCAAATTCAGTATCTCAGAAAATTTGAATATTATGAAAAGGTTGAATATTGAAGACGCCTGGTGCCACACTCTAATCAGCTGATGAACTCAAAACACCTGCAAAGGCCTTTAATGGTCTCTCAGTCTAGTTCTGTAGGCTACACAATCATGGGGAAGACCAAAAGACGACCATCGATACCTTGCACAAGGAGGGCAAGACACAAAAGGTCATTGCAAAAGAGGCTGGCTGTTCACAGAGCTCATTAATAGAGAGGCGAAGGGAAGGAAAAGATGTGGTAGAAAAAAAGTGTACAAGCAATAGGGATAACCGCACCCTGGAGAGGATTGTGAAAGAAAACCCATAAAAAAATGTGTGGGAGATTCACAAAGAGTGGACTGGAGCTGGAGTCAGTGCTTCAAGAACCACTACGCACAGACGTATGCAAGACATGGGTTTCAGCTGTCGCACTCCTTGTGTCAAGCCACTCTTGAACAACAGACAGCGTCAGAAGCGTCTCGCCTGGGCTAAAGACAAAAAGGAAAAAAAGTGGTCCAAAGTTATGTTCTCTAATGAAAGTAAATTTTGCATTTCCTTTGGAAATCAGGGTCCCAGAGTCTGGAGGAAGAGAGGAGAGGCACACAATCCACATTTCTTGAGGTCCAGTGTTAAGTTTCCACAGTCAGTGATGGTTTGGGGTGCCATGTCATCTGCTGGTGTTGGTCCACTGTGTTTTCTGAGGTCTAAGGTCAACGCAGCCGTATACCAGGAAGTTTTAGAGCACTTCATGCTTCCTGCTGCTGACCAACTTTATGGAGATACAGATTTCATTTTCCAATAGGACTGGGCACCAGCACACAGAGCCAAAGCAACCAGTGCCTGGTTTAAGGACTATGGTATCCCTGTTCTTAAAGGGTTAGTTCACCCAAAAATGAAAATTCTGTCATTAATTCCTCACCCTCATGTGGTTGGACACCCGTCAGACCTCCGTTCATCTTCAGACACAAATGAAGATATTTTAGTTGAAAGCTGATGCTGAGAAAGGCTTCAGATAGGCCTCCATTGGCATTCAGTACATTTACACTCTCAAGACCCATAAAAGGCACTAAAAACGTCGTTACAAAGTCCATCTCACCACAGCGGCTCTACAATAATTTTACGATGCGACGACAATAGTTTTTGTGCGCAAAAAAAAATCAAAATAACACCTTTATCCAACTTGTTCTTGTCTTCCGTGTGTGTCTCCACGACGCATGCGTGAGAATATGAGCAGATCCGGCGTTCGGACACATGACCCAGAAGAGATTTGTTTACAAGCAGAGGAAGACGCGCGTATCTCAGCTGTTGGATTCTACATTGATCGTGCTTTAGGTCTCGGCGTAGTTCTCAAAATGGGGTTAAAGTGAGCATTTCATGGATTCCCGAACACCGGCGCTACGTCATATTCTCACGCATGCGTCGTGGAGGACCAGTGGAGAACCGGCCACAGGGTCATGAAGGACCAGTGGAGAACCGGCCACAGGGTCATGAAGGACCAGTGGAGAACCGGCCACAGGGTCATGAAGGACCAGTGGAGAACCGGCCACAGGGTCATGAAGGACCAGTGGAGAACCGGCCACAGGGTCATGAAGGACCAGTGGAGAACCGGCCACAGGGTCATGAAGGACCAGTGGAGAACCGGCCACAGGGTCATGAAGGACCAGTGGAGAACCGGCCACAGGGTCATGGAGGACCAGTGGAGAACCGGCCACAGGGTCATGGAGGACCAGTGGAGAACCGGCCACAGGGTCATGAAGGACCAGTGGAGAACCGGCCACAGGGTCATGGAGGACCAGTGGAGAACCGGCCACAGGGTCATGGAGGACCAGTGGAGAACCGGCCACAGGGTCATGGAGGACCAGTGGAGAACCGGCCACAGGGTCATGAAGGACCAGTGGAGAACCGGCCACAGGGTCATGATGGACCAGTGGAGAACCGGCCACAGGGTCATGGAGGACCAGTGGAGAACCGGCCACAGGGTCATGGAGGACCAGTGGAGAACCGGCCACAGGGTCATGGAGGACCAGTGGAGAACCGGCCACAGGGTCATGGAGGACCAGTGGAGAACCGGCCACAGGGTCATGGAGGACCAGTGGAGAACCGGCCACAGGGTCATGGAGGACCAGTGGAGAACCGGCCACAGGGTCATGAAGGACAGTGGAGAACCGGCCACAGGGTCATGAAGGACCAGTGGAGAACCGGCCACAGGGTCATGGAGGACCAGTGGAGAACCGGCCACAGGGTCATGAAGGACCAGTGGAGAACCGGCCACAGGGTCATGGAGGACCAGTGGAGAACCGGCCACAGGGTCATGAAGGACCAGTGGAGAACCGGCCACAGGGTCATGAAGGACAGTGGAGAACCGGCCACAGGGTCATGGAGGACCAGTGGAGAACCGGCCACAGGGTCATGGAGGACCAGTGGAGAACCGGCCACAGGGTCATGAAGGACCAGTGGAGAACCGGCCACAGGGTCATGAAGGACCAGTGGAGAGTATGCTGGTATTTCCTGGTGGCTGTCGCTCTTTCAGCAGATAATGCGCCGCCACAAAGCACAAATGCTTCAGTAATGGTTTGAGGCGTTGACTTGGCCTCCAAATTCCCCAGATCTCAATCCAATCAAGCATCTGTGAGATGTGCTGAACAAACAAGTCCGATCCATGGAGGCCCCACCTCGCAACTTACAGGACTTAAAGGATCTGCTGCTAACATCTTGGTGCCAGATCCCACACCTTCAGGGGTCTAGTGGAGTCCATGCCTCGACGAGTCATAATGTTATGCCTGATTGGTGTATATATATATTTAGACTCACAAAAGCTGCACTGAATATGAATCTTCTCTCAGACACAAAGAGATCCTGAAGGGCTCGAGCTTTAATAACAAACGGAGTATCTAAAGATTTCTTTCAAATAAATATTTATAGAGCTCGTGACTCATGGGGGAAGACGAGGCGTCGTCGCTCGGCTCGCAGATTCAACGGAAAGGAATGTGATGGCGTGACGTCCTGTGTGTTTCCACGGCAGATCGTCACGCAAACATGTGATCTCACACTGCGATACGTCCCTCTACACAACACCAGTCTCGCCGCGTCACTCACGGCCCACCAAAACATAATAAATATACTACATTATTTAACAACGGTTGAGCGAGAGTAAAACACACACATTTTTTGGTTTTCAAGCCGTAATAGCAAATAAAGAGTGTGTGTCAGTGAGAGTGTGTGTGTGTGTGTGTGTGAGTGAGTCAGTATGAGTGTGAGTTTGTGTAAGTGTATCTGTGAGTGTGAAAGTGAGTGTGTCAGTATGAGTGTGTTTGTGTGAGTGAGTGAGTGTGTATGTGTGTGAGTTTGTGTAAGTGTGTCTGAGTGTGAGTTTGTGTAAGTGTCTGTGAGTGAGTGTGTGTGAGTGTAAGTGTGTCTGTGAGTTTGTCAGTATGAGTGTGTGTGAGAGTGTGTGTAAGTAGGAGTGTGTGTGAGTGCGTGTATGAGTGTGTGTGAGTGAGTGCGTGTATGAGTGTGTGTGAGTGTCAGTATGAGTGTGTGTGAGTGTAAGTGTGTGTGTGTATGAGTGTGTCAGTATGAGAGGATGAGTGTAAGTGAGTGAGTGTTTATGTCAGTATGTGTGTGTGAGTGATTGTGTGTATGAGTGTGTCAGTATGAGTGTGTGTGAGAGAGTGTGTGTGAGTGTGTCAGTATGAGTGTGTGAGAGTGAGTGAGAGTGTGTGTGTGAATGTGTGTGTGTGTGTGTGAGTGAGTCAGTACGAGTGTGTGTGTCAGTATGAGTGTGTGAGTGTGACTGAGTGAGAGAGAGTGAGTGTGTGTGTGTGTGTTTGTGTGAGAGAGAGTTAGAGAGTGAGTGTGTGTGTGTGAGTGTGTCAGTACGAGTGTGTGTGAGTGTGTCAGTATGAGTGTGTGTGAGAGAGTGAGTGTGTGAGTGTGTCAGTATGAGTGTGTGAGAGAGTGAGTGTGTCAGTATAAGTGTGTGTGTGAGAGAGTGTGTGTGTGTGTGTGTGTCAGTATGAGTGTGTGTGAGAGAGTGTGTGTGTGTGTCAGTACAAATGTGTGTGAGAGAGTGTGTGTGAGTGTGTCAGTATGAGTGTGTGTGAAAGAGTGAGTGTGTGTGAGTGTCAGTATGAGTGTGTGTGAGAGAGTGTGTGTGAGTGTGTCAGTATGAGTGTGTGAGAGTGTGTGCGTGTATGAGTGTCAGTATGAGTGTGTGTGAGTGTAAGTGTGTGTGTGTGTATGAGTGTCAGTATGAGAGGGTGAGTGTAAGTGAGTGAGTGTTTATGTGTCAGTATGTGTGTGTGTGAGTGAGTGCGTGTATGAGTGTGTGTGTGTGTGTGTGTGTGTATGAGTGTGTCAGTATGAGAGGGTGAGTGTAAGTGAGTGAGTGTTTATGTGTCAGTATGTGTGTGTGAGTGATTGTGTGTATGAGTGTGTCAGTATGAGTGTGTGTGAGAGAGTGTGTGTGAGTGTGTCAGTATGAGTGTGTGAGAGTGAGTGTGTGTGTGTGTGTGTGAATGTGTGTGTGTGTGAGTGAGTGAGTGTGTGTGTGAGAGTGAGTCAGTATGAGTGTGTGTGTCAGTATGAGTGTGTGTGTGTCAGTATGAGTGTGTGTCAGTATGAGTGTGTGCACACATTTTTGGTTTTCAACCCATAATAGCAAATAAAGAGTGTTTGTCAGCGTTTGGAGAAGTGTGTGCTCGGCCACACTGTGTGTTTATTTATAATCTAAAAGACAAAAATACAAGCAAAAAACAACAGATCGAAATAACACATCAGACATCAGAGAATCATCTGAGCAGAACTAAAGCATTCAAAGAGACACATTCCCTGCTCAAACACACTTAAAATGTTCTTTCCCACAGAAGGTCTGGAGAATCCCGGCTCCATCTCGGCTCCTCCAGTCTCTTCAGATCTTGCGCTTCTTCCATTCTGGCTGATCTTTGTCGGCCTCCTCTTCCTCTTCCTCCTCCTCGGCAAACAGCGGGTCTGGCTGAGTCCTGTCCAGGGAAGAAAACACGTCATGTGACACGTTCAGAATCACACACACACACACACACACACACACACCGTTCACTGGACACGTGCATCTCTATGAGAACAGAATCATGACGGGAACCCGAGAGAGACAGAAGAGGATTAATCTAGTTCCCTACTTTCATTCATCCACAGCACACTGATTAAAACACAACATCTGCTGTGTGTGTGTGTGAGAGTGTGTGAGAGTGTGCGCGAGTGTGAGTGTGTGTGAGTGAGAGTGTGCGCGAGTGTGAGTGTGTGTGTGTGTGAGTGAGTGTGCGCGAGTGTTAGTGTGTGTGCGCGAGTGTGAGTGTGTGTGCGCGAGTGTGTGTGTGTGTGCGCGAGTGTGAGTGTGTGTGTGTGTGCGAGTGAGTGTCAGTATGAGTGTGTGTGTGTGAGTGTGAGAGAGTGTGTGTGAAAGAGTGTGAGTGTGCGAGTGTGAGTATGCGGGTGTGTGTGAGAGTGAGAGAGTGTGTGAGTGAGTGTCAGTATGCGTGTGTGTATGTGTGTGTGAGTGTGAGAATGTGTGTGTGTGTCAGTATGAGTGTGTGAGTGTGTGTGTGAGAGTGTGAAAGAGTGAGTGTGTCAATATGCGTGTGTATGTTAGTGTGTCAGTATGAGTGTGTGTGTGTGTGTGTCAATATGAGTGTGTGTGTGTGAGTGTGTGTCAGTATGAGTGTGTGTGTGTGTCAGTATGAGTGTGTGTGTGTGTCAGTATGAGTGTGTGTTAGTCTGTGTGTGAGTGTAAGTGTGAGTGTGTGTGTCTGTCAGTATGAGTGTGTCAGTATGAGTGAGTGTGTGAGTCAGTATGAGTGTGTGTTAGTCTGTGTGTGAGTGTAAGTGTGAGTGTGAGTGTCAGTATGAGTGTGTCAGTATGAGTGAGTGTGTGAGTCAGTATGAGTGTGTGTTAGTCTGTGTGTGAGTGTGTGTGTCAGTATGAGTGTGTCAGTATGAGTGAGTGTCAGTATGAGTGTGTCAGTATGAGTGAGTGTGTGTGTGTGTGTGTGTGTGTGTGTGTGTGTCAGTATGAGTGTGTGTGTGTGTGTGTGTGTGTGTGTGTGTCAGTATGAGTGTGTGTGTGTGTGTGTGTGTGTCAGTATGAGTGTGTGTGTGTGTGTGTGTGTGTGTGTGTGTCAGTATGAGTGAGTGTCAGTATGAGTGTGTCAGTATGAGTGAGTGTGTCAGTATGAGTGTGTGTGTGTGTGTGTGTGTGTGTGTGTGTCAGTATGAGTGTGTGTGTGTGTGTGTGTGTGTGTGTGTGTGTGTCAGTATGAGTGTGTCAGTATGAGTGTGTGTGTGTGTGTGTGTGTGTCAGTATGAGTGAGTGTGTGAGTCAGGGCTGGACTGGTAATCTGGCATACTGGGCATTTTCCCGGTGGGCCGACGCACTTTGGGGCCGATACAAGGTTATTTATTTATTTTTTTTTTTTGCCACGGACTGGCCCATCATGCAGAGACAGCGGCCCATTGGTTTGTCTTCTGAATGGACAGGCCAAAGCGAGAGAGACCTTCCCCCCTCCATAGACTGTGTCCATATTAGGCGCTGTTTAAAAATTAGCAAAAGGCGAATATCCGCGCGACAGCGCTGCCGCTGACGAACGTGCGCTGCGTTTCTGCTGCTCTATGAAGTGATGAACCGGCTCTTTGTATAAAACAACATTCGGAGTCAATCGTGTGATATGGGAACATTAAAGGTTCTGTGGTGAATCAGCTGAAAACAGCCGCGACCATGTCAATACATCACGAGGTAAATTGGAAAACAGCAATACACACAACTACAAACTTGTCACTCTAGCACAAGCAAATTCAATAGTTTATTATTATTTATTTATTTATTTATTTTCGAAACCATATACCTATGGTAATGAGGAGCATGATTTTACCTGTGACTACCATACAGTTAAATGAAACTGACCTACAGTTAAACTCAGTTCAAATGTCATTACACTGTAAAAAAAAAAGGTTCTATATGGCACCAAAAATGGTTCTTGGCTCGTAATCATAGGGGAACCTTTTTAGTGCTTCAGCGGTTCTTCAGAGGTTCTTCACCTGTTCTTTGACTAAGGTGCTTTATAGCACCTCTGAAGAACCGCTGAAGCACTAAAATTGGTGCTATATTGCACTAAAAAGGTTCCCTTATGATTACGAGCCAAGAACCATTTTTGGTGCAATATAGAACCTTTTTTTTTGAGTGTAGGGTAATTAAATTATAATTCAACAAAACAGCTTTAAAGCCTGGATCCCATGCATTAAAGGGATAGTTCACCCAAAAATGAAAATTATGTCAATTTACTCACCCTCAAGTTGTTCCAAACCCGTATGAGTTTCTTTGTTCTGCTGAACACAAAAGAAGATATTTTGAAGAATGTTTGTAACCAAGCAGATAGAGCAACTATTGACTACCATAGTATTTCTTTTTCCTACTATGGTAGTCAATATCTATCTATCTGCTTGGTTACAAACATTCTTCAAAATATCTTCTTTTGTGTTCAGCAGAACAAAGAAAAAAGGTTTGGAACAACTTGAGGGTGAGTAAATGATGATACAATTTTCATTTTTGGGTGAACTATCCCTTTAAGGACAAAGCTTTTTTCTCTGTGTTTTATGAACTTTTTAATAGATCTAATGAAATTTAACAACATGTTATTTCAATGAGAACCTCATGAAAGATAGATATCATATCAGTGTGTTACATAAATTAGGTGTTAACTCTCGAACATTTTTTATTGTTTTTAAAGGGGTAGTTCAACCAAAACATGTGAACGTTTACTCACCCTAATGTCATTCCAAACCTCAATGAATTTCTGTCTGTGTAACATAAAAGAAAATAATTTGAGTCTTTTTTTGTCCATACAATAGGTTATTCAATGGTATAGCCTATGGTTTGGTTGCCAACATTCTTCAAAATATCTTATTTTATGTTTCACGGAAGAGAGAAAGTCATACAGGTTTGGAACGATATGAGAGTGAGTAAATGATGACAGATTTTAAAAGCAGTAAATTCACTTTAATGTATCCTAGCTCAAAATCAGTGGTTTACTGTCAAGTGCATTTCTGTGTGACAAAAGTGCAATATTACGTTTGTTATCTGCATTTGCAATAAATTTGATAATATCCATCATTAGTTGTCCCTGTCCTAGATTTATTTATTTACCCCAATTTAAGGCCCTAACCCCAGTTAAAACATTCAAGAGGAACTCATGGGCCGGATGGGCTGGGTTTGCCAGGGCCGAATTTTAGCCCCAGTCCAGCCCTGGTGTGAGTGAGTGTGTGTGTGTGTCAGTATGAGTGTGTGTGAGTCTCTGTGAGTGTAAGTGTGAGTGTGTGTGTCAGTATGAGTGTGTGTGAGTCTGTGTGTGAGTGTGTGAGTGAGTGAGTGAGTGAGTGAGTGTGTGTGTCAGTACGCGTGTGTGTATGTTAGTGTGTCAGTATGAGTGTGTGTGTGTGTCAATATGAGTGTGTGTCATTATGAGTGTGAGTGTGTGTGTGTCTGTCAGTATGAGTGTGTGTGTGTGTGTGTGTGTGTCAGTATGAGTGTGTGTGTGTGTGTGTGTCAGTATGAGTGTGTGTGAGTCTGTGTGTGAGTGCAAGTGTGAGTGTGTGTGTCAGTATGAGTGAGTGTGTGAGTGAGTGTGTGTGTGTGTGTGTGTCAGTATGAGTGTCTGCGTCAGTATGAGTGTGTGTGAGTCTCTGTGAGTGTAAGTGTGAGTGTGTGTGTCAGTATGAGTGTGTGAGTCTGTGAGTGAGTGTGTGAGTGAGTGTGTGTGTGTGCGTGCCTGTGTGTGTGTGTGTGTGTGTGTCTGTGTGTGAGTGTGTGTGAGTCTGTGTGTGAGTGCGTCAGTGAGTGCGTCAGTGAGTGACTGAGTGTGTTTGTCAGTGTGAGTGTGTGTGAGTGTGAGTGTGTGTGTGTGTGTGAGATGTTTTTAAATGTAATTGTCTCTTCTAATCTCTATTAGCTGTGTTTACTGGGATGTTTTGAAAGCATGTCAATATGATATTGATGGAATCTCTGAACTGTGAAATAATGAATCATGTTTTTAATGATGATGAGCAGCAACAGGTCTGAGCTCAATCTGACACGCCACACATCAGAGGACAAACCTGACGGACGACAGGACAGACGTTACAGCGATGACCTGAATTCACACCACACCTGCTCAGGTGTCAGTGTCAGTGTGTGTGTGTGTGTGTGTGTGTGTGTGTGTTCAGACACCTGAAGACAGCAATTAAAGCGGCCGACACGAGCACTGAGAGTAACAGGAGCATTAGCTCTTTGTGTTCGTTAGCGTCTGTGTGTCATTACTGTCGTGATGAGCTCTTCTCTCACTAATGAGGAAGATACAGTTACACACACACACACACACCTGTGACAAAACTGCACATAATAGACTAACATGACAGCTATTCTCAAAGCTTTAGAGATGTGAAGATTTAATCAGCGGCATGTTTTAAAAACTGCACCCGTATGAACAGTGACGTGTTTATTTAAAGATGTCAGCCTTTGCTGTGACAGAAGCACAGCAGCATCTGTGAACCAGTGTGTGTGTGTGTGTGTGTTCATTCATAAAGCGCACGGCTCTGATCTGGTCACGCAGCCGTCACACACACAGCTTTTGTTGGCTTGATTCTGTCGTGAACGGACCACCACGGAAAACAGATCATGTGTTATTCTCCAGATAAACACTCAACAGAAGAAGAGATGAGCAGATACCAGACCTGACAGCCTCTTATCACACAGCAGATTTCAGGAGCATAACCACACACACACACACACACACACACACACACACACACACACACACACACACACACACACACACACACACACACACACACACACACACACACACACACACACACACACACACACACACACACACACACAGAGACAGACAGACAGACAGACAGACACACACACACACACACACACACACACACACACACACACACACACACACACACACACACACACACACACACACACACACACACACACACACAGACACAGACTCAGACACACAGACAGAGACACACACACAGACTCAGACACACACACACACACACACACACACACACACACACACACAGACTCAGACACACAGACAGAGACACAGACTCAGACACAGACTCTCACACTCACTCACACACACACACACACACACACACACACACACACACACACACACACACCTGGAACACCGCCCATGGAGTCACTCCTCTCATGAATTTGGCCTTCTTCAGATCTTATTTTAGTATTTTGTAAAAACTCAAATAAAAGGATGTAATCCATCACTGGAGTATTAAGGAAATCATAACAAAGAAATTGCATTTTTGGCAACGGCTGTGGATGTTTTATCAGATGATAATCCGCACGGCAGAGCAGCCAGAAGCAGAAGATAAGGAGACATTTCAAACTTCACTCGGGTATTTTTGCCTTTTTCCACCAATAAACATTAAACACAAACAAAAATATATTAAATAAAAATATATATTATATACATTTATTTATATAATACTTAATATACTTTAATATATTTTAGGTAAATATATATATATATACACAATTTTTTTAAAAATATATTATATACACTTATTTATATAATAATTAATATATGTTTAATATATGTCTATAAACAAACAAAAATTAATTTAATAAAATTGTATAATTTATATATGTAAATATATATATATATATATATATATATATATATATATATATATATATATATATATATATATATATATATATATATATATATATATATATATATATATATATATATATATATATATATATATTACAAAATATGTTTTAAGTAAATACATATATTTAACAATTAACTGGTGTTTTTTTTCTACCAATTTACATAAACAAAAATGTATTAAATAAAAAATATATTATATAAACTTATCTTATCTTACTTTTTCTACCAATTAACATTAATTAAATAAAAAATATTTAAAATTGTTTATATAATAAATAAAAATAAAATTAAGCAAACATACATTTAAAACTTTTAAAAAAAGTATTTTTCTACCAATAAACAAAAATGGATCATTTAAAAATATGTATTATATACATTTTAATTAAATAGAAAATATTTCAAGAAAATGTATATTGAAACCTTGACTAGCGTGATGATGTCCTTTAGTTCCTCCTCAGTCCAGAGACGCCAAAAGGCACGAGATATGGAATAATTCGTTGATTTTACCAAACACAAACATATTCACACACTTAAAAATATCTGAAATAATGCCACTGCATTAGACACAGAACACACACACACACACACACACACACACACACACACACACACACACACACACACACACACACACACACACACACACACACACACACACACACACACACACACACACACACACACACACACACACACACACACACACACACACACACACACACACACACACACACACACGAGGGTGTAGTTTATTGTTCTTCTCTCACTCAATCGCTGTATTTTGTTCTGTAATGCAAAGACTTTTAGACACTTTTAAGAGTTCACATTCTTCTCAGGGTCACTGTATTTGTTATTTTGGGATGGTGAAGTAAAACCGCCCCGTGCTCGAGAATCACGCCCCCCCCCCCCCCCCTTCAGCGCTCAGTGTGTCACCTGATCTCCAAACCCGTCAAACATTAATGCATCTGTTAGCCGAGGTGTGACACACAGGTGTCATCTGAACCGCTGCTCCAGTTTCAGCAACACTCTGTGTGTGTGTGTGTGTGTGTGTGAGACTCCCGGCTCTCCGGCGTCACCTGTGCACCTGCCAGCTGCTGTAATTGCACTGCCTTCTGAGATATTACCTCATTACACCAAATTATCAAGCAGCATCACATGCTTTCATCAATAAAAGGCAATCCCAGAAAACACCAGTATGAGCTCAGTGGGAAAATACAACCAATATGTAGATTATAAATATCGTTTCTAGGGCTGTCAAAAGATTAATGGCGATTAATCGCATCCAAAATAAAAGTTTGTGTTTACATAATATATGTGTGTTAATTATTATTTATATATAAATACACACACAAGCATGTATATATTTAAGAAAAAAATATTATTTTTATATATAAAACATTAATTTGATTATATAAATGTATATACAGTATATACATGCAAATATTTCTTAAATATATGCATGAATGTGTGTGTATTTATATATAAATAATAATTAACACACATATATTATGTAAACACAAACTTTTATTTTGGATGCGATTAATCGCCATTAATCTTTTGACTGCCCTAATCGTTTCATTCAAACACCAATAAAAATTCAACTATTTAATTTATAAATAGATCATTATAATAGCAAAGCTGTTGAATAATCAAATAAATTATTTGCAATCAAATTTTAATCATTTGACTATATATATTATATACAAAATAAGCAAGCGTTTTGAACTTAATATTGACAACTATTATTAATAAAACTAAAATTTAAACTGTAAATGTCTTGAAACGTGCAGCATTATTCAGTGTTGACGTAATTTCCTCTGAAACAGGAAGAAAGGGCGGGACATATCCAACAGCCCCTCCCCTTTTTTAAATAGCCAATAGTGTACCAATCCATGACACTTTAGGAAGTTAATAAAGTGGTAAGTTGCATGTTAGGGTTAGTGATCTATTTAATTTATTCCCAAAACACAAGCTTTTTTTAAACTTATTTCGGATTTATATTGTTTATTTGTTTGTTTTTGGTTTTTGCTTGTCTTTCATGGTAAATCTCATAGACAAACTGTAATTGCTGACAGGAAGATGCCACATTCGGTAAGACAAACGCTATGATCATAATTATTATCTGTAAGAAAGGTATCAACACAATCAAAACCAGAAGCATAATACTGCGTTCACACCAAACGCGAATAGAGCGTCAAAATCGTGTCTAGTTTCACGCGCGAACATTTTGAATGCATTCGCGCGTATAAATCGAACGTTTGAAGTGAAATTGACGCGCGTTCAAGGCACTCCAGGAGAAATGTCATAAAACACCACTCTGTCTCTTTTCATTTTCATTAAAAATATATATTAAACATTAATAGCCACTCAAATGTGGTCCAGGCAACTCCTACATTATCTTCACTGCATCTATATTTAAATATCCTTAGAAAATAAAGTTATGAAACTTCTCTTTGCCCTCAGTCTAAACGATTGGGCAGACAACAAATTATAGATTCATGACACCAAAGATCGGCCGTTAGATCTACACAAGACGAACCACTACAGGCCATCAGACCAGTGGCAGACGGCAGAAGGACTGGCCGAGGAAAGGCTGCTCTCGCTGGGGTTAATGAGCGCTGAGCACCCGCTGATCGCCTGGAGCTCAACTCCACAAACACAAGATCATTTTTTTTAAATAGGCACTCTCTTTATCAATAAACCACAGATTTGAGCTTTAAACAACCACATTCTCACCTGAAAAAGTCTTAAAACTACATTTTGTGACACAATAGTACTATTTTAATTTATGCAGGGTTTCTCATCACGTCACTTTACCACGTGACCGCAGCGAGCAGGCTCCTGATTGGTTAACGCGGCGCGAATTGACGCCAAAGTTCACATTTTTGAACTCGGGCTTCAGACCCGAATTCGCTTTTAACGCGTGAATGCACAAAAGCACCACTCGCGTGTAACGCGTGTATCGCGCAAGACGCTCAATTCGCGTCATTCGTGCAAACTGGACGCGCGAATGAGGCGGATTCACGTCCTTCGCGCCACGCGAAACACGCCTTCCGCGCCGCGGGACCTCCATACGCGCGTCAACGCACCTTTCCATTGACTTAACATTGAAATCACTCGTGCCAGACGCTCTATTCGCTGTTAACGCAGCATTATACAGATCTGTATAACAAGTAGCCTAGTTAGAGAATTTTCGTCCTCTCAGACAGTCAATATTGTGCTCGTAGTGCACACTCTTCAATTGACCAATCGGTAAGCCCCGCCCCCCTTAGTTACTGTTGCTAACTCGGACAAACAAACGGAGTTGCTATATTTTATGACAACCAGAAAACCCTCTCAGGATCCCTGGAGTCAGTGTTGAAGTCCCTCAGGCACGACATTTACCATTTTTATAGCATAAACACCAAACCGATGACAGCTTCGGGTTTTCCAATGTTTCTCTATGGCGCTGAAACCTAAAGATGTCCGAGTTCCGGTCCCAGCGCAACTGATACTCAACTGCCATTGGCTCATCGGCGTTCGATGGGAGGGGCTTACCGATAGGTCAATTGCACGCGCAAACGCGGTGGATCTCCCTTGATCATAAATAAAGCGCAAAATAAACTACGAGCATGAAACAATGCATGTCGATTAGTAAGTCATGAAATTAACAAAAAGTGCCAGTATTAAACTTAGTATGTTAGCTGCGAATGATTTACATGCAGGTTTATGATGTTGTTCATTCATCCTCAGGATCAGTAGTTTCATTAACAGTTCATCTTAATATTGTGTATGTAGGTTTCTTCAATTGCTAACAAGCATTGTTCAAAACTGAAACCACATTTTCAAAACTGATCCCCATCCCCTATAGTGCGCCATCTGATTGTTCCCTGTCCCCTACATAGTGCACCGTCTGATCGTTCCCTATCCTCTATATAGTACACCATCTGATCGTTCCCCATCCCCTATATAGTGTGCCGTCTGATTGTTCCCTATCCCCTATATAGTGCGGCATCTGATTGTTCCCCATCCCCTATATAGTGTGCTGTATTATAGATAGCCGTACACACTGATTGTGGTGGTGTATTATAGTTCCCCATCCCCTATATAGTGAGCTGTATTATAGTTCCCCATCCCCTATATAGTGTGCTGTATTATAGTTCCCCATCCCCTATATAGTGCGCTGTATTATAGTTCCCCATCCCCTATATAGTGCGCTGTATTATAGTTCCCCATCCCCTATATAGTGTGCTGTATTATAGTTCCCCATCCCCTATATAGTGCGCTGTATTATAGTTCCCCATCCCCTATATAGTGCGCTGTATTATAGTTCCCCATCCCCTATATAGTGTGCTGTATTATAGTTCCCCATCCCCTATATAGTGCGCTGTATTATAGTTCCCCATCCCCTATATAGTGCGCTGTATTATAGTTCCCCATCCCCTATATAGTGCGCTGTATTATAGTTCCCCATCCCCTATATAGTGCGCTGTATTATAGTTCCCCATCCCCTATATAGTGCGCTGTATTATAGTTCCCCATCCCCTATATAGTGCGCTGTATTATAGTTCCCCATCCCCTATATAGTGTGCTGTATTATAGTTCCCCATCCCCTATATAGTGCGCTGTATTATAGTTCCCCACCCCCTATATAGTGCGCTGTATTATAGTTCCCCATCCCCTATATAGTGTGCTGTATTATAGTTCCCCATCCCCTATATAGTGCGCTGTATTATAGTTCCCCATCCCCTATATAGTGCGCTGTATTATAGTTCCCCATCCCCTATATAGTGCGCTGTATTATAGTTCCCCATCCCCTATATAGTGCGCTGTATTATAGTTCCCCATCCCCTATATAGTGCGCTGTATTATAGTTCCCCATCCCCTATATAGTGTGCTGTATTATAGTTCCCCATCCCCTATATAGTGTGCTGTATTATAGTTCCCCATCCCCTATATAGTGTGCTGTATTATAGTTCCCCATCCCCTATATAGTGTGCTGTATTATAGTTCCCCATCCCCTATATAGTGTGCTGTATTATAGTTCCCCATCCCCTATATAGTGTGCTGTATTATAGTTCCCCATCCCCTATATAGTGCGCTGCATTATAGTTCCCCATCCCCTATATAGTGTGCTGTATTATAGTTCCCCATCCCCTATATAGTGTGCTGTATTATAGTTCCCCATCCCCTATATAGTGTGCTGTATTATAGTTCCCCATCCCCTATATAGTGTGCTGTATTATAGTTCCCCATCCCCTATATAGTGCGCTGTATTATAGTTCCCCATCCCCTATATAGTGTGCTGTATTATAGTTCCCCATCCCCTATATAGTGCGCTGTATTATAGTTCCCCATCCCCTATATAGTGTGCTGTATTATAGTTCCCCATCCCCTATATAGTGTGCTGTATTATAGTTCCCCATCCCCTATATAGTGTGCTGTATTATAGTTCCCCATCCCCTATATAGTGTGCTGTATTATAGTTCCCCATCCCCTATATAGTGTGCTGTATTATAGTTCCCCATCCCCTATATAGTGTGCTGTATTATAGTTCCCCATCCCCTATATAGTGCGCTGTATTATAGTTCCCCATCCCCTATATAGTGTGCTGTATTATAGTTCCCCATCCCCTATATAGTGCGCTGTATTATAGTTCCCCACCCCCTATATAGTGCGCTGTATTATAGTTCCCCATCCCCTATATAGTGTGCTGTATTATAGTTCCCCATCCCCTATATAGTGCGCTGTATTATAGTTCCCCATCCCCTATATAGTGCGCTGTATTATAGTTCCCCATCCCCTATATAGTGCGCTGTATTATAGTTCCCCATCCCCTATATAGTGCGCTGTATTATAGTTCCCCATCCCCTATATAGTGCGCTGTATTATAGTTCCCCATCCCCTATATAGTGTGCTGTATTATAGTTCCCCATCCCCTATATAGTGTGCTGTATTATAGTTCCCCATCCCCTATATAGTGTGCTGTATTATAGTTCCCCATCCCCTATATAGTGTGCTGTATTATAGTTCCCCATCCCCTATATAGTGTGCTGTATTATAGTTCCCCATCCCCTATATAGTGTGCTGTATTATAGTTCCCCATCCCCTATATAGTGCGCTGCATTATAGTTCCCCATCCCCTATATAGTGTGCTGTATTATAGTTCCCCATCCCCTATATAGTGTGCTGTATTATAGTTCCCCATCCCCTATATAGTGTGCTGTATTATAGTTCCCCATCCCCTATATAGTGTGCTGTATTATAGTTCCCCATCCCCTATATAGTGCGCTGTATTATAGTTCCCCATCCCCTATATAGTGTGCTGTATTATAGTTCCCCATCCCCTATATAGTGCGCTGTATTATAGTTCCCCATCCCCTATATAGTGTGCTGTATTATAGTTCCCCATCCCCTATATAGTGTGCTGTATTATAGTTCCCCATCCCCTATATAGTGTGCTGTATTATAGTTCCCCATCCCCTATATAGTGTGCTGTATTATAGTTCCCCATCCCCTATATAGTGCGCTGTATTATAGTTCCCCATCCCCTATATAGTGCGCTGTATTATAGTTTCCCATCCCCTATATAGTGCGCTGTATTATAGTTCCCCATCCCCTATATAGTGCGCTGTATTATAGTTCCCCATCCCCTATATAGTGTGCTGTATTATAGTTCCCCATCCCCTATATAGTGCGCTGTATTATAGTTCCCCATCCCCTATATAGTGCGCTGTATTATAGTTCCCCATCCCCTATATAGTGCGCTGTATTATAGTTCCCCATCCCCTATATAGTGCGCTGTATTATAGTTCCCCATCCCCTATATAGTGCGCTGTATTATAGTTCCCCATCCCCTATATAGTGCGCTGTATTATAGTTCCCCATCCCCTATATAGTGCGCTGTATTATAGTTCCCCATCCCCTATATAGTGCGCTGTATTATAGTTCCCCATCCCCTATATAGTGTGCTGTATTATAGTTCCCCATCCCCTATATAGTGAGCTGTATTATAGTTCCCCATCCCCTATATAGTGCGCTGTATTATAGTTCCCCATCCCCTATATAGTGCGCTGTATTATAGTTCCCCATCCCCTATATAGTGCGCTGTATTATAGTTCCCCATCCCCTATATAGTGCGCTGTATTATAGTTCCCCATCCCCTATATAGTGTGCTGTATTATAGTTCCCCATCCCCTATATAGTGAGCTGTATTATAGTTCCCCATCCCCTATATAGTGCGCTGTATTATAGTTCCCCATCCCCTATATAGTGCGCTGTATTATAGTTCCCCATCCCCTATATAGTGCGCTGTATTATAGTTCCCCATCCCCTATATAGTGTGCTGTATTATAGTTCCCCATCCCCTATATAGTGAGCTGTATTATAGTTCCCCATCCCCTATATAGTGCGCTGTATTATAGTTCCCCATCCCCTATATAGTGCGCTGTATTATAGTCGTCCCCTATATAGTGTGCTGTATTATAGTTCCCCATCCCCTATATAGTGCGCTGTATTATAGTCGTCCCCTATATAGTGCGCTGTATTATAGTCGTCCCCTATATAGTGTGCTGTATTATAGTTCCCCATCCCCTATATAGTGCGCTGTATTATAGTCGTCCCCTATATAGTGTGCTGTATTATAGTTCCCCATCCCCTATATAGTGCGCTGTATTATAGTCGTCCCCTATATAGTGCGCTGTATTATAGTCGTCCCCTATATAGTGCGCTGTATTATAGTCGTCCCCTATATAGTGTGCTGTATTATAGTTCCCCATCCCCTATATAGTGCGCTGTATTATAGTCGTCCCCTATATAGTGTGCTGTATTATAGATAGCCGTACACTGATTGTGGTGGTGTAGGGAACACTGAGGTCTGCACTGGGGATCAGCGCTGGTGTGTGTGTGTCAGATGAAGTGAACACTCTCTGCTCTGGTCTGTGTCTTACTTCTTATAGGCCGGGGCGACCCAGTAAGGGTTCTCTGCGGCTTCTTTGGCGTGGCGCAGGATGGCCTCTCGTGGGTTACTGTCATCGGTTTTGTCCAGGGCGATGTTTTTCACGATGAAGGAGGACAGCGTTCCTCCATGGGCCGCCACACGACCACCCCGACCTGCTCGAGGACAAAAGCGAAGATCAGAGCTGAACAAACACACACACACACACACACACACACACACACACACACACACACACACACACACACACACACACACACACACACACACTCACACTCACACTCACACTCACACTCACACTCACACTCACACTCACACTCACACTCACACTCACACTCACACTCACACTCACACACTCACACACTGTTTCTGGCTCTACTAGAGCAGGTTTTCCTGCTGTAATGTTGATTATTTCCTCATATTCTCCATAGAGACAGAGTGTATTTAGGCCACGCCCACACGGGGGTCAATCCAACGCTCTCCATTGACTTTGTATTGCGTGAGGCGGCATCCTTGTCATTTCGGACTTATAACAAAAAACAGAACAATGTCTAAAAGCTGATATGTGACAAAGTGTACAGCAAACAAGCTAAACAACACAGAAATAAGTTTTTATAAGCTGTCGACCCAAAAAAACGAGAGTTTAAGGAGACAAAAGTGGATAAAGGCAGTAAAACGTGACGCTTCAGCTGAAGAATGGGGACATTTGGGGATCCTGACACTCAGTGTGTCTCAGTTTGTCTATGTGTGCAGTAAATATGTTGTCACTGTTAAGTCAAATCTCCAAATGTCAGTTTTATATATGATATTTCCTGTCTCTGATGACGTTCTCCTCTAGTGTGTGCACTTCTCAGTGTAATATAACGTGTCTCAATGGCCTGTGTCCACTTTTTTGTCCTTAAACGCTCGTTTTTTGGGTCAATAGCTTATAAAAACGTCTGGGTTTTTGGTTGTGGGTTTTGTTTAGCTTGTTTGCTCTACACTTTGTCACATATCCGCTTTTAGACATTGTTCTGTTTTTTGTTATAAGTCTGAAATGACAAGGTCTCCATTGTTGCGGCTCCTCTCTTCCCAGTCTGTCAGTAACGCTCTGCTTAGTTCCTGTCTCTATGAAGCCCCTCCTTCTGAAAGCACACTGTGCTCTGATTGGTCGGCTGGAGCAGTGTGTTGTGATTGGTCAAGTGTCCCGCCCCTTACCATAACCAGCAGTTTCAACCATAGATATACATAATAAAGGCTAGATGTCTCGTCCGCGCTGCTGGCCAATGGAGGTCGACGTCCGGCGGCCATCTTGTCACAGTCAGCTCGCTCACTCGTAACATTGTGTTTTAATGGTGCTTGCACTTTTTAAATAACCATAACTTGCTAAATTTTCTACCGATTTTCAAATTGTTTGGTTTGTTATAAACGTCAGAGATGTAGTTATGACACTGCATGTGAAAAATTATTCATAATTTATTCAAGCATCCATAATTATAGCCACGTTAATAACGTTTGTAAGAAACCAAACCATTTGTAAATCCGTCAATATTTCAGTGAGATAAGAGTTTGTGTTCAGCTCGCCTTACATCAGGAGCCTGTCAGAAAGCTCGCCTGTGACAAGATGGCCGCCGGTGATGATGTTAGAGACTCCGCCGTAAGACATCTAGCCTTTAATATAGATATCTATGGTTTCAACACATGACTAACTCAACCAGGCCCCGCCCCTTTATCCTGCGTATTAATTATTAAAACGTGGAATATTGTGACGCGTTCGGTCCTGGAAGAAAACTCAAGGGAGTTCAGAAACACTGATAGAGAGAAGAACAGAAACATCACACACTAAAGACAGACGAACACGGAAAAAGCAGAATCGAGTCTTTAAGTAAAACATCCTCCTCCACGCAGGGAAAGTGTATTTACGCTGTGATTAAACATGAGGAGCGGAGACTGATCGGAGAGCTGAGCCTCTGCCAGGACTAATGTAATCTCCAGCAGTGTTTACTGTGTCTCAGAGCCGGAACATCTTGGCATTGAGACTCAGACTCACTCCGGCCGCTTATGTGGACACTGTGCAACATTGGGCTTGATAATATACAGTTGAAAAGTTACATTTCTGAGCAAATGATTCATGAAAGCATGAGCTAAACCTCAGGAGGCTCTGATGAATTATAATATTATAAGAGCCATTTCATTTCAGTTTATTATTTGTTTATTATTTGTTTTAAGTGTGTAAACACTGGCACTGGACGGAGCAATACAGTTTAAAACTTGATTTGGGTAATTGTGTCTTTTTCTATCAACAAAAATGTACTAAATAAAAAAAAAAATTAATAATAATAATAATAATAATTATATATATATATATATATATATATATATATATATATATATATATATTTATTTATATATTTAGACTTTATTTTTATTTAATATAATAAAAATTTTTTAATGTATGTATTTAGGTAATGATTTATATAATATATTTTATATATATATATATATATATATATATATATATATATATATATATACATACATATATATACACATACATACATATATACGTACACACACACACACATTTAAATATAATTAAATATTTTATATATTATTTATTACATAAAAAATTGTAGTTTACTAGTTTAACCCTAATTTTGGTTTGTAGTTATTGATTAATATAATATAATTAATATAATATAATAAAATACAATAAAAAATGTTTTCTAAATTAATTAATGTTATAATATATAATATATAAAAATACAAATATAATATAAAATACTAAAATAAAAACAAAAAATAATATAAGATATAATACAATTAATATAATACAATATAATGCAAAATATAAATATAAAAATAAAAATAATATAATATAATTAATATAATAAAATACAATAAAATAAAATAAAATAAAAAACTTATTAAAAAATAAAAATAATTTATATTATATTATAATATAATTTATAAAATATAACTAATATAACAAAATACAAAATATAATATTAGATAAAAATATAATATAAAATACTAAAATAATATAATATAATAATTTAACATAATATAATATAATATATAATATAATAACTTTAATTAGATAAAAAAATATAACAAATAAAGGAAAATATTTGTGATAATTTATCTTCCTGTCATTCCTGCATGACTCAAACAATATCACTTCCTGGATGTCACAATTTTAAGCAATGTTTTAATAGTCAACCATTTTGCATGAAAAACATGAGACATAAATAAGAATTTTATTTAAATGAACTGATGGTCAGAACACGTTTCTTATCTAACACATGCAGAAGTTCTCCGTCTACAGAATGAGGGATGTGTGTGTGTGTGTGTGTGTGTGTGTAATGCTTTCTAAACGAGAGTCAGAGCCTCAGGAGCTTTTCCTCACCTGGACCGGAGACGGGCGGCTCGGGTTTGTGGGATTTGAGCGGGTCCAGTCGGTCCTTCTCCAGCTGCTTCCTGGTGCTGCGCTGGCGAGCCTCGCGGAACATGGGCAGAGCGTGAGCTGAAACACACAGCGATCACATGACATGAACACCACCAGCTCCAGCTTCACCTCAGGAAATACTACGCTCTCCACACGCGCCATAGCAACTCCGGGATTTATTTACTTTTGATTAAGTCGCCCACATTTCACAGTGTAACCAAAATAAATGTGTGTGTGTGTGATGGTCATGTGTGTGTGTTTTACTCCAGGGTCACAGGGAGACGTAGGAAAGATGGAGCGATTTTCCATTCAGGACTGAGCTGATTCCACCCACACACACGCTACATTAAGCAAAAAGGTTACCGGTGACACATGTCCGTTTTTTCCTCAATGGCCCATCATCCTGTTTCACGCCACCTCACATTTTCCATCGCTATTTCCTGAGCGATTCGCCACTGTTATGGTGTGTGAGTTTTGAAGGGTCTTTAAGTTCACGGGTCGTGATCACGCGCTGGCGTTCTCGTGGCACACGCGTGTCTGCTGGAGGGTCGGGCGCTAATGGCATCGTGCCCCTCGGGTGAGCCTCTGCGCGGGGCAATCCGATGGAAAGCACTCACTCCGTGCAAACACACACACACACACACACACACACACACACACACACACAGGCTGGTTAATGGGTCTGTGGCAGGTCTGAATGTAGGATGGCACCTCTCAGGGCAGGACGGGGCAGTATTATCATCCGCCGCTAATGTGTGTGTGTGTGTGTGTGTGTACATACAGCAGCGTCCAAACGTCTAACAGCTAAATCTATCATTACTAATTATATAAGCTGAGGTGTATAAATCAAGCTCTAGGAGACGCTTCTACACACATTAGTGAGAGAATGGGCCAGTCTCAGGAGTGTGTGTGTGTGTGTGTGTTCGCTTCTACACACATTAGTGAGAGAATGAGCCGCTCTCAGGAGCTCAGAGAACTGGGCCGTGATCGGTGGACACCTGTGCAATAAATCTGAATATTATACTAAATATTCCACAGGATTATAACAAAGCGATTGGGAACAACAGAAACTCAGCCACAAAGAGCGGGGTCAGCGCATGCTGAGGGTCACAGAGCGCAGATTCAATAGACCTCCAAACTTCTGTGTCCTTCAGATGAGCTCAAGAACAGTGTGTAGAGCTTCATGGGTTTCCATGGCCGAGCAGCTCATCCAAGCCTTACGTTACCAACTGTGGGATGCAGTGGGGTAAAGTGTGCCGCCACTGGACTCTAGAGCAGTGGAGACGTGTTCTCTGAGTGACCAATCACGCTTCTCTGTCCGACAATCCCATGGACGAGTCCATAGGTGTTTCTCAATGTCAAGGATCCTTCCTCTGTAGGACTAGTCCTTCCAAGTCACTTCCTTCAGAGGCTAGGCGAGACTCCTCTTTAGCATTCGGAAAACAAGTAAATGGAACAGGCTTGCAAGTGCGCGTCAGCCTCATTACGTCAGTGAAAAGGTCCTTTAGCCATCAATAACGTCATTTGTATAATATCAATACGGTTGTAATTTGTACTGTTTAAAATTAAACTTTACTTATATTTACTACGGTTATAACAAATGTTTGGTAACGTAAATACTTACACTTGAAAGCATATTGCCCCGTTAACGCTCCGACTCCGCCAACGTCCGATATTTTGTATTTTTTGAACAAGATAGCAAAGCTGCGCGCATAGGATTGTGGGTGATTTGAGAACGCTAAGTGCGCGAAGTCTACTCGTATGCATCCTTTCCTGTATATGGCATATTTTTCGAACGAAGGACTCAGATCTTGGTTGAAATTCCGAGGATCCTCAACATTGGAACAGCCCTTCGACGGACGTCGATGACGTAGCATCCTCGGAATTCTGGCTTCCAAGGATCCTTCCTTGACATTGAGAAACGCCTTGGGTTTGGCAGTTGCCAGGAGAACGGGACTTGCCTGACCGCATTGTGCCAAGTGTAAAGTTTGGTGGTGGGGGGATTATGGGGTGGGGGTTGTTTTTCAGGGGTTACAACTCTTAATGCTTCACCAAGACATTTTGGACAATTTCATGCTCCCAACTTTGTGGGAACAGTTTGTGGACGGCCCCTTCCTGTCCCAGCATGCACCAGTGCACAAAGCGTCTCCATAAAGACATGGATGAGCGAGTTTGGTGTGGAGGAACTTGAGTCCTGACCTCAACCCGATAGAACAGCTTTGGGATGAATTAGAGCGGAGACTGAGAGCCAGGCCTTCTCGTCCAACATCACTAATGAAGAATAAACACACTCCTAAACCTTGAGGAAAGCCTTCCCAGAAGAGCTGAAGCTGTTAGAGCTGTGAAGGGTGGGCGACTCCATATTAAACCCTACAGATTAAGAATGGGATGGCGTTAAAGTTCATGTGCATGTGAAGGCAGAAATCCCAAAACTTTTGGCAATATAGCGTGTATATAAGAAATTGCTATTTGTGAATAAAAATTATTATAAACTACTGGAAAATGTAATTATAGAGTTAATTTATTATATACATTTATACAAGTGTATATATAAATATTCTAGTTATATCAAGCTCTAAATTATATTAGACAAAATTGCTATCTGTGAGTAAAAATAATTTATTTATTATTATATAAATTATGTTTTATATATTACCACTCATATTCTAGTTATGTCAAGCTCTAAATGTATATGTATATATTTATATAAAAATTATAATATAATACATTTGAATAATAATAACAACTGTATAAAAATATAATACACATAAAATGAGAAATAATTATATGTTGGCAATAATTAAATATGAATAATTATTGTTATTATATTATTACTAAGGCCCATAACAGTACTAGTCCATATAAAGTGAGCACTAACATTGAATCCTAAATTTGTCATTACTAATTATATCAGCCGAATGATTGGTGTGTTACTGATAGCAGTATATCTATGCAAAATATTATACATATAATAAATAATCAAAATAAAAATGATACTATTTATAATATCTCGATATATTTGCAATAAAACGTCCTATTTCAACGGTTACCTTTTTTGCACACATTGACAGTAGAGGACAGGAAGTGATGTGGAGGTGAGTGTGTTAACTGCTGAGCCACAGCTCGGACACGTATATGACAAAATATGTATTCATGTAGATTATGATCTGGTCATATACGCACGGGTGATGATGTAGTCTTGCGTCAGCGTCTCTGCGTGTTTCTCCTTCCTCTTGCTCTTTACCACACACAGCATGGCACCTCTGGAGGACACAGAAAACAGGATATTAGCTTCTATGGCTATTCTATTCTTTTATGTCAAGCTCAGATAAAATTGCTATTTGTGAGTTAAAAAAAAAAAATTAGGGCTGTCAAAAGATTAATCATGATTAATCGCATCCAAAATAAAAGTTTGTGTTTACATAATATATGTGCGTGTACTCTGTATAATAATTATGTATATATAAATACACACACATTCATGTATACATTTAAGAAATATTTGCATACTGTATTTATAAAATTCATATTGTATATGAATATAAATATTTTATATAAAAATGTAATACATTTTTCTTAAATATATACATGCTTGTGTCTGTATATATTTATATATAATGTATAAATAATTATTATACAGAGTCCACGCACATATATTATGTAAACACACACTTTTATTTTGGATGCGATTAATCGCGATTCATCTTTTGACAGCCCTAAAAAAAATGTAATCCTGACCTACTGGAAAATGTGATAATAGAATTTATTTATCATTATATAAATTATTTTTTATATATAACCATTCATATTCTAGTTATGTCAAGCTCTAAATTATTAAATCAGACTGAAATTAGCATTTGTGAATACAAAATAATGTAAAAAAACAATTTTAAACACCTGGAAAATTTTATTATAGAGTGTATTTACAATTTTATAAATTATTTTAATATATAAACACTCTAAAAAGTTACATAAATATAAATATTTAATTAAGACTGAATATATAAGACTAAATAAAAAAGTTTAAATATACATATTCTAGTTATGTCAAGCTCTAAAATATAATCAGATAAAAATTGCTATTTGCGAGTAAAAGTAATTATATAATTTATTATAATATAAATATTTTTTTAAATAGAAAGTTTAAATATAAATATTCTAGTTATGTCTATTAGTGAATAAAATTATCTATTGGAAATTTAATTACAAGATGTATTTATATCTTATAAAAAGATATATATTACATAAAAAGGTTTGAAAACAAAAGCGCTTTGTTTCTGATTTTGTCCTGGACAATCTGCCCTGTGTTTGACAACAGGACGTGACTTTGTTCTAAGCGTGCAGACGATTGATTTTGCCCACACTAATGGAGTCATGAATGAGCCTCAATGAGTCATTACGCTGAGTTTCCTCGCTTTAATCAGCCCAAATCTGTCTGGAATCAAACACGGGCGGAAACACAGGGGAAAGTGTGAAGTGTGACTAGGGTTGGGTATCGTTTTTTTTTCTTTTCGATTCTCGTGACAAACCAATACTTTTAAAACGGTTCCGGTGCCTAAACTAATACTTTTTATTTTTTTTAAAGGCCACAAAACGAGGTGGATGACATTAAATGGCTTTTTTTTATTTTTTTTTTATTTAAATTGAACCATTTATTAAAAGTTTAATGTATACTTAAATGTATGAATATAAATAAATACAAAACAATTTACTTATTTACAAATTATAATTGACTTATTTACAAATTCACAGTAAAACCTAAGCCACCTAACCCAACTACAACAAGCCTAATATAACTCTAAATAACAGTTACAGTAATAACAGCAGTCGTCTGTATTCTTGCTCTGCTACTAACCAGCTTCGAGCTTCAGCTTTATTTTGAAATATGATCATATTCTCTGGCTAAATATTTTAGAACACATCGCCTTAATGTTTCCATGGCGACGCGTCATGTTTCTCACATAACACACAGCTGCCGCAATAGCGCTGACAGCTCAGCTGTATCGGGTTTATTTCGTTTTTTCTTTTTATTCAAAATATTCACAAACTTCTTAACTGTGTCACGAACTATCTGATATTCAAATGTGTGAGTGATTGTGTGTTAGTTGGTCTATAAAGCGCAATGGGCGGCGCCATGTTAGTTTGCGCCTCAGAATCGGATCTGTCGGATTTACAACACTTGAGTTCATTCTCGTCTCACGAACTACATGAAAGTAAGTGACCAGTGAACTGAAAGAAGAATAGAGTAAACTATACAGTTACTATATAATGTGCATGTATCTGATGTGAATAAAACACGTAACATTAGTCAAATTATAACCGTCTGAAAGGATTGTCATTGCCGCTTTCATAGACATCAGTGTGTGTTTTTTGCTAGTAGCCTATTTATGAGCATTTAAATGTCTGAAACCTGAAATAAACATGATGTGGTTGAAAACACTCAATAGGTGTCATGAGTTGTGGTTGAAAACACTGAATATTTGTCATGAGTTGTGGTTGAAAACACTGAATAGTTGTCATGAGTTGTGGTTGAAAACACTGAATATTTGTCATGAGTTGTGGTTGAAAACACTCAATAGGTGTCATGAGTTGTGGTTGAAAACACTGAATAGTTGTCATGAGTTGTGGTTGAAAACACTAAATAGTTGTCATGAATTGTGGTTGAAAACACTGAATAGTTGTCATGAGTTGTGGTTGAAAACACTGAATAGTTGTCATGAGATGTGGTTGAAAACACTGAATAGTTGTCATGAGTTGTGGTTGAAAACACTGAATAGTTGTCATGAGTTGTGATGTGACCATCGCTGAGCGTCTGTCTCTGGCTCGGTGCCAGCCAAAGCACGTGAAAGCACGTTTGAATTTTGGCACCGAAATGAGGAACCGAAATCTGCGTTCTGATTCGGTCCGGGACATACCGGTTATATAAGACCGGGTTTCGGTAACCAACCCTAAGTGTGACGGAGACGGACACCCAAACCAACCGCACCTCTGACTCTTGACTGGGTCGTAGTACACCTTGGCCAGACCATTCCCCATTCCAACCATGATCTGATTCAGCTTGGGATGCCAAAGACAGCGGACGACGCTCTGAAACAACACCAGATGAGAGAACGAGAGTGAGATTTCATTATTTGAACAGGAAGCGAACATAAACCCATGGCAGTGTGAGGGTCTGATATCTCTCGCCGTCCAGCTCATCTCCAGTTGACTATATTTGGCGGTCGGGAAGAGGCCTGGATCTCAAAGACAAATGGGCCGCTGCCAGGGGCATGTGTGAGGATTTGTGGGCATGTTTGTGTGTGTGAGACGGAGGAACAGACTCATGAATACCTGGAATCACATGCTGGGGAAACGTCTTCATGCAGCACATTTCTACACAACGACGCTTCATTAGTGAACATTAAAGTTATTAAAACATTACGATCTTACTTGTGAAAATACAACCCCCACAAATGCATATTTTCCATAAGGAAATAATAATAAGAAATATAGCTGCAAGCAGCCATTATCACAACAGAAGCAAACAAAGAAGCCAGCAGCAGACCAACTGCAACAATGAGTAAAGACATTTAGAGACAATTATAAGCACAAACCCATTAATACATTGAGTTGTATAGAGCCAATTTAATGTTTTGTTTAATTATAGTGCCACCGAGTGGCGCAGTCCCACCACTTTTTGTGTGTCTTCAGAGTGCCTCCATACATAAGTGTGTCAAATTTGGTGAAAATATCTCAATTCGTTTAGATGTTATAGACATTTGTATTTATGAGCAAATAAAAAAATCCACACCTGACCTTGATTGCATTTTTTTTTTGGCACTTACTATAAAAAATTTTAACATTTGGCCATTTACATATGTCAACCCGCTATGATTTTCCTACGGAGGTTTCACCTCGATCTAACTAACGGTTTCGAAGATATTCACGAAAGTTGTTTAAATGCTAAATCCCAACGTTGAACACACCATAAGGCGAAACCTGGCATGTTTGGTATCGTTGGACTCGGCAAGGATTCAAGAATCTAAGGATATGACTCCCATGAAAATTAGTCGACCACACCCATAAACATGTGAATATTTGATTTTACCACTAGGTGGCGCAGACTCGAAACTTCTCAGGCTTTGTGCCGATGACCCATACCAAGTTTCGTAACAACACACTAATGCGTTCATGAAATACAAAATTTAAAATGGCCGACATCCAAAATGGAAAAATTCCAGCCGTCAGCATGCCGTCCCGAATCTAAGGAGACCACTTTTATGATACTTGGGTAAAGCGTTCATAAGTTATAAGCAAAAATTGTCATTTTTTTTGTATCTCCAGACCAGTAGGTGGCGCTGCGCTGAAATCCAGAATGTAGCCTCTGGTCATGCCTGTGATGATCTGTACCAAGTTTGGTCAGAATACGATAAAGTGTTGCGGAGATACAGCTTTATGTCTTATTTCACAAACGCTACATAAAATTTGTTTGCAGGTTTTTCAAAAACTCTTTGATGAATTTACTTTTTGCTGGCATTGTCTGAAGATGATCTGGTTCAATTTTAATGCAAATTGGATAAACCGTCTAGAAGGAGTTTGAATAAGTATGTTTTTTGGTGGGAAAATAGCACTAACGAAAATGGGTTCAATCCAATCGTCTTGAGCCATGGAATCAGAGGAAAGAACTGTGTCTCTAGCACTTACGGTTCAAAAGTTATTAGCACAAACGTACATTAAACTTTGGACAGGTGGTGGCGCTAGAGGGATTGAGTTAGAGACTCCAAATTTGATATGGTGACAGTTCAGACTGTCTTCTATCAGTGTGCCAAATTTCCTAACTTTCCTGCAAAGGGTTCCATGGGCTGGCATAGACTCAAGGGCGGAAGAAGAATAACAAGAAAGCTTGGCTCCTAATAATAATAATAATAATATCGTCTATGGAAAATGTCAGTGAATAACGACTTAAAATTGGGTCTGTTCCTCACACAAAGCATCAAATGAATTCTGTGAATATACTGAATATCAGATTTATTTATAAAGCACATCTAAAAACGACAGATGTTGGCCAAAGTGCTGTGCAAAGTTAAAGCAAATAATATCAAAACTAGGACACATCACAATCACACGCAATGCACAAAGTATCCCACTGCACCTACTTATGACTATACGCAGTAATAAACAGATGAGTTTTAAGAAGGGATTTAAAATCATCATATGATGATGCAGATTTAATGTAAAGTGGCAGATTATTCCAGAGCTGTGGAGCCACTGAAAAGCCACAATCTCTTTTCAGTTTAAAGCGTGTAAAAGCGTAGTTGACTGGATGTATGACGAAATGAAAGGAGATCAGAAATATATGGAGGAGCCAAACCGTGGAGGCCTTTATAAACAAACAATAATGCTTTGAACGGGATACGATACTTGACTGGAAGCCAGTGGAGAGAGACCAGCATTGGCGAAATATGTTCCCTCTTCTTTGTTCCAGTCAAAAGTCTAGCGGCAGCACTTTAGACGAGCTGGAGACGTGACAGTAAAGACTGTGAGACACCCAAGTATAATACATCACAATAATCCAGTCTGGACGAGATGAAGTGTATTACACACTCCAGATCTTTGGATGATAAGAATGAGTTCATTTTGGCTATATTTTTGAGTTGATAGAAGCAACTTCTGACCAGAGCATTGATTCCCAACACCTACATTTCTAGCACGTGTATGAAGGTCCTAATTTACTGGAAAACACTTCTGTGGAAGAAGAGAGGCCAAAACTAAGATGTCCGTCTTTACGTTGTTTAACTGAAGGAAAATGGCTGACATCCAATGGCTGACATCCCTTAAATAAACACTGTAAACTAGAAACACTGAGTGTCATCTGCACAACAGTGGTGTGAAATACAAATGGCATACAAAGGAAGCTATGTAATGAAAATAAAACTGGGCCCAGCATTGAGCCCTGTGGAACCCCATACAAAACTGATGCCCAAGGTGAAGAATAATGGCCAATCTCCAAAAAAAAGGTCCTATCTATTAAATGTGAAGTGAAACAATTTATAACACAACAATATAGCGCATACTGAAGTCATACAGACTCCCTCTATGGTCTTTGCATGGTGTTTTTGTTCTTTTTGGAGCTTGACAGCTGTGATTACTGTCATACAAACATGCGGTATTGAAAAGAAACGCATGAAAATGAATAAATAAGTAAAAAGTTAAAGTTAAGTAAAACATAGGTTTGGATTAATATGAGTAAATAATGAAGCTGTACAGGAAAAGACATGGATGGGATGGATGGATATGATGGGATGGGTAGATTGTGGATGGATGGATGGATGGGTGGGAGGGATAGGATATGGATGGATGGATGAGATGGATAGAATGGAAATTATGGGATAGGATAGGGATGGATGGGAGGGATAGGATATGGATCGATGAATATGATGGGAGGGATAGGATATGGATGGATATGATGGGATGGTTAGATGGATGGATGGGATGAATAAGATGGATAGGATGGATATTATGGGGTGCATGGATAGATGGATGGATGGATGAATGGGATAGGATAGGGATGGATGGGAGGAATCGGGATGGATGGATAGGATGAATAAGATGGATAGATGAATATGATAGGAGGGATAGGATAGGATATGGATGGATGGATATGATTGGATGGATGGATGTATGGATATGATGGATAGGATATGGATGGATATGATGGGGTGGGTAGATGGATGGATGGATAGGATGAATAAGATGGATATGAAGGGGTGGATGGATGGTGGATGGGAGGGATATGATAGGATATGAAGGAATGGATGGATAGGATGGGTGGATGGGAGGGATAGGATATGGATGGATATGAAGGAATGGATGGATGTATGGATATGATGATAGGATATGGATGGATATGATGGGGTGGATGGATGGTGGATGGGAGGGATATGAAGGGATGGATGGATAGGATGAACAAGATGGATATGATGGATGGATGGGTAGATGGGAGGGATAGGATATGGATGGATAAGATTGGATGGATGGATGTATGGATATGGACGGATATGATGGGATGGATGGATAGGATGAATAAGATGGATATGATAGGATGGATGGATAATATGGGATGGATATGATTGGATGGATAGACAGATGATCTCTTGATGAGTTAACAGCACAGGAGGAGCATTATAAAGCCCTCTCTCTGTCCCAGGACGTCCTCTCTCTCTGAGCAGATCCTGCGGTCTCAGCGGCTCATTCCCTGTGCGGATCAGGACCTGTGGAGGCATTTGGGTGAAATCTGCTTAACCTCCAGCTGTTCAGCCGGCCGGCCTTCCTTTCTGCCCGCACTTAAGCCTGCCTGACCTAGAATACGGCTTTAGCCCCCCCCCGTCCCGTAGCAGGGGTCTCCGCGGCCCTTATTGACTTAACGGGATGTACGGGGTTAATCCGTCTCCATGGGCATGTGGCCGAGTAATTGATTATTTAGAAAAGATCAGGAAGATTTTCCGCGGATCTGAAACGTGCTTCCAGCTGAGCCTTTTTTTGGCGGAATACAAGCGTAATCTGTGGATATCGTGTGTGTGTGGACGCTTTCGATCGTGCACATCTGTATATCTGCGGATATCGTGTGTGTGTGGACGCTTTCGATCGTGCACATCTGTATATCTGCGGATATCGTGTGTGTGTGGACGCTTTCGATCGTGCACATCTGTATATCTGCGGATATCGTGTGTGTGTGTGTGGACGCTTTAGATCGTGCACATCTGTATATCTGCGGATATCGTGTGTGTGTGGACGCTTTAGATCGTGCACATCTGTATATCTGCGGATATCGTGTGTGTGTGTGGACGCTTTAGATCGTGCACATCTGTATATCTGCGGATATCGTGTGTGTGTGTGGACGCTTTAGATCGTGCACATCTGTATATCTGCGGATATCGTGTGTGTGTGGACGCTTTAGATCGTGCACATCTGTATATCTGCGGATATCGTGTGTGTGTGTGGACGCTTTAGATCGTGCACATCTGTATATCTGCGGATATCGTGTGTGTGTGGACGCTTTAGATCGTGCACATCTGTATATCTGCGGATATCGTGTGTGTGTGTGGACGCTTTAGATCGTGCACATCTGTATATCTGCGGATATCGTGTGTGTGTGGACGCTTTAGATCGTGCACATCTGTATATCTGCGGATATCGTGTGTGTGTGGACGCTTTAGATCGTGCACATCTGTATATCTGCGGATATCGTGTGTGTGTGTGTGGACGCTTTAGATCGTGCACATCTGTATATCTGCGGATATCGTGTGTGTGTGTGGACGCTTTAGATCGTGCACATCTGTATATCTGCGGATATCGTGTGTGTGTGTGGACGCTTTAGATCGTGCACATCTGTATATCTGCGGATATCGTGTGTGTGTGTGTGGACGCTTTAGATCGTGCACATCTGTATATCTGCGGATATCGTGTGTGTGTGTGGACGCTTTCGATCGTGCACATCTGTATATCTGCGGATATCGTGTGTGTGTGTGTGGACGCTTTCGATCGTGCACATCTGTATATCTGCGGATATTGTGTGTGTGTGTGTGGACGCTTTCGATCGTGCACATCTGTATATCTGCGGATATCGTGTGTGTGTGTGGACGCTTTAGATCGTGCACATCTGTATATCTGCGGATATCGTGTGTGTGTGGACGCTTTAGATCGTGCACATCTGTATATCTGCGGATATCGTGTGTGTGTGGACGCTTTAGATCGTGCACATCTGTATATCTGCGGATATCGTGTGTGTGTGTGTGGACGCTTTCGATCGTGCACATCTGTATATCTGTGGATATCGTGTGTGTGTGTGGACGCTTTCGATCGTGCACATCTGTATATCTGCGGATATCGTGTGTGTGTGGGCGCTTTCGATCGTGCACATCTGTATATCTGCGGATATCGTGTGTGTGTGGACGCTTTAGATCGTGCACATCTGTATATCTGCGGATATTGTGTGTGTGTGTGGACGCTTTCGATCGTGCACATCTGTATATCTGTGGATATCGTGTGTGTGTGGACGCTTTAGATCGTGCACATCTGTATATCTGTGGATATCGTGTGTGTGTGGACGCTTTCGATCGTGCACATCTGTATATCTGCGGATATCGTGTGTGTGGACGCTTTAGATCGTGCACATCTGTATATCTGCGGATATCGTGTGTGTGTGGACGCTTTCGATCGTGCACATCTGTATATCTGCGGATATCGTGTGTGTGTGTGTGGACACTTTAGATCGTGCACATCTGTATATCTGCGGATATCGTGTGTGTGTGTGTGGACGCTTTAGATCGTGCACATCTGTATATCTGCGGATATCGTGCGTGTGTGTGTGGACGCTTTCGATCGTGCACATCTGTATATCTGCGGATATCGTGTGTGTGTGTGGACGCTTTAGATCGTGCACATCTGTATATCTGCGGATATCGTGTGTGTGTGGACGCTTTCGATCGTGCACATCTGTATATCTGCGGATATCGTGTGTGTGTGTGGACGCTTTCGATCGTGCACATCTGTATATCTGCGGATATCGTGTGTGTGTGTGGACGCTTTAGATCGTGCACATCTGTATATCTGCGGATATCGTGTGTGTGTGTGGACGCTTTAGATCGTGCACATCTGTATATCTGCGGATATCGTGTGTGTGTGTGGACGCTTTAGATCGTGCACATCTGTATATCTGCGGATATCGTGCGTGTGTGTGTGGACGCTTTCGATCGTGCACATCTGTATATCTGCGGATATCGTGTGTGTGTGGACGCTTTCGATCGTGCACATCTGTATATCTGCGGATATCGTGTGTGTGTGTGGACGCTTTCGATCGTGCACATCTGTATATCTGTGGATATCGTGTGTGTGTGGACGCTTTCGATCGTGCACATCTGTATATCTGCGGATATCGTGTGTGTGTGTGGACGCTTTAGATCGTGCACATCTGTATATCTGCGGATATCGTGTGTGTGTGTGGACGCTTTCGATCGTGCACATCTGTATATCTGCGGATATCGTGTGTGTGTGTGGACGCTTTCGATCGTGCACATCTGTATATCTGCGGATATCGTGTGTGTGTGTGGACGCTTTAGATCGTGCACATCTGTATATCTGTGGATATCGTGTGTGTGTGGACGCTTTAGATCGTGCACATCTGTATATCTGCGGATATCGTGTGTGTGTGGACGCTTTCGATCGTGCACATCTGTATATCTGCGGATATCGTGTGTGTGTGGACGCTTTCGATCGTGCACATCTGTATATCTGTGGATATCGTGTGTGTGTGGACGCTTTAGATCGTGCACATCTGTATATCTGCGGATATCGTGTGTGTGTGTGGACGCTTTCGATCGTGCACATCTGTATATCTGCGGATATCGTGTGTGTGTGTGGACGCTTTCGATCGTGCACATCTGTATATCTGCGGATATCGTGTGTGTGTGGACGCTTTCGATCGTGCACATCTGTATATCTGCGGATATCGTGTGTGTGTGGGCGCTTTCGATCGTGCACATCTGTATATCTGTGGATATCGTGTGTGTGTGTGGACGCTTTCGATCGTGCACATCTGTATATCTGCGGATATCGTGTGTGTGGACGCTTTAGATCGTGCACATCTGTATATCTGCGGATATCGTGTGTGTGTGGACGCTCTCGATCGTGCACATCTGTATATCTGCGGATATTGTGTGTGTGTGTGGACGATTTCGATCGTGCACATCTGTATATCTGTGGATATCGTGTGTGTGTGTGGACGCTTTCGATCGTGCACATCTGTATATCTGCGGATATCGTGTGTGTGTGTGGACACTTTAGATCGTGCACATCTGTATATCTGCGGATATCGTGTGTGTGTGTGGACGCTTTAGATCGTGCACATCTGTATATCTGCGGATATCGTGCGTGTGTGTGTGGACGCTTTCGATCGTGCACATCTGTATATCTGCGGATATCGTGTGTGTGTGTGGACGCTTTAGATCGTGCACATCTGTATATCTGCGGATATCGTGTGTGTGTGGACGCTTTCGATCGTGCACATCTGTATATCTGCGGATATCGTGTGTGTGTGTGGACGCTTTAGATCGTGCACATCTGTATATCTGCGGATATCGTGTGTGTGTGTGGACGCTTTAGATCGTGCACATCTGTATATCTGCGGATATCGTGTGTGTGTGTGGACGCTTTAGATCGTGCACATCTGTATATCTGGATATCGTGTGTGTGTGTGGACGCTTTAGATCGAGCACATCTGTATATCTGCGGATATCGTGTGTGTGTGTGGACGCTTTAGATCGTGCACATCTGTATATCTGCGGATATCGTGTGTGTGTGTGGACGCTTTCGATCGTGCACATCTGTATATCTGCGGATATCGTGTGTGTGTGTGGACGCTTTAGATCGTGCACATCTGTATATCTGCGGATATCGTGTGTGTGTGTGGACGCTTTAGATCGTGCACATCTGTATATCTGCGGATATCGTGTGTGTGTGTGGACGCTTTAGATCGAGCACATCTGTATATCTGCGGATATCGTGCGTGTGTGTGTGGACGCTTTCGATCGTGCACATCTGTATATCTGCGGATATCGTGTGTGTGTGTGGACGCTTTCGATCGTGCACATCTGTATATCTGCGGATATCGTGTGTGTGTGTGGACGCTTTAGATCGTGCACATCTGTATATCTGCGGATATCGTGTGTGTGTGTGGACGCTTTCGATCGTGCACATCTGTATATCTGCGGATATTGTGTGTGTGTGTGGACGCTTTCGATCGTGCACATCTGTATATCTGTGGATATCGTGTGTGTGTGGACGCTTTAGATCGTGCACATCTGTATATCTGTGGATATCGTGTGTGTGTGGACGCTTTCGATCGTGCACATCTGTATATCTGTGGATATCGTGTGTGTGTGGACGCTTTCGATCGTGCACATCTGTATATCTGCGGATATCGTGTGTGTGTGGATGCTTTAGATCGTGCACATCTGTATATCTGCGGATATCGTGTGTGTACGCTTTCGATCGTGCACATCTGTATATCTGCGGATATCGTGTGTGTGTGTGGATGCTTTCGATCGTGCACATCTGTATATCTGCGGATATCGTGTGTGTGTGGACGCTTTCGATCGTGCACATCTGTATATCTGCGGATATCGTGTGTGTGTGTGGACGCTTTAGATCGTGCACATCTGTATATCTGCGGATATCGTGTGTGTGGACGCTTTCGATCGTGCACATCTGTATATCTGCGGATATCGTGCGTGTGTGGACGCTTTAGATCGAGCACATCTGTATATCTGTGGATATCGTGTGTGTGTGTGGACGCTTTAGATCGTGCACATCTGTATATCTGCGGATATCGTGTGTGTGGGGACGCTTTCGATCGTGCACATCTGTATATCTGCGGATATCGTGTGTGTGTGGACGCTTTCGATCGTGCACATCTGTATATCTGTGGATATCGTGTGTGTGTGTGGACGCTTTCGATCGTGCACATCTGTATATCTGTGGATATCGTGTGTGTGTGTGGACGCTTTAGATCGTGCACATCTGTATATCTGCGGATATCGTGTGTGTGTGTGGACGCTTTCGATCGTGCACATCTGTATATCTGCGGATATCGTGTGTGTGTGTGGACGCTTTCGATCGTGCACATCTGTATATCTGCGGATATCGTGTGTGTGTGTGGACGCTTTCGATCGTGCACATCTGTATATCTGCGGATATCGTGTGTGTGTGTGGACGCTTTCGATCGTGCACATCTGTATATCTGCGGATATCGTGTGTGTGTGTGGACGCTTTCGATCGTGCACATCTGTATATCTGCGGATATCGTGTGTGTGTGGACGCTTTCGATCGTGCACATCTGTATATCTGTGGATATCGTGTGTGTGTGGACGCTTTCGATCGTGCACATCTGTATATCTGCGGATATCGTGTGTGTGTGTGGACGCTTTCGATCGTGCACATCTGTATATCTGCGGATATCGTGTGTGTGTGGACGCTTTCGATCGTGCACATCTGTATATCTGCGGATATCGTGTGTGTGTGTGGACGCTTTAGATCGTGCACATCTGTATATCTGCGGATATCGTGTGTGTGTGGACGCTTTAGATCGTGCACATCTGTATATCTGCGGATATCGTGTGTGTGTGGACGCTTTAGATCGTGCACATCTGTATATCTGCGGATATCGTGTGTGTACGCTTTCGATCGTGCACATCTGTATATCTGCGGATATCGTGTGTGTGTGTGGATGCTTTCGATCGTGCACATCTGTATATCTGCGGATATCGTGTGTGTGTGTGGACGCTTTCGATCGTGCACATCTGTATATCTGCGGATATCGTGTGTGTGTGTGTGGACGCTTTAGATCGTGCACATCTGTATATCTGCGGATATCGTGTGTGTGGACGCTTTCGATCGTGCACATCTGTATATCTGCGGATATCGTGTGTGTGTGGACGCTTTAGATCGTGCACATCTGTATATCTGCGGATATCGTGTGTGTGGACGCTTTAGATCGTGCACATCTGTATATCTGCGGATATCGTGTGTGTGGACGCTTTAGATCGTGCACATCTGTATATCTGCGGATATCGTGTGTGTGGACGCTTTAGATCGTGCACATCTGTATATCTGCGGATATCGTGTGTGTGGACGCTTTAGATCGTGCACATCTGTATATCTGCGGATATCGTGTGTGTGTGGACGCTTTCGATCGTGCACATCTGTATATCTGTGGATATCATGTGTGTGTGTGGACGCTTTCGATCGTGCACATCTGTATATCTGTGGATATCGTGTGTGTGTGGACGCTTTCGATCGTGCACATCTGTATATCTGCGGATATCGTGTGTGTGTGTGGACGCTTTAGATCGTGCACATCTGTATATCTGCGGATATCGTGTGTGTGTGGACGCTTTCGATCGTGCACATCTGTATATCTGCGGATATCGTGTGTGTGTGTGGACGCTTTAGATCGTGCACATCTGTATATCTGCGGATATCGTGTGTGTGTGGACGCTTTAGATCGTGCACATCTGTATATCTGCGGATATCGTGTGTGTGTGGACGCTTTCGATCGTGCACATCTGTATATCTGCGGATATCGTGTGTGTGTGGACGCTTTCGATCGTGCACATCTGTATATCTGCGGATATCGTGTGTGTGTGTGGACGCTTTCGATCGTGCACATCTGTATATCTGCGGATCACAGTGTCCACAGGTATGCTCATCAACACAGAGACCCGGGATAAGGAAAGCAAACATCGGGAAAAGCAGCACTTGGGAATTCAGAGAATGGTTAAATATAGCGATACATATATCGGCCCAAACATGCATCAACGTCTCCCAGTGCTGTCCCACTGGTCTCCAGAGTCCCTCGTGTGCCAGGGAAACAAACACTCATAATGCGGAGTATTTACACACAGCTCAGATGTTTCTGCTAGCACGAGGAGGAATGATAATAACGGCAATGACAGTGAATCAGGTCTTTCTTCAGCACATTTACTGCGGTTATGGCAAAGACTGCAACTTATTCAATCTTCCAGCTTTTCTAAACAAAACAAGCTGTTTACAGGACAGGACGAGCCAAAGTGGAACAAATATGAACGACATGTACCCAGAAGACATTAGGATGCTTTCAAGTCACATAAAAATATTAATCATTACATATAGATATATAATAAATCAAATACATATTACTTTCTCTGCTTAATATTGATAATAATAGTACATTACATATAATTCACAAAAATAATTTAATTTAATATAATACATAATATACATAAAATAAACAACTAAAATAAGTTATATTTATTTGTAATATTTAAATAATAATAATAAATTTGATATATAAAACATTACATACATACATAAAATAAAAAAATATAATATAATAATTTGCAATTATTAATTAATACTACTACTAATAAATTAGATATATAATATATAATGTGCATAAATAATCAAAAGAAAATTTTGAATATATTAATTTATAATAAATTACATGCAGAAAATATATAATGTATATTACATATATAATACATAATTTAAATAAAATTATAACATTAATTTGCAATGATAATAACAAATATTATTATATATTAAATATAATTAAAAAACAAAAAGGCATAAAAATAATAGTAACATCTAAATAATAGCATATTACTTCGCAATTTAAATAATATTATTAAAAATAATAATAGGTTACATTTAATTTATTACAATACATTTAATAATTTAATATATAACAAAAAACTAAAATAAGTTAATATACAAATTTGCAATGATTATTATTATTAATAAATAATAATAATTATAAATTTGATCTATAATACATAACACATAAAATACAAAAATTATAATATAATATTTTGCAATAATGAATTCATACTACTACAACTAATAAATTAGATATATATTATATATGCATACAATCAAAATTATAATATATTAGCTTGCAAAAATTTAATTAAAAAAAATTATACACATAAAATATATAATGTATATTACATATATAATAAATAATTGAAATAAAATAACATTAATTTGCAATAATAATAATAAAAAACATACACAATTATAATAATAACAACATCTAAATTATAGCATATTACTTTGCAATAAAGTAATAATAATAATATATTACATATCATTTATTACAATACATTAATTTAATAATAATAATTTTATAATATATAACAAAAAACTAAAATAAGTAAATGATTAATAATAATAATAAATAATGAATAAATAAATTAGATATAAAATATATAATTGAAAAATCAAATGCATTAATTTGCAATAAAATATATATTAAATAAATGTAATGATAATGGTAATGTGATGAATAAACATGATGTATATTATATACACAATAAACATAAATTACACTATATATCAAATAAATACTACTACTAATAAGTGAAGATATAAAGTGCATGTAATAATAATAATAATTAAAGCTGCAAGCAGCATTTATCGGGGTTCAAGCAGTTAAGGCCTTTAAGCACACAAGCATCAAAAGACATTAAGTTTTATTTAGCAAGCATTTAACAACTGCCATCATAGATGAAAAAGTCAATTTACAGCCTATACAGGCAGTTTACCATAGGAAATATATGGTTTTAAAGCGTTTTTACAGTTATAGCACCTTTTGCCTGAGTCTTCTTATAGTCTTGCCTGATCTCCACCACTTTTATTAGTAGTACTCAAAGTGTGCCCATACTGTATATATGTGGAGGGAGTTTGATTGACAGGCGATCTGACTAATCATAATCCGCCATTTTGTCCAACAAAGCAGTCAGGAAAGTTAGTAGATTAACATAGGAGGAATTAAATTTGAAAAACAAAATGTACTGACGTCTTAGCACTTTAAAACAACATTCCTTTTATGTTCATTCATGTTTATTTTAATGATATAAATTAACTAGAAGGAAGAGATGATCGGTTCACAAGCAGCTTTAACTGAGCCTCGAGTCTACAGCAATCTATCAGACACATTAAAGAGTCACAAAATGGCATTTATTTTTTAAATGTCTCTAAAAATTGACTACATTTGAAAGGTGATACTTTGTTTCATATCAAAAGTACTTGTCTGTCAGCACGCAGTCTTTTCTCTGATCCGCAATGTATTTTTCAATGCGTGAGAACTTGGTGTGGTTTGAGAGTGGCGTCGCTTGTCAGACATAGCAACAGTAACTAAAGTGGGCGGGTCTTTGCGAACGGTCATTGACAGTATGGACGGGGATTCGCCAGTCCCAATTCAAAACAAATTTCATCACAATCCATCATTGTTCGTTTCAAACATGTGAGAGCATCAAAATGATCCATGGGTGAAATTGATTGGATTTAATTTATTTTTTTGTCAGTTCCTATCATAATTTTAACATTTTGGCGTTATTGTTTAGCTATTTACCTATGTTTACAAATTTCATTTGTTTTTTTGTTGTTGTCTCGATCAGACTAACAGCTTTGAAGATAACCACAATTTTTTAAAGCTCTAAATGACACTTACAAAAACCATAAGGCGAAACCTGGCATGTTTGGTATTGTTGGACTCGGCAAGGATTCTTAGGAGGTCTCTCCTGTGAAAAAAACACGGGCTTTAAACTTCTAAGGCTCCTTCAAGGCATTGTGCCAATGACGTATACTTGCTCGGAACTGCACCTAAGAATTTCACCTACTGTTGCACTTGTGCATATGGTAGAGTGACAATAAAGTGATTTGACAAAGACACTGCATGCCAATTTTCAGTAAACTAACGCCCGTTTCACACATACTCCGTCTGCAGTGCGTATGCGGTGCGTGTTGCGGTGCGTATGCGGTGCAGGAGCAGCACGCGCTGTTGTGCTTTCATATATGCTGTGTTTGCAGCGTGCAACTGATCCGCGGTTGTATACCACAAACACAGCATTTATTCATTATTATTTTCATTTCAAATCCAAAAGTTGTTACTGAACATGGCTTGTCAGAATTAAAATTCTCTTTGTTTACACTTTCATAGATGTCACGTTTTAACGTAGTACATTTAAACAACGTTTTATTCAATTCATTACTTTATATTTATATAGCCTATATAACTTTATATAGCCTATACTTTAGCTCACACAAGTGGAAAAACATTGAAATATAACTTATAGCCTATAAACATTTTAAATTAGAAACTTACAATAGAAACAGCCGACTCTCGTCTTCTCTTTCGTTTTTAAACCCTTTTAAAAGCAGGTCATAAAGACCTTTGTTTTTCCACCTCCAGGAATGTACGTGCTCTTCCTTATTTAAATTTTTTTAACCTAAATGCCAGGTAAGGTGTCGTTTCCTTGCTTTACCCGAGAAAAAAAAGCCATGTGTTGACTTTGAAACAGAGTATATTTTAAATTACATACATCTGTGGTAAAATTACTAGATTTTCGTGTCAGTACATGTTTATTTTAAAGCGAACAATGTGCTGTCACTTTAATTCCGCAGTGCAGCACAGCAAAAAATAGACTCGGTACGGAAACGATCGCCGGACTGCTGCAGACGCACCGCACCTGGAACGGACTGACGGACAGCATCCGCGCGCAGTGTGAAAGCTGTAATCCGTTAACATGGGTCGGGAAAAAAATATGCACCGCATACGCACTGCAAACGGAGTATGTGTGAAACAGGCGTAACGGTTGGGTGCGCTTATAGCTATTTTCATGATTTCTTTCACTGTTATAGCGCCACCAAGTGGCCAATTGTCACGATTCTTTTCATGTCAACTCAAATTGAGCTTATGAACATGTGTCCCAAGTTTAGCGAAAATATCTCTTTCCGTTCACAAGTTATAACCATTTTATAGTGCCACCAAGTGGCCAATTGTCATGATTTTTTTTCACGTGACCTCAAAATGAGCTCATGAACATGTGTCCCAAGTTTTGCGAAAATTTCCCTTTCTTTTCACAAGTTATAACCGTTTTATAGTGCCACCTAGAGGCCAATTGTTGCGATTTTTTTCAAGTGATCTCCGAATGAGCTCACGAAGATGTATCCCAAGTTTAGCAAACAAATCTCTTTCCGTTCACAATTTATAACCATTTTAGTAAAAATGGCCCTTGTGCCATCAAAGATTTTGGTTCCCCTTATCGACCGTTAATTGAAATTTTGAGTTTTTTGGATGATTATTGATTGACCGACTCCAGAGAATAGTCTTGCAGTGGTTTGGTTCCAATCAGGCCAAAAACCTAGGAGAAGTCAGCAAAAATAGGTTTTTCAAAAAAATGCAATTTACTCAAAATTGGCGCCTGAAGAGCGAGCAAATCGGAGATAGCCATTTTGTCTGCCTTGAGCCAAGGATTCCAACGATATAAGACACTTGATCCTGGGACAAACAGTCTAAGAGTTATGAGCAATTTTGGACTTTTGGTTGCTGTAGCGCCACCTATGGGCCATTCGGGGTCATACTCTGATAGGTTGTCCCCAAACTGAGGCCTACCATCTGGCCAGGTTTCATGTCTCTAGGCCTTACGGTTTGGCCTGCACGATGCGTTTTACGAATCCTTACAATTACAATAGGGTTTCAGCATTTCATGCTTGAACCCCTAATAAGAATGAAGGCTTTTTGCCAGTTATAGCGCCACCTATGGTCCGATCTCCATGAAACTCTGCATGCTTCCTCGCCATGTTCTGACACATATGCTCATCAATTTTGGTGAAGTTCTGAGTTTTCATTTGGGATGTATAGGCTTTTTAGTGTATTTTGCCACGCCCCTTTTCTAAATGACCCTGTTACAGCCACCCAAATACCAAAGTTCAACTTTTTTTTGATAATTATAGATCGAGAGAGTCCAGAGAATTGTCCTAGACTGGTTCGGTTCCGATCGGGCGAAAAACCAGGGACTAGTTCGCAAAAGTAGGTTTTGGACAAAATTCGACATAGCAGAAAATTTTCCCTGCCTACATCCAAATCGGAGATAGCCATTTTGTCTGCCTTGAGCCAAGGATTCCAACGATATAAGACACTTGATCCTGGGACAAACAGTCTAAGAGTTATGAGCAATTTTGGACTTTTGGTTGCTGTAGCGCCACCTATGGGCCATTCGGGGTCATACTCTGATAGGTTGTCCCCAAACTGAGGCCTACCATCTGGCCAGGTTTCATGTCTCTAGGCCTTACGGTTTGGCCTGCACGATGCGTTTTACGAATCCTTACAATTACAATAGGGTTTCAGCATTTCATGCTTGAACCCCTAATAAGAATGAAGGCTTTTTGCCAGTTATAGCGCCACCTATGGTCCGATCTCCATGAAACTCTGCATGCTTCCTCGCCATGTTCTGACACATATGCTCATCAATTTTGGTGAAGTTCTGAGTTTTCATTTGGGATGTATAGGCTTTTTAGTGTATTTTGCCACGCCCCTTTTCTAAATGACCCTGTTACAGCCACCCAAATACCAAAGTTCAACTTTTTTTTGATAATTATAGATCGAGAGAGTCCAGAGAATTGTCCTAGACTGGTTCGGTTCCGATCGGGCGAAAAACCAGGGACTAGTTCGCAAAAGTAGGTTTTGGACAAAATTCGACATAGCAGAAAATTTTCCCTGCCTACATCCAAATCGGAGATAGCCATTTTGTCTGCCTTGAGCCAAGGATTCCAACGATATAAGACACTTGATCCTGGGACAAACAGTCTAAGAGTTATGAGCAATTTTGGACTTTTGGTTGCTGTAGCGCCACCTATGGGCCATTCGGGGTCATACTCTGATAGGTTGTCCCCAAACTGAGGCCTACCATCTGGCCAGGTTTCATGTCTCTAGGCCTTACGGTTTGGCCTGCACGATGCGTTTTACGAATCCTTACAATTACAATAGGGTTTCAGCATTTCATGCTTGAACCCCTAATAAGAATGAAGGCTTTTTGCCAGTTATAGCGCCACCTATGGTCCGATCTCCATGAAACTCTGCATGCTTCCTCGCCATGTTCTGACACATATGCTCATCAATTTTGGTGAAGTTCTGAGTTTTCATTTGGGATGTATAGGCTTTTTAGTGTATTTTGCCACGCCCCTTTTCTAAATGACCCTGTTACAGCCACCCAAATACCAAAGTTCAACTTTTTTTTGATAATTATAGATCGAGAGAGTCCAGAGAATTGTCCTAGACTGGTTCGGTTCCGATCGGGCGAAAAACCAGGGACTAGTTCGCAAAAGTAGGTTTTGGACAAAATTCGACATAGCAGAAAATTTTCCCTGCCTACATCCAAATCGGAGATAGCCATTTTGTCTGCCTTGAGCCAAGGATTCCAACGATATAAGACACTTGATCCTGGGACAAACAGTCTAAGAGTTATGAGCAATTTTGGACTTTTGGTTGCTGTAGCGCCACCTATGGGCCATTCGGGGTCATACTCTGATAGGTTGTCCCCAAACTGAGGCCTACCATCTGGCCAGGTTTCATGTCTCTAGGCCTTACGGTTTGGCCTGCACGATGCGTTTTACGAATCCTTACAATTACAATAGGGTTTCAGCATTTCATGCTTGAACCCCTAATAAGAATGAAGGCTTTTTGCCAGTTATAGCGCCACCTATGGTCCGATCTCCATGAAACTCTGCATGCTTCCTCGCCATGTTCTGACACATATGCTCATCAATTTTGGTGAAGTTCTGAGTTTTCATTTGGGATGTATAGGCTTTTTAGTGTATTTTGCCACGCCCCTTTTCTAAATGACCCTGTTACAGCCACCCAAATACCAAAGTTCAACTTTTTTTTGATAATTATAGATCGAGAGAGTCCAGAGAATTGTCCTAGACTGGTTCGGTTCCGATCGGGCGAAAAACCAGGGACTAGTTCGCAAAAGTAGGTTTTGGACAAAATTCGACATAGCAGAAAATTTTCCCTGCCTACATCCAAATCGGAGATAGCCATTTTGTCTGCCTTGAGCCAAGGATTCCAACGATATAAGACACTTGATCCTGGGACAAACAGTCTAAGAGTTATGAGCAATTTTGGACTTTTGGTTGCTGTAGCGCCACCTATGGGCCATTCGGGGTCATACTCTGATAGGTTGTCCCCAAACTGAGGCCTACCATCTGGCCAGGTTTCATGTCTCTAGGCCTTACGGTTTGGCCTGCACGATGCGTTTTACGAATCCTTACAATTACAATAGGGTTTCAGCATTTCATGCTTGAACCCCTAATAAGAATGAAGGCTTTTTGCCAGTTATAGCGCCACCTATGGTCCGATCTCCATGAAACTCTGCATGCTTCCTCGCCATGTTCTGACACATATGCTCATCAATTTTGGTGAAGTTCTGAGTTTTCATTTGGGATGTATAGGCTTTTTAGTGTATTTTGCCACGCCCCTTTTCTAAATGACCCTGTTACAGCCACCCAAATACCAAAGTTCAACTTTTTTTTGATAATTATAGATCGAGAGAGTCCAGAGAATTGTCCTAGACTGGTTCGGTTCCGATCGGGCGAAAAACCAGGGACTAGTTCGCAAAAGTAGGTTTTGGACAAAATTCGACATAGCAGAAAATTTTCCCTGCCTACATCCAAATCGGAGATAGCCATTTTGTCTGCCTTGAGCCAAGGATTCCAACGATATAAGACACTTGATCCTGGGACAAACAGTCTAAGAGTTATGAGCAATTTTGGACTTTTGGTTGCTGTAGCGCCACCTATGGGCCATTCGGGGTCATACTCTGATAGGTTGTCCCCAAACTGAGGCCTACCATCTGGCCAGGTTTCATGTCTCTAGGCCTTACGGTTTGGCCTGCACGATGCGTTTTACGAATCCTTACAATTACAATAGGGTTTCAGCATTTCATGCTTGAACCCCTAATAAGAATGAAGGCTTTTTGCCAGTTATAGCGCCACCTATGGTCCGATCTCCATGAAACTCTGCATGCTTCCTCGCCATGTTCTGACACATATGCTCATCAATTTTGGTGAAGTTCTGAGTTTTCATTTGGGATGTATAGGCTTTTTAGTGTATTTTGCCACGCCCCTTTTCTAAATGACCCTGTTACAGCCACCCAAATACCAAAGTTCAACTTTTTTTTGATAATTATAGATCGAGAGAGTCCAGAGAATTGTCCTAGACTGGTTCGGTTCCGATCGGGCGAAAAACCAGGGACTAGTTCGCAAAAGTAGGTTTTGGACAAAATTCGACATAGCAGAAAATTTTCCCTGCCTACATCCAAATCGGAGATAGCCATTTTGTCTGCCTTGAGCCAAGGATTCCAACGATATAAGACACTTGATCCTGGGACAAACAGTCTAAGAGTTATGAGCAATTTTGGACTTTTGGTTGCTGTAGCGCCACCTATGGGCCATTCGGGGTCATACTCTGATAGGTTGTCCCCAAACTGAGGCCTACCATCTGGCCAGGTTTCATGTCTCTAGGCCTTACGGTTTGGCCTGCACGATGCGTTTTACGAATCCTTACAATTACAATAGGGTTTCAGCATTTCATGCTTGAACCCCTAATAAGAATGAAGGCTTTTTGCCAGTTATAGCGCCACCTATGGTCCGATCTCCATGAAACTCTGCATGCTTCCTCGCCATGTTCTGACACATATGCTCATCAATTTTGGTGAAGTTCTGAGTTTTCATTTGGGATGTATAGGCTTTTTAGTGTATTTTGCCACGCCCCTTTTCTAAATGACCCTGTTACAGCCACCCAAATACCAAAGTTCAACTTTTTTTTGATAATTATAGATCGAGAGAGTCCAGAGAATTGTCCTAGACTGGTTCGGTTCCGATCGGGCGAAAAACCAGGGACTAGTTCGCAAAAGTAGGTTTTGGACAAAATTCGACATAGCAGAAAATTTTCCCTGCCTACATCCAAATCGGAGATAGCCATTTTGTCTGCCTTGAGCCAAGGATTCCAACGATATAAGACACTTGATCCTGGGACAAACAGTCTAAGAGTTATGAGCAATTTTGGACTTTTGGTTGCTGTAGCGCCACCTATGGGCCATTCGGGGTCATACTCTGATAGGTTGTCCCCAAACTGAGGCCTACCATCTGGCCAGGTTTCATGTCTCTAGGCCTTACGGTTTGGCCTGCACGATGCGTTTTACGAATCCTTACAATTACAATAGGGTTTCAGCATTTCATGCTTGAACCCCTAATAAGAATGAAGGCTTTTTGCCAGTTATAGCGCCACCTATGGTCCGATCTCCATGAAACTCTGCATGCTTCCTCGCCATGTTCTGACACATATGCTCATCAATTTTGGTGAAGTTCTGAGTTTTCATTTGGGATGTATAGGCTTTTTAGTGTATTTTGCCACGCCCCTTTTCTAAATGACCCTGTTACAGCCACCCAAATACCAAAGTTCAACTTTTTTTTGATAATTATAGATCGAGAGAGTCCAGAGAATTGTCCTAGACTGGTTCGGTTCCGATCGGGCGAAAAACCAGGGACTAGTTCGCAAAAGTAGGTTTTGGACAAAATTCGACATAGCAGAAAATTTTCCCTGCCTACATCCAAATCGGAGATAGCCATTTTGTCTGCCTTGAGCCAAGGATTCCAACGATATAAGACACTTGATCCTGGGACAAACAGTCTAAGAGTTATGAGCAATTTTGGACTTTTGGTTGCTGTAGCGCCACCTATGGGCCATTCGGGGTCATACTCTGATAGGTTGTCCCCAAACTGAGGCCTACCATCTGGCCAGGTTTCATGTCTCTAGGCCTTACGGTTTGGCCTGCACGATGCGTTTTACGAATCCTTACAATTACAATAGGGTTTCAGCATTTCATGCTTGAACCCCTAATAAGAATGAAGGCTTTTTGCCAGTTATAGCGCCACCTATGGTCCGATCTCCATGAAACTCTGCATGCTTCCTCGCCATGTTCTGACACATATGCTCATCAATTTTGGTGAAGTTCTGAGTTTTCATTTGGGATGTATAGGCTTTTTAGTGTATTTTGCCACGCCCCTTTTCTAAATGACCCTGTTACAGCCACCCAAATACCAAAGTTCAACTTTTTTTTGATAATTATAGATCGAGAGAGTCCAGAGAATTGTCCTAGACTGGTTCGGTTCCGATCGGGCGAAAAACCAGGGACTAGTTCGCAAAAGTAGGTTTTGGACAAAATTCGACATAGCAGAAAATTTTCCCTGCCTACATCCAAATCGGAGATAGCCATTTTGTCTGCCTTGAGCCAAGGATTCCAACGATATAAGACACTTGATCCTGGGACAAACAGTCTAAGAGTTATGAGCAATTTTGGACTTTTGGTTGCTGTAGCGCCACCTATGGGCCATTCGGGGTCATACTCTGATAGGTTGTCCCCAAACTGAGGCCTACCATCTGGCCAGGTTTCATGTCTCTAGGCCTTACGGTTTGGCCTGCACGATGCGTTTTACGAATCCTTACAATTACAATAGGGTTTCAGCATTTCATGCTTGAACCCCTAATAAGAATGAAGGCTTTTTGCCAGTTATAGCGCCACCTATGGTCCGATCTCCATGAAACTCTGCATGCTTCCTCGCCATGTTCTGACACATATGCTCATCAATTTTGGTGAAGTTCTGAGTTTTCATTTGGGATGTATAGGCTTTTTAGTGTATTTTGCCACGCCCCTTTTCTAAATGACCCTGTTACAGCCACCCAAATACCAAAGTTCAACTTTTTTTTGATAATTATAGATCGAGAGAGTCCAGAGAATTGTCCTAGACTGGTTCGGTTCCGATCGGGCGAAAAACCAGGGACTAGTTCGCAAAAGTAGGTTTTGGACAAAATTCGACATAGCAGAAAATTTTCCCTGCCTACATCCAAATCGGAGATAGCCATTTTGTCTGCCTTGAGCCAAGGATTCCAACGATATAAGACACTTGATCCTGGGACAAACAGTCTAAGAGTTATGAGCAATTTTGGACTTTTGGTTGCTGTAGCGCCACCTATGGGCCATTCGGGGTCATACTCTGATAGGTTGTCCCCAAACTGAGGCCTACCATCTGGCCAGGTTTCATGTCTCTAGGCCTTACGGTTTGGCCTGCACGATGCGTTTTACGAATCCTTACAATTACAATAGGGTTTCAGCATTTCATGCTTGAACCCCTAATAAGAATGAAGGCTTTTTGCCAGTTATAGCGCCACCTATGGTCCGATCTCCATGAAACTCTGCATGCTTCCTCGCCATGTTCTGACACATATGCTCATCAATTTTGGTGAAGTTCTGAGTTTTCATTTGGGATGTATAGGCTTTTTAGTGTATTTTGCCACGCCCCTTTTCTAAATGACCCTGTTACAGCCACCCAAATACCAAAGTTCAACTTTTTTTTGATAATTATAGATCGAGAGAGTCCAGAGAATTGTCCTAGACTGGTTCGGTTCCGATCGGGCGAAAAACCAGGGACTAGTTCGCAAAAGTAGGTTTTGGACAAAATTCGACATAGCAGAAAATTTTCCCTGCCTACATCCAAATCGGAGATAGCCATTTTGTCTGCCTTGAGCCAAGGATTCCAACGATATAAGACACTTGATCCTGGGACAAACAGTCTAAGAGTTATGAGCAATTTTGGACTTTTGGTTGCTGTAGCGCCACCTATGGGCCATTCGGGGTCATACTCTGATAGGTTGTCCCCAAACTGAGGCCTACCATCTGGCCAGGTTTCATGTCTCTAGGCCTTACGGTTTGGCCTGCACGATGCGTTTTACGAATCCTTACAATTACAATAGGGTTTCAGCATTTCATGCTTGAACCCCTAATAAGAATGAAGGCTTTTTGCCAGTTATAGCGCCACCTATGGTCCGATCTACATGAAACTCTGCATGCTTCCTCGCCATGTTCTGACACATATGCTCATCAATTTTGGTGAAGTTCTGAGTTTTCATTTGGGATGTATAGGCTTTTTAGTGTATTTTGCCACGCCCCTTTTCTAAATGACCCTGTTACAGCCACCCAAATACCAAAGTTCAACTTTTTTTTGATAATTATAGATCGAGAGAGTCCAGAGAATTGTCCTAGACTGGTTCGGTTCCGATCGGGCGAAAAACCAGGGACTAGTTCGCAAAAGTAGGTTTTGGACAAAATTCGACATAGCAGAAAATTTTCCCTGCCTACATCCAAATCGGAGATAGCCATTTTGTCTGCCTTGAGCCAAGGATTCCAACGATATAAGACACTTGATCCTGGGACAAACAGTCTAAGAGTTATGAGCAATTTTGGACTTTTGGTTGCTGTAGCGCCACCTATGGGCCATTCGGGGTCATACTCTGATAGGTTGTCCCCAAACTGAGGCCTACCATCTGGCCAGGTTTCATGTCTCTAGGCCTTACGGTTTGGCCTGCACGATGCGTTTTACGAATCCTTACAATTACAATAGGGTTTCAGCATTTCATGCTTGAACCCCTAATAAGAATGAAGGCTTTTTGCCAGTTATAGCGCCACCTATGGTCCGATCTCCATGAAACTCTGCATGCTTCCTCGCCATGTTCTGACACATATGCTCATCAATTTTGGTGAAGTTCTGAGTTTTCATTTGGGATGTATAGGCTTTTTAGTGTATTTTGCCACGCCCCTTTTCTAAATGACCCTGTTACAGCCACCCAAATACCAAAGTTCAACTTTTTTTTGATAATTATAGATCGAGAGAGTCCAGAGAATTGTCCTAGACTGGTTCGGTTCCGATCGGGCGAAAAACCAGGGACTAGTTCGCAAAAGTAGGTTTTGGACAAAATTCGACATAGCAGAAAATTTTCCCTGCCTACATCCAAATCGGAGATAGCCATTTTGTCTGCCTTGAGCCAAGGATTCCAACGATATAAGACACTTGATCCTGGGACAAACAGTCTAAGAGTTATGAGCAATTTTGGACTTTTGGTTGCTGTAGCGCCACCTATGGGCCATTCGGGGTCATACTCTGATAGGTTGTCCCCAAACTGAGGCCTACCATCTGGCCAGGTTTCATGTCTCTAGGCCTTACGGTTTGGCCTGCACGATGCGTTTTACGAATCCTTACAATTACAATAGGGTTTCAGCATTTCATGCTTGAACCCCTAATAAGAATGAAGGCTTTTTGCCAGTTATAGCGCCACCTATGGTCCGATCTCCATGAAACTCTGCATGCTTCCTCGCCATGTTCTGACACATATGCTCATCAATTTTGGTGAAGTTCTGAGTTTTCATTTGGGATGTATAGGCTTTTTAGTGTATTTTGCCACGCCCCTTTTCTAAATGACCCTGTTACAGCCACCCAAATACCAAAGTTCAACTTTTTTTTGATAATTATAGATCGAGAGAGTCCAGAGAATTGTCCTAGACTGGTTCGGTTCCGATCGGGCGAAAAACCAGGGACTAGTTCGCAAAAGTAGGTTTTGGACAAAATTCGACATAGCAGAAAATTTTCCCTGCCTACATCCAAATCGGAGATAGCCATTTTGTCTGCCTTGAGCCAAGGATTCCAACGATATAAGACACTTGATCCTGGGACAAACAGTCTAAGAGTTATGAGCAATTTTGGACTTTTGGTTGCTGTAGCGCCACCTATGGGCCATTCGGGGTCATACTCTGATAGGTTGTCCCCAAACTGAGGCCTACCATCTGGCCAGGTTTCATGTCTCTAGGCCTTACGGTTTGGCCTGCACGATGCGTTTTACGAATCCTTACAATTACAATAGGGTTTCAGCATTTCATGCTTGAACCCCTAATAAGAATGAAGGCTTTTTGCCAGTTATAGCGCCACCTATGGTCCGATCTCCATGAAACTCTGCATGCTTCCTCGCCATGTTCTGACACATATGCTCATCAATTTTGGTGAAGTTCTGAGTTTTCATTTGGGATGTATAGGCTTTTTAGTGTATTTTGCCACGCCCCTTTTCTAAATGACCCTGTTACAGCCACCCAAATACCAAAGTTCAACTTTTTTTTGATAATTATAGATCGAGAGAGTCCAGAGAATTGTCCTAGACTGGTTCGGTTCCGATCGGGCGAAAAACCAGGGACTAGTTCGCAAAAGTAGGTTTTGGACAAAATTCGACATAGCAGAAAATTTTCCCTGCCTACATCCAAATCGGAGATAGCCATTTTGTCTGCCTTGAGCCAAGGATTCCAACGATATAAGACACTTGATCCTGGGACAAACAGTCTAAGAGTTATGAGCAATTTTGGACTTTTGGTTGCTGTAGCGCCACCTATGGGCCATTCGGGGTCATACTCTGATAGGTTGTCCCCAAACTGAGGCCTACCATCTGGCCAGGTTTCATGTCTCTAGGCCTTACGGTTTGGCCTGCACGATGCGTTTTACGAATCCTTACAATTACAATAGGGTTTCAGCATTTCATGCTTGAACCCCTAATAAGAATGAAGGCTTTTTGCCAGTTATAGCGCCACCTATGGTCCGATCTCCATGAAACTCTGCATGCTTCCTCGCCATGTTCTGACACATATGCTCATCAATTTTGGTGAAGTTCTGAGTTTTCATTTGGGATGTATAGGCTTTTTAGTGTATTTTGCCACGCCCCTTTTCTAAATGACCCTGTTACAGCCACCCAAATACCAAAGTTCAACTTTTTTTTGATAATTATAGATCGAGAGAGTCCAGAGAATTGTCCTAGACTGGTTCGGTTCCGATCGGGCGAAAAACCAGGGACTAGTTCGCAAAAGTAGGTTTTGGACAAAATTCGACATAGCAGAAAATTTTCCCTGCCTACATCCAAATCGGAGATAGCCATTTTGTCTGCCTTGAGCCAAGGATTCCAACGATATAAGACACTTGATCCTGGGACAAACAGTCTAAGAGTTATGAGCAATTTTGGACTTTTGGTTGCTGTAGCGCCACCTATGGGCCATTCGGGGTCATACTCTGATAGGTTGTCCCCAAACTGAGGCCTACCATCTGGCCAGGTTTCATGTCTCTAGGCCTTACGGTTTGGCCTGCACGATGCGTTTTACGAATCCTTACAATTACAATAGGGTTTCAGCATTTCATGCTTGAACCCCTAATAAGAATGAAGGCTTTTTGCCAGTTATAGCGCCACCTATGGTCCGATCTCCATGAAACTCTGCATGCTTCCTCGCCATGTTCTGACACATATGCTCATCAATTTTGGTGAAGTTCTGAGTTTTCATTTGGGATGTATAGGCTTTTTAGTGTATTTTGCCACGCCCCTTTTCTAAATGACCCTGTTACAGCCACCCAAATACCAAAGTTCAACTTTTTTTTGATAATTATAGATCGAGAGAGTCCAGAGAATTGTCCTAGACTGGTTCGGTTCCGATCGGGCGAAAAACCAGGGACTAGTTCGCAAAAGTAGGTTTTGGACAAAATTCGACATAGCAGAAAATTTTCCCTGCCTACATCCAAATCGGAGATAGCCATTTTGTCTGCCTTGAGCCAAGGATTCCAACGATATAAGACACTTGATCCTGGGACAAACAGTCTAAGAGTTATGAGCAATTTTGGACTTTTGGTTGCTGTAGCGCCACCTATGGGCCATTCGGGGTCATACTCTGATAGGTTGTCCCCAAACTGAGGCCTACCATCTGGCCAGGTTTCATGTCTCTAGGCCTTACGGTTTGGCCTGCACGATGCGTTTTACGAATCCTTACAATTACAATAGGGTTTCAGCATTTCATGCTTGAACCCCTAATAAGAATGAAGGCTTTTTGCCAGTTATAGCGCCACCTATGGTCCGATCTCCATGAAACTCTGCATGCTTCCTCGCCATGTTCTGACACATATGCTCATCAATTTTGGTGAAGTTCTGAGTTTTCATTTGGGATGTATAGGCTTTTTAGTGTATTTTGCCACGCCCCTTTTCTAAATGACCCTGTTACAGCCACCCAAATACCAAAGTTCAACTTTTTTTTGATAATTATAGATCGAGAGAGTCCAGAGAATTGTCCTAGACTGGTTCGGTTCCGATCGGGCGAAAAACCAGGGACTAGTTCGCAAAAGTAGGTTTTGGACAAAATTCGACATAGCAGAAAATTTTCCCTGCTTACATCAAAATCGGAGATAGCCATTTTGTCCGCCCTGAGCCAAGGATTCCAACGATATAAGACACTTGATCCTGGGACAAACAGTCTAAGAGTTATGAGCAATTTTGAACTTTTGGTTGCTGTAGCGCCACCTATGGGCCATTCGGGGTCATACTCTGATAGGTTGTCCCCAAACTGAGGCCTACCATCTGGCCAGGTTTCATGTCTCTAGGCCTTACGGTTTGGCCTGCACGATGCGTTTTACGAATCCTTACAATTACAATAGGGTTTCAGCATTTCATGCTTGAACCCCTAATAAGAATGAAGGCTTTTTGCCAGTTATAGCGCCACCTATGGTCCGATCTCCATGAAACTCTGCATGCTTCCTCACCATGTTCTGACACATATGCTCATCAATTTTGGTGAAGTTCTGAGTTTTCCTTTGGGATTTATAGGCTTTTTAGTGTATTTTGCCACGCCCCTTTTCTAAATGACCCTGTTACAGCCACGCAAATGCAAAAGTTCAACTTTTTTTTCGATAATTATTGATCTAGAGAGTCCAGAGAATTGTCCTAGACTGGTTTGGTTCCGATCGGGCGAAAAACCAGGGACTAGTTTGCAAAAGTAGGTTTTGGACAAAATTCAACATAGCAGAAAATTTTCCCTGCCTACATCAAAATCGGAGATAGCCATTTTGTCCGCCCTGAGCCAAGGATTCCAACGATATAAGACACTTGATCCTGGGACAAACAGTCTAAGAGTTATGAGCAATTTTGAACTTTTGGTTGCTGTAGCGCCACCTATGGGCCATTCGGGGTCATACTCTGATAGGTTGTCCCCAAACTGAGGCCTACCATCTGGCCAGGTTTCATGTCTCTAGGCCTTACGGTTTGGCCTGCACGATGCGTTTTACGAATCCTTACAATTGCAATAGGGTTTCAGCATTTCATGCTTGAACCCCTAATAAGAATGAAGGCTTTTTGCCAGTTATAGCGCCACCTATGGTCCGATCTCCATGAAACTCTGCATGCTTCCTCACCATGTTCTGACACATATGCTCATCAATTTTGGTGAAGTTCTGAGTTTTCCTTTGGGATTTATAGGCTTTTTAGTGTATTTTGCCACGCCCCTTTTCTAAATGACCCTGTTACAGCCACGCAAATGCAAAAGTTCAACTTTTTTTCGATAATTATTGATCTAGAGAGTCCAGAGAATTGTCCTAGACTGGTTTGGTTCCGATCGGGCGAAAAACCAGGGACTAGTTCGCAAAAGTAGGTTTTGGACAAAATTCAACATAGCAGAAAATTTTCCCTGCCTACATCAAAATCGGAGATAGCCATTTTGTCCGCCCTGAGCCAAGGATTCCAACGATATAAGACACTTGATCCTGGGACAAACAGTCTAAGAGTTATGAGCAATTTTGAACTTTTGGTTGCTGTAGCGCCACCTATGGGCCATTCGGGGTCATACTCTGATAGGTTGTCCCCAAACTGAGGCCTACCATCTGGCCAGGTTTCATGTCTCTAGGCCTTACGGTTTGGCCTGCACGATGCGTTTTACGAATCCTTACAATTACAATAGGGTTTCAGCATTTCATGCTTGAACCCCTAATAAGAATGAAGGCTTTTTGCCAGTTATAGCGCCACCTATGGTCCGATCTCCATGAAACTCTGCATGCTTCCTCACCATGTTCTGACACATATGCTCATCAATTTTGGTGAAGTTCTGAGTTTTCCTTTGGGATTTATAGGCTTTTTAGTGTATTTTGCCACGCCCCTTTTCTAAATGACCCTGTTACAGCCACGCAAATGCAAAAGTTCAACTTTTTTTTCGATAATTATTGATCTAGAGAGTCCAGAGAATTGTCCTAGACTGGTTTGGTTCCGATCGGGCGAAAAACCAGGGACTAGTTTGCAAAAGTAGGTTTTGGACAAAATTCAACATAGCAGAAAATTTTCCCTGCCTACATCAAAATCGGAGATAGCCATTTTGTCCGCCCTGAGCCAAGGATTCCAACGATATAAGACACTTGATCCTGGGACAAACAGTCTAAGAGTTATGAGCAATTTTGAACTTTTGGTTGCTGTAGCGCCACCTATGGGCCATTCGGGGTCATACTCTGATAGGTTGTCCCCAAACTGAGGCCTACCATCTGGCCAGGTTTCATGTCTCTAGGCCTTACGGTTTGGCCTGCACGATGCGTTTTACGAATCCTTACAATTGCAATAGGGTTTCAGCATTTCATGCTTGAACCCCTAATAAGAATGAAGGCTTTTTGCCAGTTATAGCGCCACCTATGGTCCGATCTCCATGAAACTCTGCATGCTTCCTCACCATGTTCTGACACATATGCTCATCAATTTTGGTGAAGTTCTGAGTTTTCCTTTGGGATTTATAGGCTTTTTAGTGTATTTTGCCACGCCCCTTTTCTAAATGACCCTGTTACAGCCACGCAAATGCAAAAGTTCAACTTTTTTTCGATAATTATTGATCTAGAGAGTCCAGAGAATTGTCCTAGACTGGTTTGGTTCCGATCGGGCAAAAAACCAGGGACTAGTTCGCAAAAGTAGGTTTTGGACAAAATTCAACATAGCAGAAAATTTTCCCTGCCTACATCAAAATCGGAGATAGCCATTTTGTCCGCCCTGAGCCAAGGATTCCAACGATATAAGACACTTGATCCTGGGACAAACAGTCTAAGAGTTATGAGCAATTTTGAACTTTTGGTTGCTGTAGCGCCACCTATGGGCCATTCAGGGTCATACTCTGATAGGTTGTCCCCAAACTGAGGCCTACCATCTGGCCAGGTTTCATGTCTCTAGGCCTTACGGTTTGGCCTGCACGATGCGTTTTACGAATCCTTACAATTACAATAGGGTTTCAGCATTACATGCTTGAACCCCTAATAAGAATGAAGGCTTTTTGCCAGTTATAGCGCCACCTATGGTCCGATCTCCATGAAACTCTGCATGCTTCCTCACCATGTTCTGACACATATGCTCATCAATTTTGGTGAAGTTCTGAGTTTTCCTTTGGGATTTATAGGCTTTTTAGTGTATTTTGCCACGCCCCTTTTCTAAATGACCCTGTTACAGCCACGCAAATGCAAAAGTTCAACTTTTTTTTCGATAATTATTGATCTAGAGAGTCCAGAGAATTGTCCTAGACTGGTTTGGTTCCGATCGGGCGAAAAACCAGGGACTAGTTTGCAAAAGTAGGTTTTGGACAAAATTCAACATAGCAGAAAATTTTCCCTGCCTACATCAAAATCGGAGATAGCCATTTTGTCCGCCCTGAGCCAAGGATTCCAACGATATAAGACACTTGATCCTGGGACAAACAGTCTAAGAGTTATGAGCAATTTTGAACTTTTGGTTGCTGTAGCGCCACCTATGGGCCATTCGGGGTCATACTCTGATAGGTTGTCCCCAAACTGAGGCCTACCATCTGGCCAGGTTTCATGTCTCTAGGCCTTACGGTTTGGCCTGCACGATGCGTTTTACGAATCCTTACAATTGCAATAGGGTTTCAGCATTTCATGCTTGAACCCCTAATAAGAATGAAGGCTTTTTGCCAGTTATAGCGCCACCTATGGTCCGATCTCCATGAAACTCTGCATGCTTCCTCACCATGTTCTGACACATATGCTCATCAATTTTGGTGAAGTTCTGAGTTTTCCTTTGGGATTTATAGGCTTTTTAGTGTATTTTGCCACGCCCCTTTTCTAAATGACCCTGTTACAGCCACGCAAATGCAAAAGTTCAACTTTTTTTCGATAATTATTGATCTAGAGAGTCCAGAGAATTGTCCTAGACTGGTTTGGTTCCGATCGGGCGAAAAACCAGGGACTAGTTTGCAAAAGTAGGTTTTGGACAAAATTCAACATAGCAGAAAATTTTCCCTGCCTACATCAAAATCGGAGATAGCCATTTTGTCCGCCCTGAGCCAAGGATTCCAACGATATAAGACACTTGATCCTGGGACAAACAGTCTAAGAGTTATGAGCAATTTTGAACTTTTGGTTGCTGTAGCGCCACCTATGGGCCATTCGGGGTCATACTCTGATAGGTTGTCCCCAAACTGAGGCCTACCATCTGGCCAGGTTTCATGTCTCTAGGCCTTACGGTTTGGCCTGCACGATGCGTTTTACGAATCCTTACAATTACAATAGGGTTTCAGCATTTCATGCTTGAACCCCTAATAAGAATGAAGGCTTTTTGCCAGTTATAGCGCCACCTATGGTCCGATCTCCATGAAACTCTGCATGCTTCCTCACCATGTTCTGACACATATGCTCATCAATTTTGGTGAAGTTCTGAGTTTTCCTTTGGGATTTATAGGCTTTTTAGTGTATTTTGCCACGCCCCTTTTCTAAATGACCCTGTTACAGCCACGCAAATGCAAAAGTTCAATTTTTTTTCGATAATTATTGATCTAGAGAGTCCAGAGAATTGTCCTAGACTGGTTTGGTTCCGATCGGGCGAAAAACCAGGGACTAGTTTGCAAAAGTAGGTTTTGGACAAAATTCAACATAGCAGAAAATTTTCCCTGCCTACATCAAAATCGGAGATAGCCATTTTGTCCGCCCTGAGCCAAGGATTCCAACGATATAAGACACTTGATCCTGGGACAAACAGTCTAAGAGTTATGAGCAATTTTGAACTTTTGGTTGCTGTAGCGCCACCTATGGGCCATTCGGGGTCATACTCTGATAGGTTGTCCCCAAACTGAGGCCTACCATCTGGCCAGGTTTCATGTCTCTAGGCCTTACGGTTTGGCCTGCACGATGCGTTTTACGAATCCTTACAATTGCAATAGGGTTTCAGCATTTCATGCTTGAACCCCTAATAAGAATGAAGGCTTTTTGCCAGTTATAGCGCCACCTATGGTCCGATCTCCATGAAACTCTGCATGCTTCCTCACCATGTTCTGACACATATGCTCATCAATTTTGGTGAAGTTCTGAGTTTTCCTTTGGGATTTATAGGCTTTTTAGTGTATTTTGCCACGCCCCTTTTCTAAATGACCCTGTTACAGCCACGCAAATGCAAAAGTTCAACTTTTTTTCGATAATTATTGATCTAGAGAGTCCAGAGAATTGTCCTAGACTGGTTTGGTTCCGATCGGGCAAAAAACCAGGGACTAGTTCGCAAAAGTAGGTTTTGGACAAAATTCAACATAGCAGAAAATTTTCCCTGCCTACATCAAAATCGGAGATAGCCATTTTGTCCGCCCTGAGCCAAGGATTCCAACGATATAAGACACTTGATCCTGGGACAAACAGTCTAAGAGTTATGAGCAATTTTGAACTTTTGGTTGCTGTAGCGCCACCTATGGGCCATTCGGGGTCATACTCTGATAGGTTGTCCCCAAACTGAGGCCTACCATCTGGCCAGGTTTCATGTCTCTAGGCCTTACGGTTTGGCCTGCACGATGCGTTTTACGAATCCTTACAATTGCAATAGGGTTTCAGCATTTCATGCTTGAACCCCTAATAAGAATGAAGGCTTTTTGCCAGTTATAGCGCCACCTATGGTCCGATCTCCATGAAACTCTGCATGCTTCCTCACCATGTTCTGACACATATGCTCATCAATTTTGGTGAAGTTCTGAGTTTTCCTTTGGGATTTATAGGCTTTTTAGTGTATTTTGCCACGCCCCTTTTCTAAATGACCCTGTTACAGCCACGCAAATGCAAAAGTTCAACTTTTTTTCGATAATTATTGATCTAGAGAGTCCAGAGAATTGTCCTAGACTGGTTTGGTTCCGATCGGGCAAAAAACCAGGGACTAGTTCGCAAAAGTAGGTTTTGGACAAAATTCAACATAGCAGAAAATTTTCCCTGCCTACATCAAAATCGGAGATAGCCATTTTGTCCGCCCTGAGCCAAGGATTCCAACGATATAAGACACTTGATCCTGGGACAAACAGTCTAAGAGTTATGAGCAATTTTGAACTTTTGGTTGCTGTAGCGCCACCTATGGGCCATTCAGGGTCATACTCTGATAGGTTGTCCCCAAACTGAGGCCTACCATCTGGCCAGGTTTCATGTCTCTAGGCCTTACGGTTTGGCCTGCACGATGCGTTTTACGAATCCTTACAATTACAATAGGGTTTCAGCATTACATGCTTGAACCCCTAATAAGAATGAAGGCTTTTTGCCAGTTATAGCGCCACCTATGGTCCGATCTCCATGAAACTCTGCATGCTTCCTCACCATGTTCTGACACATATGCTCATCAATTTTGGTGAAGTTCTGAGTTTTCCTTTGGGATTTATAGGCTTTTTAGTGTATTTTGCCACGCCCCTTTTCTAAATGACCCTGTTACAGCCACGCAAATGCAAAAGTTCAACTTTTTTTTCGATAATTATTGATCTAGAGAGTCCAGAGAATTGTCCTAGACTGGTTTGGTTCCGATCGGGCGAAAAACCAGGGACTAGTTTGCAAAAGTAGGTTTTGGACAAAATTCAACATAGCAGAAAATTTTCCCTGCCTACATCAAAATCGGAGATAGCCATTTTGTCCGCCCTGAGCCAAGGATTCCAACGATATAAGACACTTGATCCTGGGACAAACAGTCTAAGAGTTATGAGCAATTTTGAACTTTTGGTTGCTGTAGCGCCACCTATGGGCCATTCGGGGTCATACTCTGATAGGTTGTCCCCAAACTGAGGCCTACCATCTGGCCAGGTTTCATGTCTCTAGGCCTTACGGTTTGGCCTGCACGATGCGTTTTACGAATCCTTACAATTGCAATAGGGTTTCAGCATTTCATGCTTGAACCCCTAATAAGAATGAAGGCTTTTTGCCAGTTATAGCGCCACCTATGGTCCGATCTCCATGAAACTCTGCATGCTTCCTCACCATGTTCTGACACATATGCTCATCAATTTTGGTGAAGTTCTGAGTTTTCCTTTGGGATTTATAGGCTTTTTAGTGTATTTTGCCACGCCCCTTTTCTAAATGACCCTGTTACAGCCACGCAAATGCAAAAGTTCAACTTTTTTTCGATAATTATTGATCTAGAGAGTCCAGAGAATTGTCCTAGACTGGTTTGGTTCCGATCGGGCGAAAAACCAGGGACTAGTTTGCAAAAGTAGGTTTTGGACAAAATTCAACATAGCAGAAAATTTTCCCTGCCTACATCAAAATCGGAGATAGCCATTTTGTCCGCCCTGAGCCAAGGATTCCAACGATATAAGACACTTGATCCTGGGACAAACAGTCTAAGAGTTATGAGCAATTTTGAACTTTTGGTTGCTGTAGCGCCACCTATGGGCCATTCGGGGTCATACTCTGATAGGTTGTCCCCAAACTGAGGCCTACCATCTGGCCAGGTTTCATGTCTCTAGGCCTTACGGTTTGGCCTGCACGATGCGTTTTACGAATCCTTACAATTACAATAGGGTTTCAGCATTTCATGCTTGAACCCCTAATAAGAATGAAGGCTTTTTGCCAGTTATAGCGCCACCTATGGTCCGATCTCCATGAAACTCTGCATGCTTCCTCACCATGTTCTGACACATATGCTCATCAATTTTGGTGAAGTTCTGAGTTTTCCTTTGGGATTTATAGGCTTTTTAGTGTATTTTGCCACGCCCCTTTTCTAAATGACCCTGTTACAGCCACGCAAATGCAAAAGTTCAATTTTTTTTCGATAATTATTGATCTAGAGAGTCCAGAGAATTGTCCTAGACTGGTTTGGTTCCGATCGGGCGAAAAACCAGGGACTAGTTTGCAAAAGTAGGTTTTGGACAAAATTCAACATAGCAGAAAATTTTCCCTGCCTACATCAAAATCGGAGATAGCCATTTTGTCCGCCCTGAGCCAAGGATTCCAACGATATAAGACACTTGATCCTGGGACAAACAGTCTAAGAGTTATGAGCAATTTTGAACTTTTGGTTGCTGTAGCGCCACCTATGGGCCATTCGGGGTCATACTCTGATAGGTTGTCCCCAAACTGAGGCCTACCATCTGGCCAGGTTTCATGTCTCTAGGCCTTACGGTTTGGCCTGCACGATGCGTTTTACGAATCCTTACAATTGCAATAGGGTTTCAGCATTTCATGCTTGAACCCCTAATAAGAATGAAGGCTTTTTGCCAGTTATAGCGCCACCTATGGTCCGATCTCCATGAAACTCTGCATGCTTCCTCACCATGTTCTGACACATATGCTCATCAATTTTGGTGAAGTTCTGAGTTTTCCTTTGGGATTTATAGGCTTTTTAGTGTATTTTGCCACGCCCCTTTTCTAAATGACCCTGTTACAGCCACGCAAATGCAAAAGTTCAACTTTTTTTCGATAATTATTGATCTAGAGAGTCCAGAGAATTGTCCTAGACTGGTTTGGTTCCGATCGGGCAAAAAACCAGGGACTAGTTCGCAAAAGTAGGTTTTGGACAAAATTCAACATAGCAGAAAATTTTCCCTGCCTACATCAAAATCGGAGATAGCCATTTTGTCCGCCCTGAGCCAAGGATTCCAACGATATAAGACACTTGATCCTGGGACAAACAGTCTAAGAGTTATGAGCAATTTTGAACTTTTGGTTGCTGTAGCGCCACCTATGGGCCATTCGGGGTCATACTCTGATAGGTTGTCCCCAAACTGAGGCCTACCATCTGGCCAGGTTTCATGTCTCTAGGCCTTACGGTTTGGCCTGCACGATGCGTTTTACGAATCCTTACAATTACAATAGGGTTTCAGCATTTCATGCTTGAACCCCTAATAATAATCATCAGGTCTTTCTTCAGCACATTTACTGCGGTTACGGCAAAGACTGACGCAGCATTTCAGCAACTTATTCAATCTTCCATCTTTTCTAAACAAAACAAGCTGTTTCCAGGACGAGCTCGTGGCAGGACACGGAGTGAAAGGGGTTTTCCCAAATACACCTGCGGAGGCGTTAAACCCGGCTCAAACTCCTGGAATCTGCCCTGACATTAACATGAGCATTAACCTGCGTCGAGCTCGGCGTTTATAGAGTCTCTCTGTGCCAGTCCAGAGGCCTGTAAAGACGGCCCACCCTTACATAAACACCCCATCACGGATCATGGGTTCTGCTTTAGCTTTCGGGCATCGAGCCGCATTCCACCCGTCCCACACACACGGGCCAGAGCGCTTCCTGCAGGACGCAGATGTCTCACCTGGTTTTTGCACCTTGTGAAAAAGTCAGCGGAGCCGAAAACCACCCCTGGAGTATTTACTCCAGAGCGCGACCCCTCGGCGGGGTTATGTCCAGTGTTTACACTCGCATGATTGGTGGCTCTTCCTGTCACAGGACCACTTCATAAAGACAGCACTTAAATTCTTCAGTCGTCTTGCGGAGAGACGCGCTGGATAAACACCGTAAATAGCTTGCTCGTCAGGTCAGCTATAAATAACTCCAGTCCTCTGGATGGTCCAAAGGTATTTACACCGGACACCAATGATCGGGATTTTAGAGAGTTTGTTGTCCTCGTAGGGAAAAGAGTAGCCTTCACATACTGCCTAATATCTCACAGAAGAAAGATCCAAAATACATAACAACAAATAGGGATCGACCGATATGGATTTTTTAGTGCCAATGCGATTTTTTTTCCATCAGCCTAAGCCGATGAGCGATACGAGCTGCCGATTTTCTTAAGCCGATATTGCTTTTGCTCCCTCATCATAAAAATGACACAATGATCATGATGATAATTTAAAATTTACAATTTAAAAAAAGGAACATTTATTAAAACAATATTTAACAACTAGTAAAAACAGGTGAGGTAGAACAAGAAAAAAAAAAAAGAGTTTGTGGTGAAAATAAATTCTGAAAATAAATATTTAAGCATAAATAAAATAATTACACTATTGCACAGTATCAACAAGCGAGCAGCATAATAAAGTGCACACTGACTGTACTATACTTCATTTAAAACTATTTACAACCTAGTCATTTAATGTTACACTCTAAAAAATGCTGGGTTAAAAATAACCCAAGTTGGGTTGAATATGGGCTAACCCAGCAATTGGGTTGTTTTGACCCAGCGGTTGGGTTAAATGTTTGCTTAAAACAACCCAATTGATGGGTTAGTCCATTTTCAACCCAACTTGGGTTATTTTTAACCCAGCACTGTTTAGAGTGTAGGTGTAACTTAATCTCTTGTAGAGCAACACCAGCGGTAATTCAGGAAAAAATCTCCCAATGCTCCACGTGAAACTTCAGTCTTTCCACCTTTTACCATCGTGTCAATTCTCAATTGATTTTGATTAATATGCGCGAGGGAGAGCGAGACAGTTTGAAGACGGTGAGAGCTGCCCTGTGGACGCCTGTCTGGAAATATATCCGATATATCGGTCTAACACTAATAACAAATATATATATACACTGACTGACAGGTGAAGTGAATAACACTGATGATCTCTGTTAGTGGGTGGGATATATTAGGCAGCAAGTGAACATTTTGTCCTCAGATTGTCCTTGATGTGTTAGAAGCAGGAAAAATGGGCAAGCGTAAGGATTTGAGCGAGTTTGGCAAGGGCCAGATTGTGACAGGGGTTTTCAAACTGGGGTCCTCCAGAAGGTTCTAAGGGGTCCCCGGAAAATTTCAGAGGATAAATAGACAAAGCAAGTCTAATTAATATTCAAACTATTTCATTTCTAAATGTTTCTCTCCATATACATACTTTCTAGAATTGTATGTGTTTTCATTGTAGTGAGTTTTTCTCACTATGGTCCCCTTTGTCTCGCTCACTGGGGTTGTAAGGCAGTTTTCTTAACGCAGTACGTAAACTGCTTACATACATTTAATATGAAAGTTGCTTTTACAAGTAATTTTTAGTTGAAAACGTTCTTCTTCAGGTTTATACATCCAATATTAAGTATAGAGAACCGGCCACAGGGTCATGGAGGACCAGTGGAGAACCGGCCACAGGGTCATGAAGAACCAGTGGAGAACCGGCCACAGGGTCATGAAGAACCAGTGGAGAACCGGCCACAGGGTCATGAAGAACCAGTGGAGAACCGGCCACAGGGTCATGAAGAACCAGTGGAGAACCGGCCACAGGGTCATGAAGGACCAGTGGAGAACCGGCCACAGGGTCATGAAGAACCAGTGGAGAACCGGCCACAGAGTCATGAAGGACCAGTGGAGAACCGGCCACAGGGTCATGAAGGACCAGTGGAGAACCGGCCACAGGGTCATGAAGGACCAGTGGAGAACCGGCCACAGGGTCATGAAGGACCAGTGGAGAACCGGCCACAGGGTCATGAAGGACCAGTGGAGAACCGGCCACAGGGTCATGAAGGACCAGTGGAGAACCGGCCACAGGGTCATGGAGGACCAGTGGAGAACCGGCCACAGGGTCATGAAGGACCAGTGGAGAACCGGCCACAGGGTCATGAAGGACCAGTGGAGAACCGGCCACAGGGTCATGAAGGACCAGTGGAGAACCGGCCACAGGGTCATGGAGGACCAGTGGAGAACCGGCCACAGGGTCATGAAGAACCAGAGGAGAACCGGCCACAGGGTCATGGAGGACCAGAGGAGAACCGGCCACAGGGTCATGGAGGACCAGTGGAGAACCGGCCACAGGGTCATGAAGGACCAGTGGAGAACCGGCCACAGGATCATGAAGAACCAGTGGAGAACCGACCACAGGGTCATGAAGAACCAGTGGAGAACCGGCCACAGGGTCATGAAGAACCAGTGGAGAACCGGCCACAGGATCATGAAGAACCAGTGGAGAACCGACCACAGGGTCATGAAGGACCAGTGGAGAACCGGCCACAGGATCATGAAGAACCAGTGGAGAACCGACCACAGGGTCATGAAGAACCAGTGGAGAACCGGCCACAGGGTCATGGAGGACCAGTGGAGAACCGGCCACAGGATCATGAAGAACCAGTGGAGAACCGGCCACAGGGTCATGAAGGACCAGTGGAGAACCGGCCACAGGATCATGAAGAACCAGTGGAGAACCGACCACAGGGTCATGAAGAACCAGTGGAGAACCGGCCACAGGGTCATGGAGGACCAGTGGAGAACCGGCCACAGGATCATGAAGAACCAGTGGAGAACCGACCACAGGGTCATGAAGAACCAGTGGAGAACCGGCCACAGGGTCATGAAGAACCAGTGGAGAACCGGCCACAGGGTCATGAAGAACCAGTGGAGAACCGGCCACAGGGTCATGAAGGACCAGTGGAGAACCGGCCACAGGGTCATGAAGAACCAGTGGAGAACCGGCCACAGGGTCATGAAGGACCAGTGGAGAACCGGCCACAGGGTCATGAAGGACCAGTGGAGAACCGGCCACAGAGTCATGAAGGACCAGTGGAGAACCGGCCACAGGGTCATGAAGAACCAGTGGAGAACCGGCCACAGGGTCATGAAGGACCAGTGGAGAACCGGCCACAGGGTCATGAAGGACCAGTGGAGAACCGGCCACAGGGTCATGAAGGACCAGTGGAGAACCGGCCACAGGGTCATGGAGGACCAGTGGAGAACCGGCCACAGGGTCATGAAGAACCAGAGGAGAACCGGCCACAGGGTCATGGAGGACCAGAGGAGAACCGGCCACAGGGTCATGGAGGACCAGTGGAGAACCGGCCACAGGGTCATGAAGGACCAGTGGAGAACCGGCCACAGGATCATGAAGAACCAGTGGAGAACCGACCACAGGGTCATGAAGAACCAGTGGAGAACCGGCCACAGGGTCATGAAGAACCAGTGGAGAACCGGCCACAGGGTCATGAAGAACCAGTGGAGAACCGGCCACAGGGTCATGAAGAACCAGTGGAGAACCGGCCACAGGGTCATGGAGGACCAGAGGAGAACCGGCCACAGGGTCATGGAGGACCAGAGGAGAACCGGCCACAGGGTCATGGAGGACCAGAGGAGAACCGGCCACAGGGTCATGGAGGACCAGTGGAGAACCGGCCACAGGGTCATGAAGGACCAGTGGAGAACCGGCCACAGGATCATGAAGAACCAGTGGAGAACCGGCCACAGGGTCATGAAGAACCAGTGGAGAACCGGCCACAGGGTCATGAAGAACCAGTGGAGAACCGGCCACAGGGTCATGAAGAACCAGTGGAGAACCGGCCACAGGGTCATGAAGAACCAGTGGAGAACCGGCCACAGGGTCATGAAGAACCAGTGGAGAACCGGCCACAGGGTCATGAAGAACCAGTGGAGAACCGGCCACAGGGTCATGAAGGACCAGTGGAGAACCGGCCACAGGATCATGAAGAACCAGTGGAGAACCGGACACAGGGTCATGAAGAACCAGAGGAGAACCGGCCACAGGGTCATGAAGAACCAGTGGAGAACCGGCCACAGGGTCATGAAGGACCAGTGGAGAACCGGCCACAGGGTCATGGAGGACCAGTGGAGAACCGGCCACAGGGTCATGAAGGACCAGTGGAGAACCGGCCACAGGGTCATGAAGGACCAGTGGAGAACCGGCCACAGGGTCATGAAGGACCAGTGGAGAACCGGCCACAGGGTCATGAAGGACCAGTGGAGAACCGGCCACAGGCTCATGGAGGACCAGTGGAGAACCGGCCACAGGGTCATGGAGGACCAGTGGAGAACCGGCCACAGGGTCATGGAGGACCAGTGGAGAACCGGCCACAGGGTCATGAAGGACCAGTGGAGAACCGGCCACAGGGTCATGAAGGACCAGTGGAGAACCGGCCACAGGGTCATGGAGGACCAGTGGAGAACCGGCCACAGGGTCATGAAGGACCAGTGGAGAACCGGCCACAGGGTCATGGAGGACCAGTGGAGAACCGGCCACAGGGTCATGGAGGACCAGTGGAGAACCGGCCACAGGGTCATGGAGGACCAGTGGAGAACCGGCCACAGGGTCATGGAGGACCAGTGGAGAACCGGCCACAGGGTCATGGAGGACCAGTGGAGAACCGGCCACAGGGTCATGGAGGACCAGTGGAGAACCGGCCACAGGGTCATGGAGGACCAGTGGAGAACCGGCCACAGGGTCATGGGCGGCCGAGGCTCATTGATGCCCATGTGGGTCGATCAAACAGACGAGCTACTGGAGCTCAAACTGCTCCAGAAGTTAATGCTGGTTCTGATAGAAAGGTGTCATAATACACAGAGCATCCCAGTCTGTTGTATATTGGGCGGCACAGCCGCTGACCAGTGCCCATGTTGACCCCTGACCCCGCCCAAAGCACCAACAGTGGCCCGTGAGCATCAGAACTGGACCACGGAGCAATGGAAGGAGGAGGATGTGACTTTGACCCGTCTCACCTACCTCAGCATTGTTGAGCCCATGTCCAGCCTTTCATGGAGACGGTTTTCCCTGTGGCTGTGGCTCTTTCAGCAGATAATGCGCCGCCACAAAGCACAAATGCTTCAGGAATGGTTTGAGGAGCACAACGACAAGTTTGAGTCCAAATTTCCCAGATCTCAATCCAATCGAGCATCTGTGGGATGAGCTGAACAAACAAGTCCGATCCATGGCGGCCCCACCTCGCAACTTACAGGACTTAAAGGATCTGCTGCTAACATCTTGGTGCCAGATACCACAGCACACCTTCAGGGGTAATGTTATGCCTGATCAGTGCATTCATTTGAAAATGTGCAAAGCAATCATTAAATAATTATTTATTATATATAAAATGTATATGAAATAACTAAATTATATTAAAATAATTATAATATTTGGTTTGCAATAATGAAAGCCCTCATGTCAGGTGATGTTATTGTTCTGTAAAGTCCGATGTGAGACATTGAGCAGTAAGTGAGCGGGTGGGAATGTCAGTAATGATCACACACACTATAAGACGAATGCTTCATGCCATCCTGTCAGCTTTAGGACCTGAAGCGACCCGGGTGGAGTCCATTAGCCTTACGCTGTCATGACAGCAGATGGAGCGAGGCGGAGCACTGGGACGGAGAAACACACTCAACGCCAGTCAGATGAGATCCGTCTCACAACCGCTCTGACCTCAGATCAGCCTGTGTCATTCCAGCTCACGGGTGGAGGAAGAACACCTTCCCCTCGCTTCCAGAGGGACAGACAGGCGGAGCGTTTCTTTCCTGGCCGCACTTTCACTGCTAATCTGACCACACAATTCATCAAGTCACTCAAGACCGCAAGTCTTCCAGACAATCACAGGACACGGCTTTACTGGGACGGGACGGTTCTCTCTCTTCTGGATACTGTGATTACAATACTTATTATGTTCATTTGTAATAATAATAATAATAATAATAATAATAATAATAATAATATTTATATACAGTACACAAACAGACACACACACACACACACACACACACTCAAAGACACGCACGCACACACACACACACACACACACACACACACACACACACATACTCAAAGACACGCACACACACACACACACACACACTCACACTCAAAGACACACACACACACTCAAAGACACACATGCACTCGAAGACACACACTCACACACACTCAAAGACACACACACACACACACACACACACACACACACACACACACTCAAAGACACACTCACACACACACAGATACACACACTCAAAGACACACACACACACACACACACACACACACACACACACACACACACACACACACACACACACACACACACACACACACACAGATACACACACTCAAAGACACACACACTCAAAGACACACATGCACTCAAAGACACACACGCACTCAAAGACACACACTCACACTAACACACTCAAAGACACGCACACACTAAAAGACAGTCTCAAAGACACACTCTCACACACACTCACACACACTCACACACACTCACACACACTCAAAGACATGCACACACACTAAAAGACACACTCAAAGACACACACTCACTCACACACACACACACACACACACTCAAAGACACGCACACACTAAAAGACACGCACACACTAAAAGACACACTCTCACACACACACACTCAAAGACACGCACACACTAAAAGACACACTCAAAGACACACTCTCACACACACACACACACGCACACTCAAAGACACGCACACACTCAAAGACACGCACACACTCAAAGACACGCACACACTAAAAGACACACTCAAAGACACTCTCACACACACACACACACACACACAGACACACACTCAAAGACACGCACACACTAAAAGCCACACACACACTCAAAAACACGCACACACTCAAAGACACGCACACACTAAAAGACACACTCAAAAACACGCACACACTCAAAGACACACTCAAAAACACGCACACACTCAAAGACACACTCAAAGACACACACTCACACACACACACACACACACACACACACACACACACACACACACACACACACACACACACACACACACACTCAAAGACACACTCACACACTCAAAGACACGCACACACTCACACAGAGACACACATATACATATATATATATATATATATATTTTTTTTTTAATTAAAGCTGAATAAAAATAAAAAACCCATGAAATTATAAAAACTAATTCAAATAAAAAAAATGTTTAGAAATAATAACATTAAAATCATATTGGTATAAAATAATAAATAAAAAAGTTTTGATAACGATTTGATATACATATATTTACACATTTGTTTAATTATACATAATATAATAATACTAATAATATAATAATGACCATTATATTATTAGTTCATTATTGCAGTTTAATATATACACACACACTGTATAACTGTACACTGTAAAAAAAAGTATAATGATAATGTATATGAAAATAAATGTGTAAAATAAAGCCTGTAATAATGACATAGCGCGTCAGATTAATGTATATATAAATCTATATTATAAGAGTGTGAGTTTGACGTGTGTGTCTGACATGTGTCAATCATACGTGCGGATCTGCGGCTCAGTCAACAGTAAATCAAGTCCATGCATGGCATCGCACGATCACATGATATCTGGTGATCTGGACACATTATAAGCACAGACTCAGCCCTTCAGGACTCACCGCATCGGCCACTTCGATCTCATAGAGCTTCTGAAGAGACTCCCGCTGGAAGAACAGCAGCTTCCCGTTCCCTTCGTCCTTCCTGACCGATGTTCCGGTCAGCAGCAGCTTATCATCCGGGCTGAAGCAGCAGTCCGTCCTGATCAAGGCAAAACACAGACATGTGACCGCTCACACTCATCATCAGCTGGACCAGCAATAACTGACCTCTGACATAATGCTCAGCCTTACAGAAACATTCAACATCATTTTAATTCACTGAAATAAGGCCGAAATATTAAAGGGTTAGTTCACCCAAAAATGAAAATTCTGTCATTAATTCCTCACCCTCATGTGGTTGGACACCCGTCAGACCTCCGTTCATATTCAGACACAAATGAAGATATTTTAGTGTAAAGCTGATGCTGAGAAAGGCTTCAGATAGGCCTCCATTGGCATTCAGTACATTTACACTCACAAGATCCATAAAAGGCACTTAAAACGTCGTTACAAAGTCCA
>NC_137118.1:46285811-46335811 GCF_949357685.1 Gobio gobio | reverse complement strand
ATATATGGCAAATAAAGTTTGTCCTTGTGTTAAAGCGGCCGGTGGTCTAACCTCCTCGTGACGCTAGAGTTACTCCGTCGTAGGAGAAGGTGAGGCAGGACGGGTCTGATCCAGGAGTGTGAGCCTGACGGCAGTGGAACTTGGTGTGGACCTGAAACACAACACAGAAGCACATTAGAGGAACGGAGGAGCTTTCAACACGTCTGGAGGAGACCCGCGGCCCATTAATACAGCCGCTCTCCACACATAAAGACCTTTCATAGCCCAACGTCTGCGGGACATACGGTTCTCATCTGCAAAACCAGCTCGACTCGTAACCGCTTCATTCTTGGACCGAACAGTGTTCTGCCCTGCGTTTGATACACTGCCATCCTCCAGCCGCTTTCTCATATTAAACATCAACACAAGGGCTGAGAATGAATATATAAACCACAAGCTTTTTAAGCTGAGCAGAGTCTCTTCAAAAGTCCTCACCCTGAACCGCAGATCTGAGGGGGAACACACACCTCACAGGTGCTCAACACTTTTTGTGGGGTTTTGCCACTTTATTTTATTTGGAGGTAACAAACTAAAACATTTAATTTATTTTTTTTATTTGATAAAAATGAAATTATTAACACGCTTTATTTCAATTAAAAACATGGAAATTAAATTACACTAAAAAAACAAATATATATTTATGTATTAGGGATGCAACAATACAGTTAGTCTTATACAGTTAGTGGTTTTTAACCACGGTTTTCGGTTCGGTTCGGTTCGGTTCGGTTCGGTTCTGATGGCTTGTCACATCAGTTTTTTGCTATTCTATTCTTAAGCGACGGGAACAGCAAGAGCTTAAAGGTCCCCTTCTTCGCGATTCCATTGTTCAAACTTTAGTTAGTGTGTAATGTTGCTGTTAGAGCATAAATAATACCTGTAAAATTATAAAGCTCAAAGTTCAATGCCAAGCGAGATATTTTATTTAACAGAAGTTCCCTTTCAAAGCCTACAGCGAACGGCTGGCTTGAACTACATCCTGGTACTTCCTTCTTTAATTACGTCAGTAGAGCAGTAGAACAGACTAACCTCCGCCCACAAAGAAACGCTAAAAAGGGGGCGCGGTCTTGTTGCTGTCCCACGTGGAGAAGCGGACGGTCGCGTGGAGAAAAGGAACTGTTGCGTTGAGTGTGTTTATCGCCAAGTCATCGAGACGCTGTTATTTTCATCCAGGAGTCAAATCACCTTTGTTGGGCTTTCCCAGGGACGCTGTAGAGATTATTGAACGCATACATCTCTCCGTTAAGAGGCGTGACCTTTCCAACGTGCGCTAAGCTGCTGTCAAATTACAACACAGGAACTGCTTTCACGTGCGCTAAGCTGTGGTCGAATCACAGCACAGGAACCGCTGGCACAATCAGAACTCGTTACGTGTTTCTGAAGGAGGGACTTTATAGAACAAGGAAATCACCAGCCGTTTTTAGGACGGTGAGAACAGCAGTATACAGATAAGTAAATAGTGTGAAAAATACTGTGTTTTTTTACACGCGAAACATGAACACATGTTATATTGCACACTGTAAACACAATCAAAGCTTCAAAAAAACACGAAGAAGGGGACCTTTAAAGGGGCTATATGCAACTTTTTCCCCAAAATAAACGAAACAATAGCCTTTTTATTTGACCATTTAGGACTCAAACATCTCCTGATGAGCATACTGACACCTTGTCCGCTCACAGTGGGTGCACCTATAAGTCTGTATCCTATTTTTCATATTTTCTGTCGGGTCGTTTTTTCCCGCGCTGTCTGCGGATGTGACGTCACCACCGCTGCGAGAGCCAGCAGAAAATAAGAGCAGTTCTGTTTTTTGGCCACAGGTGTCAGTCGCGAGTTTAAATTTCAGAAAAACGCATATAGCCCCTTTAAGGAGAAAAAAAGACTATTTTTTATTGCAATACTCTTTCTTTATTTTACTTAAAAGAATTGAAAACCTGTACTTAAACTTAAAACTTTACTTTAAAAAAACACTTGTACACATTCCTAGTGTATTGTATAATATAAAATAAATATATAAAGATTTACACTGCCAGCTCAGAGCTGTACAGCAGCATTCAAGTAATTAATAAATGTAAAAACAAAACACTTCACAGACTTCACTATAAAATATACATTGATTCTTATTAAAGCTACTGTATTAGTTTTTCAGGCAAGAGCAGTGAGAGATTTTCTCTTTGTCTTTTGTTGTTGTATTAACATTAAAGGGATAGTTCACTCAAAAATGAAAATTCTGTCATCGAGAAATGAATACAGGTTTGAAACAATATTAGAGTGAGTAAATAATGACATTATTTTATAGGTGAACTGTCCCTTTAAGGGCCGCGTGTTCACTATTGGCTGAGCTGCTGTCACTTTAACGGTGCGTTCACACAGGACGCGATTCGCGCGAGTGATTTACATGTTAAGTCAATCCAGAGACGCGCAATGGCATTCTGCGGCGCGATTTGCGCGATTGAGGCGGCGCGAAGGACGCGAATTGAGCGTTTTTCGCCGCCAATCAGGAGCTTGCTCTAGTAGTGACAACAATGAGGAGATAATCTGTATATTAATATCTGGTTCAGACAATATGATGATCACTGTGATAACATTAAATGACATGAAACACAACACAGTCTCTTTTTGTTAAATGCAAGTTTATGTATGATCAATAATACAAAGGTATAAGTAAAAGGTATAATAAGCTATACATGAAATAAAGCAAACAATTCAGTCAAATATTCAAAGTCAGTGCTAGTAGGCTAACGTTACAACTGCAACGTACAGTTATAGCCTAAAAATATAAAGTAATGAAACTTCTTTTTGCCTTCAGTCTAAACGATTTGCCAGGGAACAAATTATAGATCCATGAGACCAAAGATCGGCCGTTACAAGACGAATTGTAGCTCGAGACGCCACAGAGACATCAGAGCCAGCGGCAGAAGAACTGGCCGAGGAAAGGCTGCCCTCGCCGGCTTTGACGAGCGCCGCTGATCCGCTGGAGCTCACAGCTCCGAAAATGGCAGATAAAATGTTCAAATAGGCACTCTTTAAATAAATAAACCACAGATTTGAGCTTTAAACAACTACATTATCGACTGAAAAGTCTTAAAACTACGTTTTGTCACACATTAACAGTAGATTTTAACAAAAAAAAGACATGTAAACACAGCCCATGTCAGCCATTTCTCAATGAGATAAGCCGCTGGCAGAAGCTCCGCCCATGACGCGAATTCACATCTGTTGTGCAGTGAATGTCACGCGTGATTGAAGCGAGTAAACTCAAAATGTTTAAGCGTCCACCTTCGCGCGAATCGCGTCCGGTGTGAACGCCACATAAGATCTATGTGCATCTGATATAAAGACGGACGCCGATTTTACTTTCACTTTAGACATAACCGACTGTGTTTATGTAAACCTTGTGTGTACAGTATTAGCGCAGTAAGACGACTAACTTAGTCCAGTAATCACGTGTTTGACAGGCGTTTAGTGCGCTCGCTCAGCTCATGTTAAAACCGTGCATAAGCAACAGCTCTGTGTTTTCCCGCCGTTAGATCCGCCCGTGAGCGCATCTGTTACACAAGACATCAGTTCTGACTGGATCTCTTCCCTAATCGACCCTCACTTACATTTTCCTCTGGTTTTTATTCGTTGACGAAAATGTTTATAGTTTTTGTCATCCAAAGCTGTTTTTTATTTAGTTAGCGTCTCGTTTTTGTCAGTGAAATAAGGTTACAAATTAACTGGTTAAAAGCGCTATATAAATAAAGGTGACTTGACTTTACATGTGTGTTAGCAGTGCTTCTATCGCTTGTTTCTGCTTCTTCTCCTGTGTTTTGATCAGGAGATTCACTCTTTCAGGAGGTGTGTAACAGCGCCCCCTACCGTACAACATTGCAAATAGCTGGAAAATTCTATCAATGGCAGGGAAAGAGTTAAATATATTTTGGTGTATTTAGCCGTATTCAGACAGTATTTGTTTCTCATGTGGACGTCTTTAAAAATAAATGTGCAGCCACTTCAGTGATAAACTCGTGCATTCGGATGTGATTTTTTTGTGCGTTTTGTGATCATACGCACATGAGAACCTGATCACATGCTCAATAACATGATTGTGCTGTAAATAAAATAGCTTGGAATAATAAGAATAAATTCATATTTAATTGAATAATAGGAAAATATTAATTATTTAAATCTCCCGTTTAAAAAACAGGAAGATAGGATATCATTTTAAAGCTACACTGTAACTTTTTTAGTTTATTATTAGCTAAAAACACTTAGTTCTTTCAAAAATATATGTGCTCATTAATGTATATTTACTTCTTTCAAGTAATAAAGTATTCTCGTAAGTTTATAATATGCCATTGTAAACACATACGGGTGAGGGGTTTGAATGCGGGTCGCCATGTTGCCCCTCCATCTTGAAAGTACATTAGCCAAAGAGGGACATACCCGTAAATTCAAGCTTTGCCTTTGGTGTTTTAACACTCGATGTGTCGAATGTGGACGAGGCCGAACTGGAAGCCATGTTAATCTTGGACTAAATCGGCCACCGTAGGAGTTAAAACGAAATCGGAATTGGAGAGAAACTAATATTCACTGGATGGTCATATACAAGTTCACCACTAGATGGGGGAAAATATCACACAGTGTAGCTTTAAAAAATGTGGAAATGAGCGTAAATAAGTGAACACAGCCTCTTCTTTACACGAGGTGAACATAATGCTGCTAAATTAAGGTATTTAACGTTAACTACTGCCGTAATAACGGCCCATTTCAAATCTTACGTGTTTTTCTTCTCTTTCTCTTTTGAGCGGTAATTAAAAATTATTCTTGTAAATACTTTCCAGCATTTCAGTAATAAAAGTCTAGGCTAGATCTTTAAAATGCATCCAAATGACAGCGAAGCGCAGCCGTACGGTGCTCTGTAAGGGTCAAAAAGGACATAAACAGTGAATTTTGATGCGATATATTCTTGAAAATTCAGACGGTAGTTAAATCACCACACAGTATTGGTTTTTGCCTAAAAACAGGAGGTCATTCAGCCGGGGATTTTTACATTTTACATTTTTGGTGGAAGAAAAACACTGACATTCTGGATTCAGACGGATATAAAATCGCTGATTAGCCCCTGTCAATGATGACAATACCTTATGACCCCACGAGAAACAATAACCGTCCCAATAGGGCTTTAGTTTTACCTCTATCTCATAACTCCCATAAGCCATTGCAGTGTCTAAAGCCTGAGCGAGAGGTTTCTGAGCTCCATTAGTCTGATCAATAACCGTTTGAGTGACCTCAATGTCACAATCCATGAAGAACAGAGCAATCTGACCAGCAGAACATCACTGAACAGATGATCATTCATATAATATTTCACAACTTCAGGCGCTCTCAGACTCTAACACAAGAGAAGATCGTCAGGTTTTAGTATCACTGATATAATGCCTGTCCATATAACTCTACGAGTTTGTGTTATTTCAGTACATCAAATGAGAAATGCTGCTGAAACTAAATCACTTTATTTTAGCTAATGTTTATTTTATTTCAGGTAATGATTTTTTTGGGGGGGTTTTAGTTTACGCCAATATCCCTGGTCTGGTTAGAATTTGCTTCGTGACACGAGTGCCAAAGTCCACAAACCTGGAGCTGAAGAACGGCTTCCAAACCATCAGAATCCATCACACATCCACCGCTAAACTACAGCTGTGAACATTAGCACAAATCTAAATCCCACAGGCCACGATGTGAAGCTAAATGAGTTGATGTGGTGTTTAAAAGAGAAGAGGGAGGGAGACCGGGGCAAGTTGTCACATGTCTATATCTCAAAAACAAAAGTTTCGAGTGCAATTACCAAATGCATAAATGCTTTTTTTGTCGATCAGTGGTCATCTATGTAATTTCAAACACCTAGCACATGCGATTATAATTATTAAGACAATAAATAATAAGCAGATATGTACATGAGTGGTGCTTGCCGTGGCACTAGGCAATCGCTACCGTGATGCAAGCGACTGCAAGAGAGCCAAACCAAGTCTATAGTGTGTTCTGGTGCTGAAATATGGCTCATTCATGATGTTACACGGTTGCTAGGGTGCTCTAACTGGTTGCTAGGGCGTAGCTATGAAGTTGAAATTTCACCATTTATTGCTAGGCTGAGCCTCTATAACATTCTGATGCGGAGATATGATGTCACAAAGTTCTGTCCAATTGTAAGTCTATGGGATTTCTCGGCCGCTGGATGAAAATTCTATGCCAGATCGCGTAAAAAAAACATAGCAGACATGATTTAATACTTCATTCATGAGAAACGGAGAAAAACATTGCAGGATAATAGTGAGGTTTCGCAATCACCACTAATTATAGTTTAACTCGCTTGTATTATATTTGGCTGCAAATTGCCCAATCGTTTCCAATGCGCTCATTTTTGACCGGAATTTTTCTTCTTCTTTACACTTCATCAGAATAGCATAAATTCTGCATATATATTTCATATAAAAAAAATAATTTTCATAACAATAAAGGAAACATTTTATAACTTTTTCACTTAGGCAATAATCTGCCAAGTGTCATCTTTCAAAAGAGACCAAACTGATATGTGATCCAAATCAACCCAACAGCTGGGCTAAAACATCCAACAGCTGTGTTAAAACAACCCAACAGCGGTGTTAAAACAACCCAACAGCTGGGCTAAAACAACCCAACAGCTGGGCTAAAACAACCCAACAGCTGGGCTAAAACAACCCAACAGCTGGGCTAAAACAACCCAACAGCTGGGTTAAAACAACCCAACCGCTGGGATAAAACAACCGAACCGCTGGGTTAAAACATCCAACAGCGGTGTTAAATCAACCCAACCGCTGGGTTAAAACAACCCAACAGCTGGGCTAAAACAACCCAACAGCGGTGTTAAAACAACCCAACAGCTGGGCTAAAACAACCCAACAGCTGGGCTAAAACAACCCAACAGCTGGGCTAAAACAACCCAACAGCTGGGTTAAAACAACCGAACCGCTGGGTTAAAACATCCCATTCTCTGGGATAAATCAACCCAACCGCTGGGCTAAAACATCCAACAGCTGTGTTAAAACAACCCAACAGCGGTGTTAAAACAACCCAACAGCTGGGCTAAAACAACCCAACAGCTGGGCTAAAACAACCCAACAGCTGGGCTAAAACAACCCAACAGCTGGGCTAAAACAACCCAACAGCTGGGTTAAAACAACCCAACCGCTGGGATAAAACAACCGAACCGCTGGGTTAAAACATCCCATTCTCTGGGATAAAACAACCCAACCGCTGTGTTAAAACAACCCATTCCCTGGGTTAAAACAACCCAATCGCTGTGTTAAAACAACCCATTCCCTGGGTTAAAACAACCCAAACGCTGGGTTAAAACAACCCAAACGCTGTGTTAAAACAACCCAACCGCTGGGTTAAAACAACCCATTCCCAGGGTTAAAACAACCCAATCGCTGTGTTAAAACAACCCATTCCCTGGGTTAAAACAACCCAAACGCTGGGTTAAAACAACCCAAACGCTGTGTTAAAACAACCCAATCGCTGTGTTAAAACAACCCATTCCCTGGGTTAAAACAACCCAAACGCTGGGTTAAAACAACCCAAACGCTGTGTTAAAACAACCCAAACGCTGTGTTAAAACAACCCAAACGCTGTGTTAAAACAACCCAACAGCGGTGTTAAAACAACCCAACAGCTGGGCTAAAACAACCCAACAGCTGGGCTAAAACAACCCAACAGCTGGGCTAAAACAACCCAACAGCTGGGCTAAAACAACCCAACAGCTGGGCTAAAACAACCGAACCGCTGGGTTAAAACAACCCATTCCCAGGGTTAAAACAACCCAATCGCTGTGTTAAAACAACCCATTCCCTGGGTTAAAACAACCCAAACGCTGGGTTAAAACAACCCAAACGCTGTGTTAAAACAACCCAATCGCTGTGTTAAAACAACCCAAACGCTGGGTTAAAACAACCCATTCCCTGGGTTAAAACAACCCAATCGCTGTGTTAAAACAACCCATTCCCTGGGTTAAAACAACCCAAACGCTGGGTTAAAACAACCCAAACGCTGTGTTAAAACAACCCAAACGCTGTGTTAAAACAACCCAAACGCTGGGTTAAAACAACCCAAACGCTGTGTTAAAACAACCCAATCGCTGTGTTAAAACAACCCAATCGCTGTTAAAACAACCCAATCACCCAATTGCTGGGTTAGTCCATTTTCAACCCAACTGTTGTTTTTAACCCAGCCCTTTTTAGAGAGTAGAGTGTGCTTCATCCAGCAGATTCTGCTCCAGAAATGAATGATTCCTTAAACGTCTTTTGTGGAAAAATAGTGTTTGGAATGACATGATGGTGAGTTAATAATGGACTTACATAATTTGTGAACTCTTTTTCCTGGTCGGTAACAGTGGAAACATTCAATAGGGCTTTTTTTTGTAGCCAAAACTCCACGGGTTGAGTCTTTATGGAAACTGTCTTGCACTAATAAACCCACCATGAGAGGTTTTCACAGCGGCTCCGCTCAATGAACTCTAATGAAGAGTGATGGAAACCAAAGCCACTTCATGGACGGAGGCGCAAAAAGTGCCAAAACACGAGCGGAGGACAGGAAGGAGCGACACGAGGGGGCAAAAGCAACAGATCGACAGTGTAGAAGAGAGACAGAACCAGCTCCAGAAATAGCCTCAGAGCGAGAGGGAAGCTGAAGTGTGTGTGTGTGTGTGTGTGAACATCCACAGGGGAAACCAAAGAGCTGGAACGAGCAGATAACACGGCTTCACACACGCCAGATCACGTGTTCCCGCGCCGTCCTCACCGCAACGCTCTCGCAAAACCAATTAACTTCTGCATAATTGTGCGTCTTTATCAGAGTCGCGGCCGGTGAAGCGGCTGATTACACAACATTCAGCTTAATTCAGTCACAACGGGCCAGGAAAGAAGAAGAGAAAGGACGACCCGCCGCTCCTCATAACGTCTGTCAAGTGTTTAAGACATGAAATCACAACGGATGTTATTAACACACACACACACACACACACACACACACACACACACACACACACACACACACACACACACACACACACACACACACACACACACACACACACACACACACACACACACACACACACACACACACACACACACACACACACACACACACTACAGTAAAGCAGTGCTTCTCAACCAGCAGCCTTAGCAAACGTCAAAGGGACTGAGGGAAATCAAATAATAAATCAAATAAAAATCAAATCAAATAATAAATCAAAGTAAAATTTAAATGAAATAATAAATTAAAGTAAAATTTAAATAAAATAATAAATACAATTAAAATAAAATAATGAATTAAATAAACATTAAATAACAAATCAAAGTAAAATTAAAAATTAAATAATAAATCAAAGTAAAATTAAAATTAAATAATAAATCAAAGTAAAATTTAAATAAAAATAAAATTAAAATAAAATAAATCAAAGTAAAATTAAAATAAAATAATAAATCAAAGTAAAATTTAAATAAAATAATAAATCAAAGTAAAATTAAAATAAAATAATAAATCAAAGTAAAATTTAAATTAAAATAAAATAATAAATAAAATAAAAATAAAATAAATCAAAGTAAAATTAAAATAAAATAATAAATCAAAGTAAAATTTAAATAAAATAATAAATCAAAGTAAAATTAAAATAAAATAATAAATCAAAGTAAAATTAAAATAAAATAATAAATCAAAGTAAAATTTAAATTAAAATAAAATAATAAATAAAATAAAAATAAAATAAATCAAAGTAAAATTAAAATAAAATAATAAATCAAAGTAAAATTAAAATAAAATAATAAATCAAAGTAAAATTAAAATAAAATAATAAATCAAAGTAAAATTAAAACGAAAATAAAATAATAAATCAAAGTTAAATTAAAATTAAAATAATAAATCAAAGTTAAACGAAAATAAAATAATAAATCAAAGTTAAATGAAAATAAAATAATAAATCAAAGTTAAATTAAAATAAAATAATAAATCAAAGTAAAATTGAAATAAAATAATAAATCAAAGTAAAATTGAAATAAAATAATAAATCAAAGTAAAATTGAAATAAAATAAATCAAAATTAAATTAAAATAAAATAATAAATCAAAGTTAAATTAAAATAAAATAATAAATCAAAGTAAAATTAAAAACTAAATTAAATTAAATGAAAAAATCAAAAAAATAAATAAAGTACAATAAGAATAAAAAATGATATATATAAATAAAATTATATATATACATATACATATACATATATATATATATATATATATATATATATATATATATATATATATATATATATATATATATATATATATATATATATATATATACATATATATATATATATATATATATATATATATATATATATATATATATATATATATATATATATATATACATATATATATATATATATACATATATATATATATATACATATACATATATATATAAATCAATAAAATAAATGTATAAAATAAAATAGATTTCTTATGTATTAAAATAATCAATATTGCACACCTTCTCTCAGTTGTGTTAATAAAATAAGCAGCTTTGTCAATATTACAGCATAAACACTTAAGCTTAAAAGCCTTTATGCATAATGCATAATAAAGTTATTCATAATGTACATTATAATGCATTATAATATTTGCAGATGCATCTAAAACTGGTTGTTTGTCGTGTTTTTGAATGCATTATACTTTCTAAAGGTGTGTTCAATTAATAGATTATAACGTGTTATAACTGTGGTTACAATTATTCATAAGATCATACACAATTAATGCACTTAAATAAGGGCTTTTAGTAAAAGTGTTACCAAATATTTTATCCTTTCTGGGAGCCTTCGAGTTAAAGATGTTGAGAAGCGCAGAACTAAAGTTTCTAAAATCTCAATCTCTTAGTGTAACCGACATCTAGAACACATCGACAATTAGTGCAAATCAACTGACCTATCGGTAAGCCCCGCCCCCTTAGTTACTGTTGCTAACTCGCACAAACAAACGGAGTTGCTATATCTTACAATGACAGCTGTCAGTGTGAAAACCTTATCCTGAGATGTGTTTGGACACAGAATGTAGCGTAAACCCCGTCTGAATGATGGCCAAACTTAACTGACGGTTTATCAAGTTTATTATGTCCTTTTTCACTCCAAAAAAATCATCGTAAGAGCTGAACAAACAAAGCATAAGAAGTGCGCATTAACGTCTCATTCACAAACTCTCTCTCTCCGTTGCATTACCATAAACACACACAGCAAATTACACAAAAACACTCACACAACTCACAGTAAACACAAATACACACTGAGCTTATGACTTTTCGGGGGTGCAGTTAATAACTGGCAAACTTTTTAACTGCAAAACAACTCCGATAAACTCCTTTCACTAGCCGGAGACTATAATACCATCACAATAGGAGATAATGTAGACCTAAAACATATCTACAATTACATTAATTTACATATAACCAGTTTAATATGGAGAGGCACTGAAATGTAGACCTTCGTGTTTTTGACCTACAGTGTCACATGACGTGAGAACAGTTCTTTATTTCGGTTTGTATGTTAGCAGGGACTTTAATCGTAACTTATTGAGAGTTTGAGAAACAGAAAATCCTCTCAGGATCTCTGCAGTCAGTGTTACAGTTCCTCAGGCACCACATTTGAGCATTTCTGTAGCATAAACACCATCAAACCGACGAGAGCTTCGGATTTTCCAATGTTTCTCTATGACGCTGAAATCTAAAGATGTCCGAGTTCCGGTCCCAGCGCAACTAATACTCAACTGCCATTGGCTCATCTGCGTTCGAGGGGAGGGGCTTACCGATAGGTCAATTGGATATAGATTCGCGCTCATGAGCATGAAACATCTGACCTGACACCTCCTCGGGTTTCAGGCTTTGGAGCACAAAACAGCCCTGATCCTGTTCGGAGGAGTCCTGGGGCTCATCTCCCGCCAGACACACACATGAGGTAACGCTTGCTGGAAGGGCACAAAGAGAAAGGCCTGGCAGAAACGTGATTACTGTTGACAAGACGTATCCAGGCCCCTTCATCCCAGAATACCGTTCTCCCACCGCTCGGGTTTCCAGCGCTGATTACCAGCGAGAGCTTGGAGAGCCGTCCATCATCCATCGCCTGTCATCACGACAGCATGATAAGCATCACACGCTGGAGATTTCACGCATGGGATCCTCTCCGACACAGAAGGACGGAGACTCTCGCTCTCTTAGTAAGAAAATGTGTAACTGAAGCCAAATGTGAGGGCAACCGCAGGCCAGATCCACCTGCCATCTTTCTTCAGTTCACCTACATGTCATCGCTTTATCAAAGAAAACACATTTATAGACAAATACGCAACTTCCAGGAATGCATGCGAGTTGTTTTCAAGGTACCAGGTTGATGCAACTAGTCAAAGTTATTGATATTTTGAAATGTGTTTGAAACATTTAAAAAGGTCCCATAGAGACAGAGTGTATTTAGGCCACGCCCACACCGGGGGGAAAACAATCCAACGCTCTCCATTGACTTTGCATTGCGTGAAGCTGCATTCTTGTCATTTCGGACTTATAACAAAAAAAACAGAACAATGTCTAAAAGCTGATATGTGACAAAGTGTACAGCAAACAAGCTAAAAAACACAGAAATAAGTTTTTATAAGCTGTCGACCCAAAAAAACGAGAGTTTAAGGAGACAAAAGTGGATAAAGGCAGTAAAACGTGACGCTTCAGCTGAAGAATGGGGACATTTTGGGATCCTGACACTCAGTGTGTCTCAGTTTGTCTGTGTGTGCAGTAAATATGTTGTCACTGTTAAGTCAAATCTCCAAATGTCAGTTTTATATATGATATTTCCTGTCTCTGATGACGTTCTCCTCTAGTGTGTGCACTTCTCAGTGTAATATAACGTGTCTCAATGGCCTGTGTCCACTTTTTTGTCCTTAAACGCTCGTTTTTTGGGTCAATAGCTTATAAAAACGTCTGGGTTTTTGGTTGTGGGTTTTGTTTAGCTTGTTTGCTGTACACTTTGTCACATATCCGCTTTTAGACATTGTTCTGTTTTTTGTTATAAGTCCGAAATGACAAGGAGCCGCTTCACACAATGCAAAGTCAATGGAGAGCGTTGGATTGTTTTCCCCCCGGTGGGCGTGGCCTTCAGATTATGAAGCGTATCGTTCTGTCTCTATAGCATGAAATTATCATTTTGTGAGGTTTTTTTAACATTAATATGAGTTCCCCTAGCCTGTATATGGTCCCCAAGTGGCTAGAAATGTGGATAGGTGTAAACCGAGTTCTGGGTGTCTTTCTCTGCCTTTCTGCGCCACATAATCTAATACTCATTTCAAATGCAAAGATGTCAGTCAATCACAACAGTGGGCGTTTCCACTGAAGTCTCACAGTAGACACGCCCCTTCAAACTGAGCATTCAAGCCAGAGGGCTAATATCCATATAGAAAAATGCTTTTTATTTCTAAATTATGAAATTTTTTGATGTAAAAACTATACTAACAATATAAGTACACCTCAGGAAACATTATAAAATAATAAACAAAACTCTTTCCCTGCCATTGATGGAATTTTCCGGGTTTTTCGCTGTTATACGGTAGGGGGCGTCTTCTGAAAGAGCACAGAACCTCCTGATCAAAACACACGAGAAGAAGAAGCAGAAACAAGCGATAGAAGCACTGCTGATGTAAAATAACGCAATCATCGACATTAATCAACATATAAATCAAAACTGCATTAAGGCCTGTTCACACCGGGACGATTTTCGCACGCGTTTATCACAACGTTTAACACCTCGTGACTAAACAAAGGGCGCCAATGTGAGTGTGCACACCAACGCGCAAAACGGCAGGCGTAAAAGAGTCATGTTTTTTTTTTTTTGACGCGGAGTGTTAAAAACTGTCCGACCAACGAGATTGGCGCTTTAGTTCACGTGTCTGGAGCTGCTGAAGTTACAGTAAAACACCACTTGGTGGCGCTCAAGCACAAAACGGTCTCGCCGAGCACACACTGATACGACGAAGAGGAAGTAGACAAAGAAGAAGATGAGCTGCTAATGCTGCTTGCCAATTAGCAAAAGTGTGTGAATGGTTTTGGCGTAATACTGTAAAAACGTAAATACTGTCTCTCTTCTTCTTCTGAGTGACAAGCGAGTGTCAGAAGCGTAAAGTGGCGCAGCTCCACCTAGTGTAGCGTGAGCACCATCTACTGAATGTGCACGTTCACTTGACGCATCGCCAGTGGAAATAGCTTGAGTTTGAACACAAAGACGTGCCGAAAAACTTCTCGAAAAACGCTGGCGATAAGCGTCCAGGATAATGTCGCCCCAGGACGAGCTCTAGGACTGATGCTTTGGGGTGTTGATCGACTCCATTTGTGTTTGATAACCCGAACGAACACTTTGACAAACACATGATATTTCTCATGTTTTTTGCTCAAAATTTTGCTTTTTTATGAAACTTTCCCACATTCAAGTGTTGATAAAGGAATGAATGAAGCTAGAAGGAAACGTAATGTAAATAAAGACAAACTAAAATAATGGTAAGTACTAAAATGACTCAAACTTAAAAACTAAAAAAATTTACCTTCGATTATAGCAATAGTTTTCAATAATCAAAATAAAATAAAATATATTAGTTTAATTGAACTTGAACCTAAAAAGTTGGCAACAAAATGAAATAAGTTTAGGTTGAAGTAGCTTAATATAATCAGTTATTGCTAACTAAAATACAAAAAAAAGCAAAAATGGTTTTCAATAATTGAAGCACTAAAATTACTAAAACTGAAATATAAATATTTAAAAACATAAGATAACTAAAGCTCAACTGTTAGTGGTGTTACAACAAAGTGGAAGCGATTGGGAACAACAGCAACGAAGTGAAATCACAGAGCGGGGTCAGCGCATGCTGAGGGTCACAGAAATCGGCAACTTTCTGCAGAGTCAATAGACCTCCAACCTTCTGTGGCCTTCAGATGAGCTCAAGAACAGTGTGTAGAGCTTCATGGGTTTCCATGGCCGAGCAGCTCATCCAAGCCTTATATCACCAAGTGTGGGATGCAGTGGGGTAAAGTGTGCCGCCACTGGACTCTAGAGCAGTGGAGACGTGTTCTCTGAGTGACCAATCACGCTTCTCTGTCTGACAATCCCATGGACGAGTCTGGGTTTGGCGGATGCCAGGAGAACGGGACTTGCCTGACTGCATTGTGCCAAGTGTAAAGTTTGGTGGAGGGGGGATTATGGGGTGGGGTTGTTTTACAGGGGTTAGTTCCAGTGAAAGGAACTCTTAATGCTTCACCAAGACATTTTGGACAATTTCATGCTCCCAACTTTGTGGGAACAGTCTGAGGACGGCCCCTTCCTGTCCCAGCATAAAGTTTTTTTAACGGTTCATGCATTCAAACCCATGGCCTCTGACTTGCTAGTGACATGCAATAAAACTCACTGTTAATAATGAATTAATGTGATGTATTTTGCGTAAACAAAAATGATGTTTGGTTGGCGGTGAAGAACAAGCCGGATTAAAAGTCTGACTCCGCGATATCTGCAGCATTCGGGACTAAAACCCTTTGACATGGAGAACATTAAACAAGCTAATAATGATGATGAGGTAAAGCTTGATTTAGTTGATTTAGGAAACCTCAACATGAGCCGCTACGGTCACAAGTGTGAACACACTCCGCCAGATGTGAACCTGAAAATGAAACCCCACGTCCAGCAGCTGGAGGAAAACAATCCGATCACGAGAGATGGATATGTGCTTCGCTTCAGAGCGGCTTTGTCGCTTTAATCGCTTTTCTGTGATTTATTTCTCTGATTAAAAGAATAGGATGATCCGCTGCTCGAGTGTAGCAGCTGCAGAAATATGGATCAGTGTGTCTGCGGTTGAACTATCCCAGGTTAAAGTTGTGCTGACTTTATCAGCCGAGCTCAAGGAAGTAACCAAACCCATGCACTGCTCCAGACATGTGACCTCCGGAAGAGAGGAGCGGCTGATTGGATGTTTCCGTGTGTTGAATTTCAGGGTGTGTTTGTTCTACAGGAAGACTAACAGATGAACAGAGGAAGAGCATCAAAGAGCAAAGCAACACTACGACTATGAGACTTCTTGAGGAATCATGCGGTCAAAACTAATGCATTTTATTGCATATTTAATCATTTGAATATTCTTGTGAACAACTGTAACATTATAGATATCACCCACCCATAATTAGACTTTTAAAAGAGAATAATGCATTCAAAATACATGATCTACACCCAATTTGGTGTTTTATTTCATGTGTTTTAATGCATTATAATCTAATGGTGTACCTGTGAATCGATACAAGTATTGAAATGGTGGTTATAATTATGATTTTTTTTGGGGGGGGGGGGCATGTTTTACAACCAATTCCATGTACTGTATTGTGTTATAACGCTGTAAAACCATAAATAGATAAGTACTATAATTTAATATAATGTATGTAATTAATATATATATATATATATATTTATATATTTATATAAATAATTTAATATTATAAATGAAAAGATTAAATGCATTAAAATATTTAAAATTATCTATGTTAAATAAAACGTTTAATTTCATGTGCTATATTATATAAATGTTTTAATGTATTATACTCTTTCAAATGTGTAACCGTGAATAAGAACTCTAATAATAATAATAATAGTAATAATATTAACAATAATAAAAATAATAATAGATAAAAAATATATATATACAATTTTTTACTTATTATTGTGTATATATATATATATATATAATTATGTAATTATAAATAATATTTGTAGTATAATATATATTATATAAACATATAATTTAATAGAGGTATGATTATAAATGAAAAGATGTAATGCATTACAATTTGTAAAATATTTTTTTATTATTATTATTATTACTATAATAATAACAACCAATTTCAATGCATTATACTTTTTAAAATGTGTAACCATGAAGAGGAAAGAATATAAATAATAAGAATAATATTAACAATAACAGTTGATATATAATAATAGTTTAATAATAGTAATATAATATGTAATATAACATACAATTATAACAGAATTATTATATTATATATACACATACAACTATGTACAGTTATAGGTAATTATACATATTATATCATTATATAATATACTAAATATTATATTATATAACCATATAATTGAATTGAGGTTACAATAATAAATGGAAAGATATATTGCAATTAACCTGTTTATAATCAATTTCATGTGCGGTATTATGCGTTTTAATGCATTTTACTCTTTAAAAGTACTTTAATGTAATATAATGCAAACTATAATACACAATTATGCAAAATAATATAATTTAATTGAGGTTACAGTTATAAATGAAAACATAAATAAGTTTCTTTACATAAAGTGATATGAACTGGCATTATGTGAAAGCAATACACGCTGACATTCCTCCAGGATTGGACAGCCGGAGCGGATCCACTCATCATAACGGACGTCAGGTGTGTGTGAACATCACACAGAAGATAAGACATCATGAGACACGAGGTCACGACCCCTAATCAATGTCCAATCATCTGAGGATCAATCGCCAGGAGCTCATCTGTCCTTCCCAATATCTCCACGGATGAGATCAAGGTCTGGCTGCAGACGGATCGGGTCTGGACGCATTCTCAGAGTATGAGAGAGTCAGGCTGGGTTAACTTCAGATTAACAGCTGATCTCAGTCTAACAGAACCAGTCTAGATCATCTGAGATCTCAGGGTTTATCAGACACTGAGTATGAGAGTCAGGCTGGGTTAACTTCAGATTAACAGCTGATCTCAGTCTAACAGAACGAGTCTAGATCATCTGAGATCTCAGGTTTATCAAACACTGAGTATGAGAGAGTCAGGCTGGGTTAACTTCAGATTAACAGCTGATCTCAGTCTAACAGAACGAGTCTAGATCATCTGAGATCTCAGGGTTTATCAAACACTGAGTATGAGAGTCAGGCTGGGTTAACTTCAGATTAACAGCTGATCTCAGTCTAACAGAACGAGTCTAGATCATCTGAGATCTCAGGGTTTATCAAACACTGAGTATGAGAGTCAGGCTGGGTTAACTTCAGATTAACAGCTGATCTCAGTCTAACAGAACCAGTCTAGATCATCTGAGATCTCAGGGTTTATCAGACACTGAGTATGAGAGTCAGGCTGGGTTAACTTCAGATTAACAGCTGATCTCAGTCTAACAGAACGAGTCTAGATCATCTGAGATCTCAGGGTTTATCAGACACTGAGTATGAGAGTCAGGCTGGGTTAACTTCAGATTAACAGCTGATCTCAGTCTAACAGAACGAGTCTAGATCATCTGAGATCTCAGGGTTTAACAGACACTGAGTATGAGAGTCAGGCTGGGTTAACTTCAGATTAACAGCTGATCTCAGACTAACAGAACGAGTCTAGATCATCTGAGATCTCAGGGTTTAACAGACACTGAGTATGAGAGTCAGGCTGGGTTAACTTCAGATTAACAGCTGATCTCAGACTAACAGAACGAGTCTAGATCATCTGAGATCTCAGGGTTTAACAGACACTGAGTATGAGAGTCAGGCTGGGTTAACTTCAGATTAACAGCTGATCTCAGTCTAACAGAACGAGTCTAGATCATCTGAGATCTCAGGGTTTATCAAACACTGAGTATGAGAGTCAGGCTGGGTTAACTTCAGATTAACAGCTGATCTCAGTCTAACAGAACGAGTCTAGATCATCTGAGATCTCAGGGTTTAACAGACACTGAGTATGAGAGTCAGGCTGGGTTAACTTCAGATTAACAGCTGATCTCAGTCTAACAGAACGAGTCTAGATCATCTGAGATCTCAGGGTTTATCAAACACTGAGTATGAGAGTCAGGCTGGGTTAACTTCAGATTAACAGCTGATCTCAGACTAACAGAACGAGTCTAGATCATCTGAGATCTCAGGGTTTAACAGACACTGAGTATGAGAGTCAGGCTGGGTTAACTTCAGATTAACAGCTGATCTCAGTCTAACAGAACGAGTCTAGATCATCTGAGATCTCAGGGTTTAACAGACACTGAGTATGAGAGTCAGGCTGGGTTAACTTCAGATTAACAGCTGATCTCAGTCTAACAGAACGAGTCTAGATCATCTGAGATCTCAGGGTTTATCAAACACTGAGTATGAGAGTCAGGCTGGGTTAACTTCAGATTAACAGCTGATCTCAGTCTAACAGAACGAGTCTAGATCATCTGAGATCTCAGGGTTTAACAGACACTGAGTATGAGAGTCAGGCTGGGTTAACTTCAGATTAACAGCTGATCTCAGTCTAACAGAACGAGTCTAGATCATCTGAGATCTCAGGGTTTATCAAACACTGAGTATGAGAGTCAGGCTGGGTTAACTTCAGATTAACAGCTGATCTCAGACTAACAGAACGAGTCTAGATCATCTGAGATCTCAGGGTTTAACAGACACTGAGTATGAGAGTCAGGCTGGGTTAACTTCAGATTAACAGCTGATCTCAGACTAACAGAACGAGTCTAGATCATCTGAGATCTCAGGGTTTATCAGACACTGAGTATGAGAGTCAGGCTGGGTTAACTTCAGATTAACAGCTGATCTCAGTCTAACAGAACGAGTCTAGATCATCTGAGATCTCAGGGTTTAACAGACACTGAGTATGAGAGTCAGGCTGGGTTAACTTCAGATTAACAGCTGATCTCAGTCTAACAGAACGAGTCTAGATCATCTGAGATCTCAGGGTTTATCAAACACTGAGTATGAGAGTCAGGCTGGGTTAACTTCAGATTAACAGCTGATCTCAGACTAACAGAACGAGTCTAGATCATCTGAGATCTCAGGGTTTAACAGACACTGAGTATGAGAGTCAGGCTGGGTTAACTTCAGATTAACAGCTGATCTCAGTCTAACAGAACGAGTCTAGATCATCTGAGATCTCAGGGTTTATCAGACACTGAGTATGAGAGTCAGGCTGGGTTAACTTCAGATTAACAGCTGATCTCAGTCTAACAGAACGAGTCTAGATCATCTGAGATCTCAGGGTTTAACAGACACTGAGTATGAGAGTCAGGCTGGGTTAACTTCAGATTAACAGCTGATCTCAGACTAACAGAACCAGTCTAGATCATCTGAGATCTCAGGTTTATCAAACACTGAGTATGAGAGTCAGGCTGGGTTAACTTCAGATTAACAGCTGATCTCAGTCTAACAGAACGAGTCTAGATCATCTGAGATCTCAGGGTTTAACAGACACTGAGTATGAGAGTCAGGCTGGGTTAACTTCAGATGAACAGCTGATCTCAGACTAACAGAACGAGTCTAGATCATCTGAGATCTCAGGGTTTATCAGACACTGAGTATGAGAGTCAGGCTGGGTTAACTTCAGATTAACAGCTGATCTCAGACTAACAGAACGAGTCTAGATCATCTGAGATCTCAGGGTTTAACAGACACTGAGTATGAGAGTCAGGCTGGGTTAACTTCAGATTAACAGCTGATCTCAGTCTAACAGAACCAGTCTAGATCATCTGAGATCTCAGGTTTATCAAACACTGAGTATGAGAGTCAGGCTGGGTTAACTTCAGATTAACAGCTGATCTCAGTCTAACAGAACCAGTCTAGATCATCTGAGATCTCAGGGTTTATCAGACACTGAGTATGAGAGTCAGTGTTTTCACCCAAATTCACATTCACAAATGCCATTTTTGAGCATTAAAGTTTCTTGATTTTTCATGGATTAGGTAATATAAAAATACATGTCTAATTTATATAAATTTAAATTCATCTGACATGCACTTGTCTGAGTAAAAAATGTGCTTGTCCAGATTTTTGTCCTTTTTTTTTATTATTCTGAAGAAATATTCCCACCAGTGTTCGATCAGCTTTGACATATTTAAATCTGCATATCTGTGATATTTTTACCTTTTATAAAGGGCATTTTTTCCCAAATCTTATTAAATATAGGCCATGCTTCAGCTTTCCTTTTATATTATTAAATTGATCAATAAATTAAATTTGAATACGACACAAAAGGGCTGTTACCAATCATATTAAAGGGGTGGTAAAACACATTCTTTTGAAGGCTTGATTGTGTTTGTGGGGTGCACTGTAACATGTGTTCATGCTTCGTTTTTAAAAAAAATGCATTATTTTTCATATATTTGACCTTTATTCTACACTGCTCTCTGTCCCTCCTTGTAAAAGGTCTGATGGTTTCCGGGTTGTATGAAGCCAGTCCCTCAACAATACGCGATGGGCTCTGATTGGTCAGCTGGTCCAGTGTGTTGTGATTCGCTAACCGCAGTGCACGTATGTCGGAAACGTCACGCCCCTTACCTTCACCTGGAGGCTGTGCTTTGGCAGTAACATTATTAGAAACAATGTTTTCAATAAAACCATATGAGCCCGAATCAGACCCAGAACATTTGAGTGAAGATGATCGAGCAGAACCTGTTCAGTCCTCAAGAGTAAAGACTGCAGGTCTATAATGATTGCTACTGAATGGCACTTTTGTATTTTTAGAACGATTATAGCCAAATATCTGTCGCAAGAACTAACCCAAAACGAACACTAAGCACTGGCTTTACTAGTGGCCAAATCACACACAGAACCATGTTTAGCAAGCCTGTAGATAAACAACACATAAAAGCTCTAATCAAAGAATCATTTACACTAATGCCAGGTTCGCTGTTGAGATTTTAATGTTAGTGTTTGTAACGTTAGGTGTTCGTCGGATAACGTTAAGTATGAATGAGCATTTAACAGACTGGTTTGCAGAACAGTGTTGTCATCTGTTTACTTCCTTGCTACAACCTATTACAGGAAAACACATCGATGAAATATAAATCAGACTTACAGGTTGTGGCCCGTAAACAGCTTCTGTTTGTAAATCCAGCTTTCAGGACAAGCCGTTGTGCATATCCTGTATTGAACTCGCGAAGATTGTGGATGTTTTCCTCTGTGAAATGTGCAGCGCGCGCGTCGTGCATCCACGCACCGGCAGTGTTTGTCTCGCGCATCTGACATTGTGCAAATCCGGCATTGAACTCGCGAAGATTGTGGATGTTTTCCTCCGTGAGATGTGCAGCGGGAGGCGCGCCCGTCGCGCATGATTCACACTGAACCGCTCATGAATTGCAACGGACGAATATTGTCCATTATGTCACATTTTCCAGTCTTCTCCTCCGACTCTGTCTGTCTCGTGCTTTATGATGGGCAGCATATATATCTGAGACCTGTTCCCCTCTGTCTCAAACACATGCATATAACATGCTGTATGTTAAACGCCCATCCCCAGACCTGCAATCCGGATGAATATAACAGCGTTTCCTCGGCATCGCAGCAACAACACTCCAGCCTAACTTATACCACAACAGCGCCGCGATACAAAATGCCCCCCCCCCCCTTATTTAATATTCTCGGAGGAGGGGTTTATGTAAATATTGAGGCTGGTGATGTCACCAACCCTGGAGGAATGTGTGTTGTCCTTACTGGCCGTTTGCTGTAGTTCTTAGAAACTGATTTCTTTAAAAGCAAATATCTCCCTTTGCTTTAAACTTTGAACGTTGTAACTTTGCAGATGTTGTTTATGCTCAAGCAGCAACATTACACGCTAGCTAAAGTTAGAATAGTGAAATCGTGGTTTACCACCCCTTTAAATAATTTACAATGAAAATTATAAGCGCATTAAATAATGTTATGCGATTGTTTTAAATATTTTTTGACTATACATATAAGACATTTTGGAAAGAATGTTTTTTTTCTGGATTCTGTTTTAATGGTTTAATAAAAATTATAGTGATCAGAAATCATGTCTAATTAATTTAAAATAATGTAACATACAATTTAACACTAATTTATGAAAATTTTTTAGGTACTTTATAAAATTTGCTTTATTCCCTTTTATTTTCCCGAATTAGTTATTATTTTATTTTTCTGGATTATGTTTAAATGGTTAAATAAAATTATGTTTTTTGTTTTTCTGGATTCTCTTTTATTTTTTCTGGATTAATTTTTATTTTATTTCACGGATTATGTAATATAAAAATACATGTCTCAATTAATAAAAAAAAAAAACTGGTACAATTTAACACCAATTTACACCAATAAACACAAATAAAAAAACAATCTAATTCATTTAATAAGACAAATAAAGTGTAATTAATTCAAAATAATGAAACATACAATTTAACACCAATTTATAAAATATTAAACAAAAAATAGGTACTTTTTAAAATTTGCTTCATTCCATTTTATTTTCCCAAATTAGTTATTTTTTTATTTTTCTGGATTATGTTTAAATGGTTAAATAAAATTATGGTGTCTAATTAATTTAATATAATGAAACGATGAATAATGAAACAATAAAAAGGTATTAAAATAAAAAATAAATGTTTAGACATTTAAATAAGCAAAAATAATGTCTAATCAAATTAATTAATAAACTAAATTTATTAAAATACCCCTTTAAATCTTTTCAGAAATTCTGTTTTAGTTTTTCTGTTTATGATTTAATACAAATCTATCATCAAAAATGGCGGTGATCAAATAAAGCCATAAAACATTATTTTAAAATGGATTTGAACTCAGTGCTGCACAGTAGTTTGAATGATTGTATTATTAGTAGTGCTGTCAGTTAAACGCGTTATTAACGACGTTAACGCAAACCTATTTTAACGGCGTCAATTTTTTTATCGCGAGATTAACGTTCTTTTTGGTCTAACAAACTTTGTAGTTTTTTCACATGCTGTTGCAACAACTAGTAACGTTAGAAAAACTACAACACCACTCCGGATGTAGCTAGACCGGAAACAAAACATCAGGCACGCTGCGGCTGCCCACACTTGTTTGGGCCATTAAAAGAGTAGACGTGGATGGCAAGCGTGAGACGCCGAAATGAAAAACGTATTAAGCCATGGTTTAACTCAGGGGTCTTCAACTAAAAGTGCTTGTCTTGAGCGCTGCTTTCTGCTCTGATGGCGCGTTCACACCAGACGCGAATGAAGCGTTTTGCGCGAGTGATTTAAGTCAATGCAAAGACGCAAATAGACATTCTGCGGCGCGGATTAAGCGGCGTGCATGTCGCGTCATTCGCGTCCGGTGTGAGCGCACCATCAGTCTCTTCTTCACTGCATGCTTGACCGCGCGTCTGGGTCTGAACGTAGTAACTGAGCATTGCAACGTTAACTGTTTCATTACGTCAAAAGGCTTTGCGGTCCGGATTCGGACCGGAGTCCGCTAGTTGGCGACCCCTGGTTTAACTGCAATATAGGCGGAGTCCTAGTTTACCTTGCATGTGCACTTTGTAATTTTATTTTGTATCACCCTGTTTTGATCCCTTAGAAAGGGCTGTTGAAGGGGCTGTTTGTGCAACAAAGTATTTGTTTCACCCTTTTATTGATGGGCAGTGTTACATTGTGTGAGCGATTATTTGCTCCAAGTGAGAATGTTGGTGTGAAATCGAACACTAAAGTATGCCAATGTTGTTTTCAATAAAACAAACATTTGAACAAAGCAAGCCGATCCACTTTTCTATGTTGATAAGAGCATTAAAATAAGAAAAAATAATGGGACAAAAAGAAATCAAGGGACATTTAGAATAAATAAAAATGTGCGATTAATTGTGATTAATTGTGAGTTAACTATGACATTAATGCGATTAATCGCGATTAAATATTTTAATCGTTTGACAGCACTAATTATTAGTAGAGTTACTGTGAGAAGTGCGCTCTACTGTCAGACCTCTTCAGTGAAGCGGAGCTTTTATTTTGGCGGGTTGTATTGAGCGGTCAGGATGAAGTGATGAAGGTCATGTGTGAATTCCATCTTTATGACTGGATTCCCTCTTCCTCAAAAGCCGGTGTTTGGTGGCCGTTTCTGCGGCGGACCCTCGAGGAACGGCCTGTTATTGTAAGCTGCTGGGGAATGCTGGGTAAATATTTAGTCTGACAGAACAAGCAGCAATAAATCACAGGTTTGTGGGCTCGGCCAATGAATAACTGCCCTAGAGTCATCTGTTCACACACTGGATCATGTGACACATGAGCTCAAACGCATGTGTTCATGACACATCACTGCCTCTCGTTTGGGTGAGTGGATCATTTTCATATTCTGGACAACCCTTAATGGATTTCAGCGAAGACGTAAACACTAGACAGAGATTGAGCGCAGCACACACACACACACACACGACACAGGATCGCTTACACACAGTCAAAAACAGCAGGGAGAACCGCTTATCCCTGAGGCAGGAAGTGGTGTGACCCGACGTGGTTCAGGACGTGTTCTGGAGATACCAGGAGTCCATTAGACAGGTGCAGCACACACGCACACACACACACACACACGCACACACACACACACACACACACACGCACACGTGTCCTTCACTTTCCACTGGACAGTCTCTCAAGAACCGGTCCAGCTCACATTTCACCTCAACTGATAGAAATGAGACATTCTGCATAAAGAAAACGGATACATTATGCAATTTTGCATGCATGCATGATTAAATAAATACATTTTGAATAAAAACCTTTATCTTTTTTTTTTGCACAAAAAAAAAATATTTGCATAAAGAAAAAAATTAATTAATATTACATAAAATAAATTAAAAAAAGAAAACAATGAAATAAATTTTGCATGCATGCATTATTAAATAAATAAATGAATACATTTTGAATAAAACTTTATAATTTAATTAATTTTTATTTATTTATTTTTGCATAAAAATAGCTTTCGCATAAAGAAAAAATGATAATATTACATAAAGGAAATTAAAATAAAGGAAAAGAAAATGAATAAGTTTTGCATGCATGCACGATTAAATAAATAAATACAATTTGAATAAAAATGTAAAAAAAAAATTTTTGCATAAAAATAAATATTGCATAGAGGAAAAAATTATATTAGATAAAGGCAATTACATAAAATAAAAAAGAAAACTAATAAATGAATGAATTTTGCATGCATGCATGATTAAATAAATGTTGGAAAAAACGTTCAAATTAAATACAAAGGAACAAAGAAAAAAAATTATATAAATATATATTTGCATGAAGAAAAAAATAAATGTATATATCATTAAGGCAATTACATAAATCATAGTGCTGTCAATCGATTAATTGTGATTTATCGCATCCAAAATAAAAGTTTGTGTTTGCATAATAATATATGAGTGTAAATGCACACACATGCATGTATATATTTAAGAAAAAAATATTATATGTATATATAATATAAATATATATAAACAGTACATACATGCAAATATTTCTTAAATATATAATATATATTTAAGAAATATTTGCATGTATGTACTGTATATATATTTATATTATATGCGTGTGTGTATTAAAATATACATAATCATACACAGTACACACTACACACACATATTAATGTAAACAAACTTTTATTTTGGATGCGATTAATCGCTTGAAAGCACTATTGAATAAATAAAGACAGTTAAATATATAAATATCGTATAAAAGAAAATCAAGAAAGTTTGCATTAAAAAAACTACAAATTTGGAATAAATAAATCTTGAATAAAAACTTTTTTTAAGTGAATAAAGCATAGAAGAAAACTATTTTAGGTCCATTAAGAATTTTTTATACTTAACGTCCTTTTTTTGTATTTGATGTATTTTGAAGTATTTTATGTATGGTAATGAATGAGATGTTTTTGTTTTACAGTAATGAACATTTGGTTTAAATGTGTTTGAATGCAAAAGTCAAAACGCAAAAGAAGTCTTAAAAATAGACCATGTTCTCTACGCAAAATATCATTTAATATTTCTTCAATTTAAAAGCAGCATACAAACACTCTTAAAAATGCTGGGTTAAAATTGATTTAACCCAGTGAATGGGTTGTTTTAACCCAGCGATTGGGTTGTTTTAACCCAGCGAATGGGTTGATTTAACCCAGCGATTGGGTTGATTTAACCCAGCGATTGGGTTGTTTTAACCCAGTGAATGGATTGTTTAAACCCAGTGAATGGGTTGTTTTAACCCAGGGAATGGATTGTTTAAACCCAGTGAATGGGTTGTTTTAACCCAGCGATTGGGTTGATTTAACCCAGCGATTGGGTTGTTTTAACCCAGCGATTGGGTTGTTTTAACCCAGCGATTGGGTTGTTTTAACCCAGCGATTGGGTTGTTTTAACCCAGTGAATGGGTTGTTTTAACCCAGCGATTGGGTTGTTTTAACCCAGCGAATGGGTTGATTTAACCCAGCGATTGGGTTGATTTAACCCAGCGATTGGGTTGTTTTAACCCAGTGAATGGATTGTTTAAACCCAGCGATTGGGTTGTTTTAACCCAGGGAATGGATTGTTTAAACCCAGTGAATGGGTTGTTTTAACCCAGCGATTGGGTTGATTTAACCCAGCGATTGGGTTGTTTTAACCCAGCGATTGGGTTGTTTTAACCCAGCGATTGGGTTGTTTTAACCCAGTGAATGGGTTGTTTTAACCCAGCGATTGGGTTGTTTTAACCCAGCGATTGGGTTGTTTTAACCCAGTGAATGGGTTGTTTTAACCCAGTGAATGGGTTGTTTTAACCCAGCGATTGGGTTGTTTTAACCCAGCGAATGGGTTGATTTAACCCAGCGATTGGGTTGATTTAACCCAGCGATTGGGTTGTTTTAACCCAGTGAATGGATTGTTTAAACCCAGTGAATGGGTTGTTTTAACCCAGGGAATGGATTGTTTAAACCCAGTGAATGGGTTGTTTTAACCCAGCGATTGGGTTGATTTAACCCAGCGATTGGGTTGTTTTAACCCAGCGATTGGGTTGTTTTAACCCAGCGATTGGGTTGTTTTAACCCAGTGAATGGGTTGTTTTAACCCAGCGATTGGGTTGTTTTAACCCAGCGAATGGGTTGATTTAACCCAGCGATTGGGTTGATTTAACCCAGCGATTGGGTTGTTTTAACCCAGTGAATGGATTGTTTAAACCCAGCGATTGGGTTGTTTTAACCCAGGGAATGGATTGTTTAAACCCAGTGAATGGGTTGTTTTAACCCAGCGATTGGGTTGATTTAACCCAGCGATTGGGTTGTTTTAACCCAGCGATTGGGTTGTTTTAACCCAGCGATTGGGTTGTTTTAACCCAGCGATTGGGTTGTTTTAACCCAGTGAATGGGTTGTTTTAACCCAGCGATTGGGTTGTTTTAACCCAGCGATTGGGTTGTTTTAACCCAGCGATTGGGTTGTTTTAACCCAGCGATTGGGTTGATTTAACCCAGCGATTGGGTTGCTTTAACCCAGTGAATGGGTTGTTTTAACCCAGCGATTGGGTTGTTTTAACCCAGGGATTGGGTTGTTTAAACCCAGCGATTGGGTTGTTTTAACCCAGGGAATGGATTGTTTAAACCCAGTGAATGGGTTGTTTTAACCCAGCGATTGGGTTGATTTAACCCAGCGATTGGGTTGTTTTAACCCAGGGAATGGATTGTTTTAACCCAGCGATTGGGTTGTTTTAACCCAGGGAATGGATTGTTTAAACCCAGCGATTGGGTTGATTTAACCCAGCGATTGGCTTGTTTTAACCCAGCGATTGGGTTGTTTTAACCCAGCGATTGGGTTGTTTTAACCCAGGGAATGGATTGTTTAAACCCAGCGATTGGGTTGATTTAACCCAGCGATTGGGTTGATTTAACCCAGCGATTGGCTTGTTTTAACCCAGCGATTGGGTTGTTTTAACCCAGCGATTGGGTTGATTTAACCCAGCGATTGGCTTGTTTTAACCCAGCGATTGGGTTGATTTAACCCAGCGATTGGGTTGATTTAACCCAGCGATTGGCTTGTTTTAACCCAGCGATTGGGTTGTTTTAACCCAGCAATTGGGTTGATAAATGTGATTTTTTGTTGTTGGGTGAAATATGACCTGACATGTTTCGTGAGACCCACAAAACACACACACACACACACACACACACATATATATATATATAAGCCGTGCGTCGGTCAGTCACACAGAAGCCGACTGTGTGATTGATGTACAGTGAGCGTGAAGGTTAACCTGACGTCATATCCTTCAGTACAGACAGTGCAGGCTCAGCTCTGTCCTCATTCAGCGGCAGTGGAGCCTGTCCGCCGCAGGGCCTGATGGGCTGAAGCTCCTACAGGAGTCTCACACTCGGCCCATGTGCTCCGCGTTAACTCACATTCCTGCTCCCAATCAGAGCCTCGGCCCTCAGACCTGCTGACGCTGATGGCTGGAGACAGGCCAGCCCGGACGCCGCTTCTCTTCAGCTTTGTTTAGAAAGAAAAGTTATTAAAGGGAGGAGGACAAAAAACTGTTTTCAATAACAGCTCAACACCTGCGGTGAGAACCTGAGAGTCTCCACGGGGTCACCACATGACCAGCACAGAATAACACACACTTCATCACACTCAACACTACACAAGATTAGATTGACATTTTATTTACACAGTTGATTGTTTGGTCAGGACATCATATAGGATTATATCCTTTTTTATATATATTTAGAATATTTTCTTATTTACATTTTTGTTTCGTATGATAAACAATCTTATTGCTCAATATACAATAAATCAATATACTGATTATACTATATAATTACAAATCACATTGTATATTACATATTTGTATTGGCTGCATTAAAATAAAATAATAATATAAAAATATAAATATTATTTGTTTATTTTAATATATATATATATATATATATATATATATATATATATATATATTATATATATATATATATATATATACATACAGCAATAATAATTATAATTAATATATAGTATTATGTTTATAATGTCAATATTAATATTATAATACTATATAACAATTATAATTATTTTTGCGCGCTCTCTGTGTACACACACACACACACACACACACACACACACACACACACACACACACACACACACACACACACACACACACACACACACACACACACACACACACACACACACACACACACACACACACACACACACACACACACACACACACACACACACACACACACACACACACATATATATGCACATTAACATATTTTTTTATTCAATTATTATATATTATTTTTTTATTAAAATTCTCTTTTTAAACAAATTTCATACAAAGAAATATATAAATATTTTAAATAAAATATTAATATAACAATATATTATAAACAATACATTAACAAATTTTTACACTGACACTAAATATTTAACTATATTAATGATCAGCTCATTTCAATTATCATAGTCATAATTAAGGGGTCAAATGTTGAAAATATGATTTTAAATGTCCTCATTATAAGATCAAAAGTAAAAAATATGACATGTTAAGTCATAATTGAGAGATAAAATGTTGAAAATATGATTTTACAAGTCCTCATTATTAGATAAAAAGTCAAAAATATGACATGCTAAGTCATTTTGAGATGAACAGCTGAAATTAGGACTTCAAAATTCAAAATGTTGGACTTAAAGTCAAAATTATGACTTAAAAATAAAAATTATGATTAAAAGTCCTAATGATGAGATAAAAAGATGAAATTAGATTTAAAAAAGTCTAAATTATGACCAAAACACACACTAAGACATGAAATCATGCTTATTATTCTTTTAAATGCGCTTTTAATTTTTGGATTCACACTTATAACAATAATATTTACATTGTTGTTTTAATTTTGTGAAATATATATATTTTTTACATGCGTTTTTACATTTTGAAATCCGTTTTTACAACAGAAATGAATCAATCAAAAACGGACTTTATCTTTTCATCTAAAACAAAATGAATTTCCTGTCATCAGTGTGAAGCTGAAGCATCTGTGTGTGTGTGTGTGTGTGTGTGAAGAGCGCTAGAGAAATAAAGCGGACTGGACTATATGTACACACACACACACACACACACACACACACACACACACACACACACACACACACACACACACACACACACACACACACACACACACACACACACACACACACACACACACACACACACACACACACACACACACACACACACACACACACACACACACACACACACACACACACACACACACACACACACACACACACACACACACACACACACACACACACACACACACACACACACACACACACACACACACACACACACACACACACACACACACACACACACACACACACACACACACACACACACACACACACACGCATGTATACATACTTTAAAATATTTTTTTTTTGAATGATTATATGTGTTATTTAGTATGTATGTGAATGTTTTTGGAGCATATATCCAGTGTTTTATCTGAGGCCAGTCGAGGAGCTCTGCTGTCAGCTTTCACGGCTGCTGGGAATGAAGTTTCTGAAGAATGTGGCAACAACATCCATCAAGTGTTCACGTCATGGGAAAGGACGAAAACCTGAACAACACTTCCTCAATCTTTTCAAATCGCTTCAGGAAGAGTTTTAAAGGTCCTCTCAGTGTACAGTAAAACATCTCTCTCACCTGCTCATTTCCTCTGGGATCAGCCAAATAAACACATCAACACATCCACTGATGTCTGACCGGCTACACCTCGCAATCAACAACTATACCAATGCTACGACTGAAATACTGCTACTATTGTTATAAAGATCTCATTGATTTACATTAAAAGCGTCACACTGCAAAAAAAGCTTTTCTTACTTATGTGGCGTTCACACCGGACGCGATTCGCGTGAAGGTGGACGCGTGTACATTTTGAGTTTACTCGCGCGAATCGCGTGTGAGAATCACGTGTGACATTCACTGCACAACAGATGCGAATTCGCGTCATGGGCGGGGCTTCTGCCAGAGGCTCGTCTCGTTGAGAAATGGCTGACATGGGCTGTGTTTACATGTCTTTTTTTGTTAAAATCTACTGTTAATGTGTGACAAAACGTAGTTTTAAGACTTTTTCAGTTGATAATGTAGTTGTTTAAAGCTCAAATCTGTGGTTTGTTTATATAAAGAGTGCCTATTTGAACATTTTATCTGGTGTTTTCGGAGTTGTGAGCTCCAGCGGATCAGCGGCGCTCGTCAAAGCCGGCGAGGGCAACCTTTCCTCAGCCAGTCCTTCTGCCGCTGCTCTGGCGTCTCTGTGGCGTCTCGAGCTATAATTCGTCTTGTAACGGCCGATCTTTGGTCTCATGGATCTATAATTTGTTCCCTGGCAAATCGTTTAGGCTAAGGGCAAAGAGAAGTTTCATTACTTTATATTTTTAGGCTATAACTGTACGTTGCAGTTGTAACGTTAGCCTACTAGCACTGACTTTGAATGTTTGACTGAATTGTTTGCTTTATTTCATGTATAGCTTATTATACCTTTTACTTATACCTTTGTATTATTAATCATACATAAACTTGCATTTAACAAAAAGAGACTGTGTTGTGTTTCATGTCATTTAATGTTATCACAGTGATCATCATATTGTCTGAACCAGATATTAATATACAGATTATCTCCTCATTGTTGTCACTACTAGAGCAAGCTCCTGATTGGTTAACGCGGTGCGAAATATCCGCCAAAGTTCAGATTTTTCAACTTGAGCGATTCGCGCGTTCAAAGCGCTCAATTCGCGTCCTTCGCGCCGCCTCAGTCAAATATCTAAAATTAATGCATTAATTACTTACCCTCATGTCGTTGGACACCCGTCAGACCTCAGTTCATCTTCAGAACACAAATGAAGATATTTTAGTGTAAATCTGATGCTCTGAAAGGCCTCCATTGGCTCAATGCACTTTACACTCTCAAGACCCTTAAAAGGCACTAAAGACGTCGTTGCAAAGTCCATCTCACTACAGCGGCTCTACAATAACTTTATGGAGTGACGAGAATAGTTTTTGTGCGCAAAAAAACCCTAAATAACGACTTATATAGTGATGACGATTTCAAAACACGGCATCATGAAGCTTCGAAGCGTTATGAATCAGTGAGTCGATTCAGCAGTTCAGAGCGTTATGAATCAGTGAGTCGATTCAGCAGTTTGAATCGCCAAATTTCAGCAGTTTGGCGGTTTGACACGCGATCCGAATCATGATTCGACTCACTGATTCATAACGCTTCGAAACTTCATGATGCCGTGTTTTGAAATCGTCATCACTATATAAGTCGTTATTTAGGGTTTTTTTGCGCACAAAAACTATTCTCGTCACTCCATAAAGTTATTGTAGAGCCACTGTAGTGAGATGGACTTTGTAACGATGTCTTTAGTGTCTTTTAAGGGTCTTGAGAGTGTAAAGTGCATTGAGCCAATGGAGGCCTTTCAGAGCATCAGATTTACACTAAAATATCTTCATGTGTGTCTGAAGATGAACGGAGGTCTGACGGGTGTCCAACGACATGAGGGGAAGTAATTAATGACAGAATTTTCATTTTTGGGTGAACTAACCCGTTAAGAAGCATTTACTAGACAAGCAAAAGTTTTTGTCTTGTTTTAGGGGAAAAAAACTCAAAATGAAGGGAGTTTTTGCTTAAAATAAGCAAAATAATCTGCCAATGGGGGAAGCAAAATAATCTTGTTTTCTGTTTGAATTAAGATTATTTTGCTTATTCTTTTAAAACTTTTGCTTGCCTAGTAAATGCTTCTTAATGTAAGATTTTTTAGATATCTGGACTGAAAACAAGACAAAAACACGAAGTAAGAAAAGCTTTTTTTGCAGTGCAGAATTTCATCACTTTTTGTCCGTATAAATATCAGCATCTGCAGAAAATTGCATATTTTTGCTCAGTCTGAATAAAACCAGTGTTAATTTTGACAGCAAATTTTGATTTAGTTTTAGTCATAGTCTTTTGACTAAAATGTAATTTAGTTTTAGTCATATTTTAGTCACCTGTATTGTTTTTAGTTTTAGTCTCGTTTTAGTCTCCTAAAATCTAATGAGTTTAGTTAAATTGTAATACATTAAGCATTTAAGCATCACATAACCGACATTTTGACATTTGTTTTTGACATTAAAAATACACGAAAGAGCTCAATTCACTTTTATGTTTGTTTTTTAAAAACATCTATATAGTTTTTATAACTTTGCATTTCTGTTTCAGTTAGTAGGCCATATCAGGTTAAGCTAAAGCTTCAAATGAGACTATTTTTTTAATTTCAGTTAACATTTATTTAATTTCAAGTAATGAAGATTTTTAGTGAACTATCATAACCCTGATACTTTGATACTTTATTGAATATGTGTCAAATACTGGTCTTTCCTCCTGACTATGAATTAAATGGGAATGAAATTAAATACAGTTTATTGTGTAACCAAAAATGAATATATAATGCGTGACTTTTAATGATATTACAAGTTCGAAATACACATTGACTCTTATTTTGAAATGTCTGTGCCTTACAGTTGCAGGAGCTCATTCAAGTTCAGGAGATAAAATATGTCTAAAACACATTACTATATAATCATCGTAAAGTAAACATTGTCATTATTCATCAGCATTAGTTCATAAACAATTGCCTGGCATAAATGTGTGTTATTGATTGATTGAGCCGCTCTGGAGCTGGATTGGGGATGTGTGAGCCTGTAGATCAGCACGTTCAGATCAAATGTGTGCATTTGTTACTCAGGACATCAGTTCTGACCCGATCTCTTCCCTAATCGTCCCTCACTAACATTTCCGTCTCGTTTTTATTTGTTGACGAAAATGACAGTTGATTTTCCTCATAGTTTTTGTCATCCATTACTAGTTTTAATTTAGTTATCGTCTTGTTTTCGTCAGTGAAAAAAGGTCGAAATTAAACGAAATCAACACTGAATAAAGCTGTTTTTACTCCATATTCACACTATATGAGCCATGAGGTGTCACAAATATGTCAGGCTTTACAGGGTTAAATGATGTGATTTTCAAGTAAGCGTTCCCATAGTTTCCCAGAAGGAACACAAGCGTCTTCATTAATCTAGAAACCCTCACCCGAGCCCGTCCCAGCGCTCTCTGGACCACACACCGGCCTGATGCCCAAACAAACAGCAGCAAATCAGTCATGAGACCAGCGTCCAGTTTCAGTCGCCCCTTCTGCCCTATCCATCCCGCCAGACGTGAGATGAGACAGCGGGACACCCACGCTGCTCCTTCAGAACCGCTCTAACACACCGCCGAAGACCTGGTCAGTGTCAGCGCGCTGATGACCTACGACCCCCACATCCGGGACGGTCAGACGTCCTGCACGCTAGGTCTGGCATGACACTGAACAGCAGATCTTTATTGCCCATCTTAGATTTTGCCCATGTTTTACTCAGGCTAATGACGCGGCGTAAAGATAAGGATGAAGAACAGACGATGGGAAACGAGTAGGGATGCACCGGTTGACCGGCCAAAAACCGGATTTCTTTGTATTTTTCTGCCGATTTTTCCGGAAGTGCGCCCGCGTGCACATACGCCTATATTGCAATAATTCGGATTCATGTCACTTGTGTGTTACAAACGGAAACTGGAGAACTGAGGGAAGAGACGAGATCCGCTGAAGGGAATGAAGAGCCGCTTTCCTGCGCGAGCTGAAGTTGCGCGAGCTGAAGTTGCGCGAGCTGAAGTTGCGTGAGCTGAAGTTGCGCGAGCTGAAGTTGCGCGAGCTGAAGTTGCGCGAGCTGAAGTTACGCGAGCTGAAGTTACGCGAGCTGAAGTTGCGTGAGCTTATCTCTGCGCCCTGCACAAGTGTAGATGTGAGTGTTTGTTCAGCTCAGCTTCTCACGTGTTGGATCGGATGAGAACGAAACAGACTAACTTGTGACAAAGCCGAAATACTTCTTTTTGTAGCCTAAAGAAGAACATGCTGCACTTTAGAAATGAAATACTATCAGTTCTGTAGCCTATAGGATGATCATCTTTATTTTACCTTAAAATTACATTGATTTAATTTGATTTAAAAAGCACCTGCTGTAGCATCTTAGTTTTTTTCGTTGCACTAAACATTATTTGATTTAACATTTTGGAACAATTATATACTTTGGTTTTATTTAATTTCACTGGTCAAGACTTTTTTTCTTTACACTGAATTTAAAAACAAATGCTGATTTAAGTAACATCTTTGTTTGGATTGCAGAATATGCAGTTATTGCCTTTAATTTCACCTTTCAGCTTTTTAATTTCCAATTCAATTTCCCGTTAATTTCAGATTGCGGACTTGTTTTCATTAGCCAAAAGCCAATTCAGCCTGTTAAATACCAAATAAACATCTTGTTCATGTATACTTTAGTTCTTTAATTGTGTAAAAAAAAAAAAAAAAAACGGAAATCGGTATCGGTCAGTTTTCTTGAGAAAAAAAAGGGTATCGGAATCGGCCATGTAAAATCATGATCGGTGCATCACTAGAAACGACACACTTACGCTTAAGTTCCTGTCCCAGATCTGGATGGTCCCGTCCTGGCAGCCTGCGGCGATGAGTTTGCCGTCCCGGCTGTAGGTGCAGCAGGTGGGCGTCACTCGCTTTCCCTGGAGCGACCGCGGCTTAAACACAGACTTGTGCTTCTTCTCGGAGGTCAAATCCCAGGTCCGCACCGTCCTGAGAACAGATCAGATCATAAAATTACATTAATTCTCGTTAATAATAACACGAAAGAGTGCAATCAGATCATAAAAAATTAAATAAAATATATATTTTTTCATTTTGGCTCATTAATTCTCATTAACACAAAAGAGTGCAATCAGATCATCAAATAAAATACAATAATAAAAGCATAAAAAAAAAAGAATAAAAAAAAAAAAAAAAAAAAATTGATTATATATGTATATATATATATATATATATATTTTTTTTTTTTTTTTTTTTGACTTTTTTTTTATTGATTCCCGTTAACAATAACACAAAAGAGTGCGATCAGATCATAAAATAAAATACTAAAAACATAAAATAAGATATAATAAAAAAAAAATTATATATATATATATATATATATATATATATATATATATATTTATTTATTTATTTATTTTTTGACTCATTGATTCCCGTTAACAATAACACAAAAGAGTGCGATCAGATCATAAAATAAAATAAAATAAAATGAAATACTAAAAAAAAAAAAAAAATCATATATATATATATATTTTTTTTTGGCTCATTAATTCTCATTACAATAACACAAAAGAGTGCAATCAGATCAAAATAAAATAAAATAATAAAAACATAAAATAAAATGAAATACAAAAAACATAAAATAAAATAGAAAAATATATATATATTTTTTCATTTTGGCTCATTATTTCTCATTAACAAGAACACAGAGTGTAATCAGATCATAAAAAATAAAATAAAATAAAGTAATAAACTAAAATATGGTTTTTGCATTTTGGCTCATTATTTCTCATTAGAGTGCAATCAGATAAAATAATAAATAAATAAATAAATAAAATAAAAAATTCTCAAGAGTGCAATGAATTGCAAGCATAGCTCATAGTACTCTTAGGTTCATGACTTTTCTTTTGATGTCTAAAAAGTTAAATAAAACAAAATAAAAGGTTATTTTAGATTTTACACTGGACACCATTATATATAACATTTATAAATGGCTTTCAAATTCAATTTAAAACCCTTAAATTTGCTTTAACTATACAGCTGTTAAAATAAAATGAAGTATTAAAAAAAGCGATGCACTAGTACAGATGTCAACGAGTTCATCTTTCCAAACTAATAGTCTTTACTAGCACTTACTGGAGAGGGTGCCAAAAAATGTCATCATTTTCCAAATGTTAAAAACATGAACAGATAATTGAGGATGCCTGGCATGGTTCTGACAGTAAAGCTGTCTGCTCTGTTGTGTTTCTGACACATTCCTGCAGTAAATCAGGCAAATGGTGATTAAAAGTGAAGAAAAGTGTAGAAAATTAAGTTTAAGAGCGAGTGAGAGACGAGGAGCGAGAGAGGAATCAGTCGAGGGACGAGCAGATCTCAAGAGAGGCGGGTGTGCTTTTCACATCGACACTGAAGAAGATCCTGTGGCATTCAAAATAAATACTGACAATCATCTGAAATACATATTTATCAGATAATCATTACTGATTTATTAGACAAGATATCAGATAAATATGGATGATGGATGGATGGGATGGATAGGAGATGATGGATGGATGGGAGAGGAGATGATGGATGGATGGGAGAGGAGATGATGGATGGATGGATGGGATGGATAGGAGATGATGGATGGGATAGGAGATGGATGGATGGGTGGGAGGGATAGGAGATGATGGATGGGATAGGAGATGGATGGATGGGTGGGAGGGATAGGAGATGATGGATGGGATAGGAGATGGATGGATGGGTGGGAGGGATAGGAGATGATGGATGGGTGGGAGGGATAGGAGATGATGGATGGATGGATGGATGGTAGGGATAGGAGATGATGGATGGATGGGATAGGAGATGATGGGTGGATGGGATAGGAGATGATGGGTGGATGGATGGGATAGGAAATGATGGATGGATGGATGGATGGGATAGGAGATGATGGATGGGTGGGAGGGATAGGAGATGATGGATGGATGGGATAGGAGATGATGGATGGGATAGGAGATGATGGATGGATGGATGGGATAGGAGATGATGGATGGGATAGGAGATGATGGATGGGATAGGAGATGATGGATGGATGGGATAGGAGATGATGGATGGGATAGGAGATGATGGATGGATGGATGGGATAGGAAATGATGGATGGATGGGTGGGAGGGATAGGAGATGATGGATGGATGGGATAGGAGATGATGGGTGGATGGATGGGATAGGAGATGATGGATGGATGGGATAGGAGATGATGGGTGGATGGATGGGATAGGAAATGATGGATGGATGGATGGATGGGATAGGAGATGATGGATGGGTGGGAGGGATAGGAGATGATGGATGGATGGGATAGGAGATGATGGATGGGATAGGAGATGATGGATGGATGGATGGGATAGGAGATGATGGATGGGATAGGAGATGATGGATGGGATAGGAGATGATGGATGGATGGGATAGGAGATGATGGATGGGATAGGAGATGATGGATGGATGGATGGGATAGGAAATGATGGATGGATGGGTGGGAGGGATAGGAGATGATGGATGGATGGGATAGGAGATGATGGGTGGATGGATGGGATAGGAGATGATGGATGGATGGGATAGGAGATGATGGATGGGATAGGAGATGATGGATGGATGGATGGGATAGGAAATGATGGATGGATGGGTGGGAGGGATAGGAGATGATGGATGGATGGGATAGGAGATGATGGGTGGATGGATGGGATAGGAAATGATGGATGGATGGGTGGGAGGGATAGGAGATGGATGGATGGATGGTAGGGATAGGAGATGGATGGATGGGATAGGAGATGGATGGATGGATGGTAGGGATAGGAGATGATGGATGGATGGGATAGGAGATGATGGGTGGATGGATGGGATAGGAAATGATGGATGGATGGGTGGGAGGGATAGGAGATGATGGATGGATGGGATAGGAGATGATGGGTGGATGGATGGGATAGGAAATGATGGATGGATGGGAGGGATAGGAGATGGATGGATGGATGGTAGGGATAGGAGATGGATGGATGGGATAGGAGATGATGGATGGGTGGGAGGGATAGGAGATGGATGGATGGATGGATGGTAGGGATAGGAGATGATGGATGGATGGGATAGGAGATGATGGGTGGATGGATGGGATAGGAAATGATGGATGGATGGGTGGGAGGGATAGGAGATGGATGGATGGATGGTAGGGATAGGAGATGGATGGATGGGATAGGAGATGATGGATGGGTGGGAGGGATAGGAGATGGATGGATGGATGGTAGGGATAGGAGATGATGGATGGGTGGGAGGGATAGGAGATGGATGGATGGATGGTAGGGATAGGAGATGGATGGATGGATGGATGGGATAGGAGATGATGGATGGGTGGGAGGGATAGGAGATGGATGGATGGGATAGGAGATGGGTGGATGGATTGGAGGGATAGGAGATGGATGGATGGTAGGGATAGGAGATGGATGGATGGATGGGAGGGATAGGAGATGGATGGATGGGATAGGAGATGATGGATGGATGGATGGGATAGGAGATGATGGATGGGATAGGAGATGATGGATGGGATAGGAGATGATGGATGGATGGATGGGATAGGAGATGATGGATGGGATAGGAGATGATGGATGGATGGATGGGATAGGAGATGATGGATGGGATAGGAGATGATGGATGGATGGATGGGATAGGAGATGATGGATGGGATAGGAGATGATGGATGGATGGATGGATGGATGGGATAGGAGATGATGGATGGATGGATGGATGGGATAGGAGATGATGGATGGGATAGATGATGGATGGATGGATGGGATAGGAGATGATGGATGGGATAGATGATGGATGGATGGATGGGATAGGAGATGATGGATGGGATAGGAGATGGGTGGATGGATGGATGGATGGGAGGGATAGGAGATGGATGGATGGATGGTAGGGATAGGAGATGGATGGATGGATGGGAGGGATAGGAGATGGATGGATGGGATAGGAGATGATGGATGGATGGATGGGATAGGAGATGATGGATGGATGGATGGGATAGGAGATGATGGATGGATGGATGGGATAGGAGATGATGGATGGATGGATGGGATAGGAGATGATGGATGGATGGATGGGAGAGGAGATGATGGATGGATGGATGGGAGAGGAGATGATGGATGGATGGATGGATGGGAGAGGAGATGATGGATGGATGGATGGATGGGAGAGGAGATGATGGATGGATGGGACGGATAGGAGATGATGGATGGATGGGACGGATAGGAGATGATGGATGGATGGGACGGATAGGAGATGATGGATGGGATAGGAGATGATGGATGGATGGATGGGATGGATAGGAGATGATGGATGGATGGATGGGATAGGAGATGATGGATGGATGGGATAGGAGATGATGGATGGATGGATGGGATAGGAGATGATGGATGGATGGATGGGATAGGAGATGATGGATGGATGGATGGGATAGGAGATGATGGATGGATGGATGGATGGGACGGATAGGAGATTATGGATGGGATAGGAGATGATGGATGGATGGATGGATGGATGGGACGGATAGGAGATGATGGATGGGATAGGAGATGATGGATGGATGGATGGGATAGGAAATGATGGATGGATGGGACGGATAGGAGATGATGGATGGATGGGACGGATAGGAAATGATGGATGGATGGGACGGATAGGAGATGATGGATGGATGGGACGGATAGGAGATGATGGATGGGATAGGAGATGATGGATGGACGGATGGGATAGGAGATGATGGATGGATGGATGGATGGGACGGATAGGAGATGATGGATGGGATAGGAGATGATGGATGGATGGATGGGATAGGAGATGATGGATGGATGGGACGGATAGGAGATGATGGATGGGATAGGAGATGATGGATGGATGGATGGGATAGGAGATGATGGATGGATGGGATAGGAGATGATGGATGGATGGATGGGATAGGAGATGATGGATGGATGGGATAGGAGATGATGGATGGATGGATGGGATAGGAGATGATGGATGGATGGGATAGGAGATGATGGATGGATGGATGGGATAGGAGATGATGGATGGATGGATGGATGGGAGGGATAGTTGATGGATGGATGGATGTGAGGGATAAGAGATGGGTGGATGGATGTGAGGGATAGGAGATGGGTGGATGGATGGGAGGGATAGGAGATTATGGATGGGATAGGAGATGATGGATGGATGGGATAGGAGATGATGGATGGATGGATGGGATAGGAGATGATGGATGGATGGATGGATGGATGGGACGGATAGGAGATTATGGATGGGATAGGAGATGATGGATGGATGGGATAGGAGATGATGGATGGATGGATGGATGGGACGGATAGGAGATTATGGATGGGATAGGAGATGATGGATGGATGGATGGGATAGGAGATGATGGATGGGATAGGAGATGATGGATGGATGGATGGATGGGACGGATAGGAGATTATGGATGGGATAGGAGATGATGGATGGATGGGTGGGATAGGAGATGATGGATGGATGGATGGATGGGATAGGAGATGATGGATGGATGGATGGGATAGGAGATGATGGATGGATGGATGGGATAGGAGATGATGGATGGATGGATGGATGGGATAGGAGATGATGGATGGATGGATGGATGGATGGGAGAGGAGATGATGGATGGATGGATGGGATAGGAGATGATGGATGGATGGATGGATGGGATAGGAGATGATGGATGGATGGATGGATGGGATAGGAGATGATGGATGGATGGATGGGATAGGAGATGATGGATGGATGGATGGGATAGGAGATGATGGATGGATGGATGGGATAGGAGATGATGGATGGATGGATGGGATAGGAGATGATGGATGGATGGATGGGATAGGAGATGATGGATGGATGGATGGATGGGAGAGGAGATGATGGATGGATGGATGGGATAGGAGATGATGGATGGATGGATGGATGGATGGGACGGATAGGAGATGATGGATGGGATAGGAGATGATGGATGGGATAGGAGATGATGGATGGACGGATGGGATAGGAGATGATGGATGGATGGATGGATGGGACGGATAGGAGATGATGGATGGGATAGGAGATGATGGATGGATGGATGGGATAGGAGATGATGGATGGGACGGATAGGAGATGATGGATGGGTGGGACGGATAGGAGATGATGGATGGATGGATGGGATAGGAGATGATGGATGGATGGATGGGACGGATAGGAGATGATGGATGGGATAGGAGATGATGGATGGACGGATGGGATAGGAGATGATGGATGGATGGATGGATGGGACGGATAGGAGATGATGGATGGGATAGGAGATGATGGATGGATGGGACGGATAGGAGATGATGGATGGATGGATGGGATAGGAGATGATGGATGGATGGATGGGATAGGAGATGATGGATGGATGGATGGGATAGGAGATGATGGATGGATGGATGGGATAGGAGATGATGGATGGATGGATGGATGGGATAGGAGATGATGGATGGATGGATGGGACGGATAGGAGATGATGGATGGGATAGGAGATGATGGATGGACGGATGGGATAGGAGATGATGGATGGATGGATGGGACGGATAGGAGATGATGGATGGGATAGGAGATGATGGATGGATGGATGGGACGGATAGGAGATGATGGATGGGATAGGAGATGATGGATGGATGGATGGGATAGGAGATGATGGATGGATGGATGGGATAGGAGATGATGGATGGATGGGACGGATAGGAGATGATGGATGGATGGATGGGATAGGAGATGATGGATGGGATAGGAGATGATGGATGGATGGATGGGATAGGAGATGATGGATGGATGGATGGGATAGGAGATGATGGATGGATGGGACGGATAGGAGATGATGGATGGATGGATGGGATAGGAGATGATGGATGGATGGATGGGATAGGAGATGATGGATGGATGGATGGGATAGGAGATGATGGATGGATGGATGGGATAGGAGATGATGGATGGATGGATGGGATAGGAGATGATGGATGGATGGATGGGACGGATAGGAGATGATGGATGGGATAGGAGATGATGGATGGATGGATGGATGGATGGGACGGATAGGAGATGATGGATGGGATAGGAGATGATGGATGGATGGATGGGATAGGAGATGATGGATGGATGGATGGGATAGGAGATGATGGATGGATGGGACGGATAGGAGATGATGGATGGGATAGGAGATGATGGATGGATGGATGGGATAGGAGATGATGGATGGGTGGGAGGGATAGGAGATGGATGGATGGATGGTAGGGATAGGAGATGGATGGATGGATGGATGGGATAGGAGATGATGGATGGGTGGGAGGGATAGGAGATGGATGGATGGGATAGGAGATGGGTGGATGGATTGGAGGGATAGGAGATGGATGGATGGTAGGGATAGGAGATGGATGGATGGATGGGAGGGATAGGAGATGGTGGATGGGATAGGAGATGATGGATGGGATAGGAGATGATGGATGGATGGATGGGATAGGAGATGATGGATGGGATAGGAGATGATGGATGGATGGATGGGATAGGAGATGATGGATGGGATAGGAGATGATGGATGGATGGATGGGATAGGAGATGATGGATGGGATAGGAGATGATGGATGGATGGATGGATGGATGGGATAGGAGATGATGGATGGATGGATGGATGGGATAGGAGATGATGGATGGGATAGATGATGGATGGATGGATGGGATAGGAGATGATGGATGGGATAGATGATGGATGGATGGATGGGATAGGAGATGATGGATGGGATAGGAGATGGGTGGATGGATGGATGGATGGGAGGGATAGGAGATGGATGGATGGATGGTAGGGATAGGAGATGGATGGATGGATGGGAGGGATAGGAGATGGATGGATGGGATAGGAGATGATGGATGGATGGATGGGATAGGAGATGATGGATGGATGGATGGGATAGGAGATGATGGATGGATGGATGGGATAGGAGATGATGGATGGATGGATGGGATAGGAGATGATGGATGGATGGATGGGAGAGGAGATGATGGATGGATGGATGGGAGAGGAGATGATGGATGGATGGATGGATGGGAGAGGAGATGATGGATGGATGGATGGATGGGAGAGGAGATGATGGATGGATGGGACGGATAGGAGATGATGGATGGATGGGACGGATAGGAGATGATGGATGGATGGGACGGATAGGAGATGATGGATGGGATAGGAGATGATGGATGGATGGATGGGATGGATAGGAGATGATGGATGGATGGATGGGATAGGAGATGATGGATGGATGGGATAGGAGATGATGGATGGATGGATGGGATAGGAGATGATGGATGGATGGATGGGATAGGAGATGATGGATGGATGGATGGGATAGGAGATGATGGATGGATGGATGGATGGGACGGATAGGAGATTATGGATGGGATAGGAGATGATGGATGGATGGATGGATGGATGGGACGGATAGGAGATGATGGATGGGATAGGAGATGATGGATGGATGGATGGGATAGGAAATGATGGATGGATGGGACGGATAGGAGATGATGGATGGATGGGACGGATAGGAAATGATGGATGGATGGGACGGATAGGAGATGATGGATGGATGGGACGGATAGGAGATGATGGATGGGATAGGAGATGATGGATGGACGGATGGGATAGGAGATGATGGATGGATGGATGGATGGGACGGATAGGAGATGATGGATGGGATAGGAGATGATGGATGGATGGATGGGATAGGAGATGATGGATGGATGGGACGGATAGGAGATGATGGATGGGATAGGAGATGATGGATGGATGGATGGGATAGGAGATGATGGATGGATGGGATAGGAGATGATGGATGGATGGATGGGATAGGAGATGATGGATGGATGGGATAGGAGATGATGGATGGATGGATGGGATAGGAGATGATGGATGGATGGGATAGGAGATGATGGATGGATGGATGGGATAGGAGATGATGGATGGATGGATGGATGGGAGGGATAGTTGATGGATGGATGGATGTGAGGGATAAGAGATGGGTGGATGGATGTGAGGGATAGGAGATGGGTGGATGGATGGGAGGGATAGGAGATTATGGATGGGATAGGAGATGATGGATGGATGGGATAGGAGATGATGGATGGATGGATGGGATAGGAGATGATGGATGGATGGATGGATGGATGGGACGGATAGGAGATTATGGATGGGATAGGAGATGATGGATGGATGGGATAGGAGATGATGGATGGATGGATGGATGGGACGGATAGGAGATTATGGATGGGATAGGAGATGATGGATGGATGGATGGGATAGGAGATGATGGATGGGATAGGAGATGATGGATGGATGGATGGATGGGACGGATAGGAGATTATGGATGGGATAGGAGATGATGGATGGATGGGTGGGATAGGAGATGATGGATGGATGGATGGATGGGATAGGAGATGATGGATGGATGGATGGGATAGGAGATGATGGATGGATGGATGGGATAGGAGATGATGGATGGATGGATGGATGGGATAGGAGATGATGGATGGATGGATGGATGGGAGAGGAGATGATGGATGGATGGATGGGATAGGAGATGATGGATGGATGGATGGATGGGATAGGAGATGATGGATGGATGGATGGATGGGATAGGAGATGATGGATGGATGGATGGGATAGGAGATGATGGATGGATGGATGGGATAGGAGATGATGGATGGATGGATGGGATAGGAGATGATGGATGGATGGATGGGATAGGAGATGATGGATGGATGGATGGATGGGAGAGGAGATGATGGATGGATGGATGGGATAGGAGATGATGGATGGATGGATGGATGGATGGGACGGATAGGAGATGATGGATGGGATAGGAGATGATGGATGGGATAGGAGATGATGGATGGACGGATGGGATAGGAGATGATGGATGGATGGATGGATGGATGGGACGGATAGGAGATGATGGATGGGATAGGAGATGATGGATGGATGGATGGGATAGGAGATGATGGATGGGACGGATAGGAGATGATGGATGGGTGGGACGGATAGGAGATGATGGATGGATGGATGGGATAGGAGATGATGGATGGATGGATGGGACGGATAGGAGATGATGGATGGGATAGGAGATGATGGATGGACGGATGGGATAGGAGATGATGGATGGATGGATGGATGGGACGGATAGGAGATGATGGATGGGATAGGAGATGATGGATGGATGGGACGGATAGGAGATGATGGATGGATGGATGGGATAGGAGATGATGGATGGATGGATGGGATAGGAGATGATGGATGGATGGATGGGATAGGAGATGATGGATGGATGGATGGGATAGGAGATGATGGATGGATGGATGGATGGGATAGGAGATGATGGATGGATGGATGGGACGGATAGGAGATGATGGATGGGATAGGAGATGATGGATGGACGGATGGGATAGGAGATGATGGATGGATGGATGGGACGGATAGGAGATGATGGATGGGATAGGAGATGATGGATGGATGGATGGGACGGATAGGAGATGATGGATGGGATAGGAGATGATGGATGGATGGATGGGATAGGAGATGATGGATGGATGGATGGGATAGGAGATGATGGATGGATGGGACGGATAGGAGATGATGGATGGATGGATGGGATAGGAGATGATGGATGGGATAGGAGATGATGGATGGATGGATGGGATAGGAGATGATGGATGGATGGATGGGATAGGAGATGATGGATGGATGGATGGGATAGGAGATGATGGATGGATGGGACGGATAGGAGATGATGGATGGATGGATGGGATAGGAGATGATGGATGGATGGATGGGATAGGAGATGATGGATGGATGGATGGGATAGGAGATGATGGATGGATGGATGGGATAGGAGATGATGGATGGATGGATGGGATAGGAGATGATGGATGGATGGATGGGACGGATAGGAGATGATGGATGGGATAGGAGATGATGGATGGATGGATGGATGGGACGGATAGGAGATGATGGATGGGATAGGAGATGATGGATGGATGGATGGGATAGGAGATGATGGATGGATGGATGGGATAGGAGATGATGGATGGATGGGACGGATAGGAGATGATGGATGGGATAGGAGATGATGGATGGATGGATGGGATAGGAGATGATGGATGGATGGGATAGGAGATGATGGATGGATGGATGGGATAGGAGATGATGGATGGATGGATGGGATAGGAGATGATGGATGGATGGATGGGATAGGAGATGATGGATGGATGGATGGATGGATGGGAGGGATAGTTGATGGATGGATGGATGTGAGGGATAAGAGATGGGTGGATGGATGTGAGGGATAAGAGATGGGTGGATGGATGTGAGGGATAAGAGATGGGTGGATGGATGTGAGGGATAAGAGATGGGTGGATGGATGTGAGGGATAGGAGATGGGTGGATGGATGTGAGGGATAGGAGATGGGTGGATGGATGTGAGGGATAGGAGATGGGTGGGTGGATGGATGGATGGATGGATGGGAGGGATAGGTGATGGGTGGATGGGAGGGATAGGAGATGGGTGGATGGATGGGACGGATAGTTGATGGGTGGATGGTTGGATGGATGGATGGATTGGAGGGATAGGAGATGGGTGGATGGATGGGAGGGATAGGAGATGGGTGGATGGATGGGAGGGATAGGAGATGAGTGGATGGATGGGAGGGATAGGAGATGGGTGGATGGATGGATGGGAGGGATAGGAGATGGATGGATGGATGGATGGATGGATGGGATAGGAGATGGATGGATGGATGGTAGGGATAGGAGATGGATGGATGGATGGGTGGGAGGGATAGGAGATGGATGGATGGATGGGAGGGATAGGAGATGGGTGGATGGATGGATGGGAGGGATAGGAGATGGATGGACGGATGGGAGGGATAGGAGATGGATGGATGGATGGATGGATGGATGGATGGGAGGGAGGGATAGGAGATGGATGGATGGATGGGAGGGATAGGAGATGGGTGGATGGATGGGAGGGAGGGATAGGAGATGGATGGATGGATGGTTGGGTGGGAGTGATAGCAGATGGATGGATGGATGGATGGATGGGAGGGAGGGATAGGAGATGGATGGATGGGTGGGAGGGATAGGAGATGGATGGATGGATGGATGGATGGATGGGAGGGAGGGATAGGAGATGGATGGATGGATGGTTGGGTGGATGGATGGGAGGGATAGGAGCGGGATCAGCTCTTCAGCGGGAGAAACCGGAGCGGGATCAGCTCTTCAGTGGGAGAAACCGGAGCGGGATCAGCTCTTCAGTGGGAGAAACCGGAGCGGCATCAGCTCTTCAGTGGGAGAAACCGGAGCGGCATCAGCTCTTCAGCGGGAGAAACCGGAGCGGGATCAGCTCTTCAGTGGGAGAAACCGGAGCGGGATCAGCTCTTCAGCGGGAGAAACCGGAGCGGGATCAGCTCTTCAGCGGGAGAAACCGGAGCGGGATCAGATCTTCAGCGGGAGAAACCGGAGCGGGATCAGCTCTTCAGCGGGAGAAACCGGAGCGGGATCAGCTCTTCAGCGGGAGAAACCGGAGCGGGATCAGCTCTTCAGCGGGAGAAACCGGAGCGGGATCAGCTCTTCAGCGGGAGAAACCGGAGCGGGATCAGCTCTTCAGCGGGAGAAACCGGAGCGGGATCAGCTCTTCAGTGGGAGAAACCGGAGCAGGATCAGCTCTTCAGTGGGAGAAACCGGAGCGGGATCAGCTCTTCAGCGGGAGAAACCGGAGCGGGATCAGCTCTTCAGCGGGAGAAACCGGATCTTCAGCGGGAGAAACCGGAGCGGGATCAGCTCTTCAGTGGGAGAAACCGGAGCGGGATCAGCTCTTCAGCGGGAGAAACCGGAGCGGGATCAGCTCTTCAGTGGGAGAAACCGGAGCGGGATCAGCTCTTCAGCGGGAGAAACCTGAGCGGGATCAGCTCTTCAGTGGGAGAAACCGGAGCGGGATCAGCTCTTCAGCGGGAGAAACCGGAGCAGGATCAGCTCTTCAGTGGGAGAAACCGGAGCGGGATCAGCTCTTCAGCGGGAGAAACCGGAGCGGGATCAGCTCTTCAGTGGGAGAAACCGGAGCGGGATCAGCTCTTCAGCGGGAGAAACCGGAGCGGGATCAGCTCTTCAGCGGGAGAAACCGGAGCGGGATCAGCTCTTCAGTGGGAGAAACCGGAGCAGGATCAGCTCTTCAGTGGGAGAAACCGGAGCGGGATCAGCTCTTCAGCGGGAGAAACCGGAGCGGGATCAGCTCTTCAGCGGGAGAAACCGGATCTTCAGCGGGAGAAACCGGAGCGG
>NC_137118.1:46275811-46280811 GCF_949357685.1 Gobio gobio | reverse complement strand
CAATACCTGCGCTTTCTTTGATGACCTCAGCGGGGAAAGAAATGTACTTGAGGCGTGTAAATGCGCGCTCACACTGACTTGCGTAACCGGTAGATTCATAGATGACATTTCACTCACGCTTGATCCGTCAGCGTCACATGCTGGAGCTACTCTATTCATGATTGGTCACTGCCAAATTAAAATATTAAAAGAATGATAAAATAACGTTATTAACCGGTTAATGGTCATTTCAAATTAACGTTTCTGTTCAGAACGATTCAAATTGATTTTGATTTCGTTTTTGTTCCTCTTAAAACTTTGTTCGTTTCCGGTTTTCGTTTTCGTTCCTTGAACCGGTTCAGATCCCTGATCCTAGCTGAATAAAGGTATTCATTTCTTCTGAACGCTTGTGTACCACATCATTGTCTTAAATATTAAAGCTAAAGTTAAAGGGTTAGTTCACCCAAAAATGAAAATTCTGTCATTAATTACTAGGGATGGGCAACAGTGGTCGAGTAATCGAGTACTCGAACGTGACAGCGATCATCGATCATGAGAACGATGATCGCCCTGAGAAAAAAAAAAAATATTTGTCTCTTTTTTTATTGGTAATAAAATTAATAAGCTATTAATAAGCTAGAAAAGCGCTGCCGTTATACCGGATGTTCATTCTCTTCAGTTTCAGCTCAAACGCATATTTCATGCTCGACATGATGGTTTAGAGACAGTCGTATTCTTTTTACATAGGCTATTTCTTTCTCAGAATCATTGATATTAGTAATGCAGCAGTGCTATACTGGTCTCATATTTTTTAACAGTAGACCTATAGTTATTTAAAGTTGTTTTTCGTTATGAGTTCGAAAACGCGCAGTGATGTCTGTAAACACTTCGATCATGAATAATAAAATGAAGTGCATGATGTGCAGAGTCAATCTGTCATAGCATTATAATGAGAACACGATTATAATAAAATGTTGTTTCTGTGCTTTCGTTGTCCGTGTATGAGCGTTGTTAAGGGAAGAGCGAATACAAAATGTTCCATTTCAAACCCTTCGCCTGTCAAATCTAGCACGCTGAAGTTCACGTGCGCATTCACGTCCTTTTGTGTTGATTTATGTCGTAATAGGTTCATAATAATCTTCATATTAATATTGATATATAACCAGCTAGCAAGCTCTGCAGGGTGGTGTTATTTCACAGTTTCAGCTCAAATGCAATGCGCGATATTACTGACTTGGTTATTTGAGACGGTCATTTTTATAAAGATGTTTCTTTTTCAAAGACATTTATGCATCATAATCTAGCAGTTATTTTTTGTTTTATATGTTCATGTTTTCATATACCTGTTTTCATGTCACTTGTTTTTGTCAACAACCATTTTCATAAAAGTTTTCATTATTTCAATGACGGACAAGCCCCGCCCCCTGCACATGCCCCGCCCCCGAGTACTCGTTTTTGAGACCTATCGATGATCGAAATGAGAAATTGACAAAAATGCCCATCCCTATTAATTACTGACCCTCATGTGGTTGGACACCCGTCAGACCTCCGTTCATCTTCAGACACAAATGAAGATATTTTAGTGTAAATCTGATGCTCTGAAAGGCCTCCATTGGCTCAATGCACTTTACACTCTCAAGACCCTTAAAAGACACTAAAGACGTCGTTACAAAGTCCATCTCACTACAGTGGTTCTACAATAACTTTATGAATCGGCGACAATAGTTTTTGTGCGCAAAAAAACCCTAAATAACGACTTATATAGTGATGACGATTTCAAAACACGGCCTCATGAAGCTTCGAAGCGTTATGAATCAGTGAGTCGATTCAGCAGTTTGAATCGCCAAATTTCAGCAGTTTGGCAGTTTGACACGCGATCCGAATCATGATTCGACTCACTGATTCATAACGCTTCGAAGCTTCATGAGGCCGTGTTTTGAAATCGTCATCACTATATAAGTCGTTATTTAGGTATATAAGTTATTGTAGAACCACTGTAGTGAGATGGACTTTGTATCGACGTCTTTAGTGTCTTTTAAGGGTCTTGAGAGTGTAAAGTGCATTGAGCCAATGGAGGCCTTTCAGAGCATCAGATTTACACTAAAATATCTTCATTTGTGTCTGAAGATGAACGGAGGTCTGACGGGTGTCCAACCACATGAGGGTAAATAATTAATGACAGAATTTTCATTTTTGGATGAACTAACCCTTTAATACATAATAGTTGGATGGCAGATGGCAGCACCTGCTTCCTCGGTCATGTTTACACAGCGCTCACATGGCATAAAGAAACCAGGTCGCCATGGTAACTCATGGCTATCGTTGCAAAGACATCCCAATCCGGACGCATCCGAACATGAGAGGTAAACAGCACAGGAAATATTTTCCGATGACGTGTGGCGAGTTTGAGGCATTAACACGTCGTCTGCAATTAGCCCTGAGTGTGATTTATGAAGCCGCTTCCCTGAAAACACATCATATATTTATGATCAGACACTGTAGACAAAAGTGACGCACGCCTCGCATAAAGTGAATGTGGACCTCGCCGTTCATATTTGCATTCCAGTTAGGGATAACTAGTCTTCTGACCCATTAGTCCAGTTTTTTTTGTTTCCATGTCTTGAAATAAATCAATAAAATATAATGTATTTCTTTCATTTGATATAAAATACAAATAAATTATAACATTTTAAAGAAAAACAATAAGAACATGTATAAATGAATAATAATAATAATATAAACAAATAGGATTTATATGGTCTGAATACTGTTATTATCTGAGGACTGTGATGTGCAATAAAATTGTCTAATTTTAGTTAAAAGTTTTAGTAATTCTGATGTTTTGTCAAGTTTTTGTTATTTTAAAAAAATGTTTGTATAGTTTTTATTATTTTTATTTGGTACAATAAATAACCTTATGTAACAAATAACTATGTATTTAAAGTAAAGTGATGTTTTTACGGTTGTAGTTTTTGTTAAATATAATAACGCTATATATTTAATCATTTGTGTCAAATAATGTTCTCAGTCTTTCCAGTGATGGGGCGTCCTAGACAGAAGCTATAAGAGTTTACTTTAAATTAAATAGAAATTAAATTAGATTAAATACACTTTGTGTAACCAAATAATAACCAGGTGGATATTGGACACACAGCATGACTTTTATTTAATAAACGAGCCTGAAATACAGCAGGACTCTTATTTTGAAATGTCTGTGCGTTATTATTGCAGGAGCTCATTCAGTTTCAGACGAGAGAAAATATGAGTTCTTATATATTACAGTATAGTAAACACTGTCATGATTGATCAGCGTTCGTCTCGTTTGGCATAAATGTGTAAGCCTGAACATACAACAGCGCCACCTTCAGGCTATGACATGTGAAGCACTCACATTTATTAATGAAATCACAGCCTTATGAAGATTAATAATCACATTAGGCAGTGTCATTTATGTTTTTCTATCCCCAAAATATAAGACACCTCAAAATGATAATTAAGACGCTTGTTACACCATTTAAAGCACTGAAAACTTTTTATGATCTTACATTTAAAGGTGCAGTGTGTAATATTTATGAGGCTCTATTGACAGAAAAGCAATATAATATACATAACTATGTTTTCAGTGGAGTATAAAGACCTCACATAATGAAGCGTTATTGGTTTATTACCTTAGAATGAGCCGTTTCTATCTACACACACCGCGGGTCTCCTTACAGTGAAGATGTCTGGTCCATATTTCTACGGTAGCCCTAAAGGGACAAATCTCTCTACAGAGCGCTAGTCACTCTCTGCTGTCTAATGCTGCGTTCACACCAAACGCGAATTGAGCGTCTGGCGCGAGTGATTTCAATGTTAAGTCAATGGAAAGGCGCGTTGACGCGCGTCTGGAGGTCCCGCGGCGCGGGAGGCACGTTACGCGCGGCGCGAAGGACGCGAATCCGCCTCATTCGCGCGTCCAGTTCGCGCCGAATTGAGCGTCTTGCGCGATACGCGCGTTACACGCGAATGGTGCTTTTGTGCATTCACGCGTTTGAAGCGAATTCGCGTCTGACGCCCGAGTTGAAAAATTTGAACTTTGGCGTCAATTCGCGCCGCGTTAACCAATCAGGAGCCTGCTCGCTGCTGTCACGTGGTAAAGTGACGTGTATGAGAAACCCTGCATAAATTAAAAACAGTAGTATTGTGTCACAAAATGTAGTTTTAAGACGTTTTCAGGTGGGAATGTAGTTGTTTAAAGCTCAAATCTGTGGTTTATTTATAAAGAGAGCGCCTATTTAAAAAAAATAATCTTGTGTTTTTGGAGTTGTGAGATCCAGGCGATCACCGGGCAATCACCGCTCATAACCCCGGCGAAGGCAGCCTTTCCTCGGCCAGTCCTTCTGCCGTCTGCCGCTGGCTCTGATGTCTCTGTAGTGGTTCGTCTTGTGTGGATCTAACGGGCGATCTTTGCTCTCATGAATATATAATTTGTTGTCTGCCAAATCGTTTTGACTGAGGGCAAAGAGAAGTTTCATAACTTTATATTTTAAGGATATTTAAACATACATGCAGTGAAGATAATGTAGGAGTTGCCTGGACCACATTTGTGTGGCTATTAATGCTTAATATATATGTTTAATGAAAATGAAAAGAGGCAGAGTGGTGTTTTATGACATATTTCTCCTGGAGTGCCTTGAACGCGCGTCAATTTCGCTTCCAGCGCTCGATTTCTACGCGCGTCAAATTCTCTGCTGACGCGCGAATGCATTCAAAATGTACGCGCGTGAAACTAGACGCGGTAGACGCGGTTTTGACGCTCAATTCGCGTTTGGTGTGAACGCCACATAAGACGACGACATGTTTGTCCTGTGTCGGCCACCGTAGCTTCTCTATGTGCTTCGAAAGGGAGGGGTGAGCAGAGTTTGATAGCAATTCAGAACCTCACCACTAGATGTCGCTAAAATTCACACACTGCACCTTTAAGAAAACTGATCCGCTGGGATTTTTGTGCTACAAACTACAACTTTTAGTGGCAAATGCGA
>NC_137118.1:46198311-46270811 GCF_949357685.1 Gobio gobio | reverse complement strand
ATTATAAATAAATAAAAACAAGAGATTTCAATCAATAAAGATGTGAAATGTATAAATAAATAATTAATAATAAATCAATAAAATGCATAAATAAAATTATATTAAACATTATATTTTATTATAAATAAATAAAAAACAAGAGATTTTAATCAATAAAGATGTGAAATTTAAAAATAAAATTTCTTATACTTAAATAAAAACTGCTTTAATATTTTTAGAAGTGCAGCTACAAAATAGTTAATGTCTCATTTTTTATTAAACAAATAAAATGTTATATTATAATTATAAAAATGTAATTACAAATAAATAAATAAAACAAATAAATAAACAAGAGATTTCAATCAATAAAGATGTGAAATGTATAAAATATATATATATTATAAATAAAACTTATAAATCAATAAAAAGCATAAATAAAATTATAAATAAATAAATAAAGATTTCTATTAATAAAGTTAAATAAATACATTTCTTAAATAAAAATAATACTTTTATATATTTTTTAGAAGTGCAGCTACATTATCGTAAAAAATAGTTTTCATATAGCTTTTTAAAATATATATAAAATGTTATATAATAAATATAATATTGTCAGTTTATAAAAATGTAATAAAAAATTAAATAAAACGAGATTTCAATCAATAAGGATGAGATTTTATAAACAAAAAATGAATAATAAATAATTTTACTTTAATATTTTTAGCAGTGGTGCTTTAAAGAGGATGAATTTAGCACCATAAGCACCAAAAAAGTTCGACCTTTAAATTCAACACACTTTTTTTTTTTAAAAACTCACTGTTATCGACAATACATTTCAACACAAGAACTGTCAGATAGAGGAAAATTAATGAAAAGAACTGATGAGCGCAGATGATGATGTCACTGGAGAGCGGCGAGGTCTTATCTAATCACAGAAATGATGCGTTTTACAAGCGTAATGTGGCCGTTCATCAACTCAGATAAGACCAGCAATTCAGGAAAGATCCCGGCATATGGGATGGCTCCTAATCCTTCTTCAAGACCACGGCCCACTTCTAAAAATACACATTAATTTCTCAAAAATGTTAAAAACATTTATAAATAAAGTCCGTCTCTGGGTTTCTGCCACGGATGAGATAGAAATCGGCCACGTTTCGCCATCGCCTCTTAAAACAAATATAAATTTTATGAGTACTCATACACACATTGCTGCCACAAATTCATACACACGTATTAAAACTGATGCATCCCGCCGTTACAGCTCCGAATAACGACCCGCGGTGTTTATTCTTCACCAGAAACAAAAATATTATAGCAATAACATGATGGAGAATTTTCAGTGTGAGTGAATAGAAGCTGAAACAGGTGGCAGATCTCCAGAGCCGGAGCCCCTGCCAGCTTTGAGTCTGGAGCCAGAAACCTGCTCTTACTCCAGCATGGCATGATGGGAATCTGCGGCATTCGGCCGCTAGCGCAACGGTCCTCCGGAGGATTCTCAGCCGCTTCGGGTAAAAGAACAATGCAGCGGAGAGGTCACGCAGGGGTCACCGCACTTCATCATAAACTGTAAGATGAGAATGTAGTCGAATGAGACGGAAAATCTGGAGAAATTTCTTCTGTGGATGTGCTTATGGAACATCGAAAATGTTGAAAATATTTCAATTGTAATGTATACATCATACACTAAGTTTGGAGTCAGTAAGATTTAACTTTTACAATTAAATTGATATAAAGATATGAAGAATGTTTAAATGATTGGTGAAGGATCATGTGACACTGAAGACTGATGATAAATTCAGCTTTGATCACAGGAATAAAATACACTTTACTATATATTCACATAGAGAACAGCTGATTTACATTGGAATAATATTTCATGATTTTTACTGTATTTTTTATATTAAATAAACGCAGCCTTGGTGAGAATAAGAGACTTTCAAAAACATTTGAACAGTAGTGTTTATTTTGGGATTAACTAACTAGCTCACATATTACTAGAATATTGGCTGTACTTCTAAAGCAGATATTAATGCTTCTGCATGACCTTATTCTACAACTCTTAATCCAACCTAATATCTAAACTTATACACACTATATTGCCAAAAGCTTTTGTGACGCCTGCCTTCACATGCACATGAGCTTTAACGCCATCCCATTCTTAATCTGTAGGGTTTAATATGGAGTCGCCCACCCTTCACAGCTCTAACAGCTTCAGCTCTTCTGCTCTTCTTTCCTCAAGGTTTAGGAGTGTGTTTATGGGGATTCTTCTAGAAGCGCATTAGTGATGTTGGACGAGAAGGCCTGGCTCTCAGTCTCCGCTCTAATTCATCCCAAAGCTGTTCTATCGGGTTGAGGTCAGGACTCAAGTTCCTCCACACCAAACTCGCTCATCCATGTCTTTATGGAGACGCTTTGTGCACTGGTGCATGCTGGGACAGGAAGGGGCCGTCCCCAAACTCGGCCCACAAAGTTGGGAGCATGAAATTGTCCAAAATGTCTTGGTGAAGCATTAAGAGTTGTAACCCCTTAAAAACAACCCCACCCCATAATCCCCCCTCCACCAAACTTTACACTTGGCACAATGCAGTCAGGCAAGTCCCGTTCTCCTGGCAACCGCCAAACCCAGACTCATCCATGGGATTTTCGGACAGAGAAGCGTGATTGGTCACTCAGAGAACACAGCTCTAGAGTCCAGTGGTGGCACGCTTTACCCCACTGCATCCCAGAGTTGGTAACGTAAGGCTTGGATGAGCTGCTCGGCCATGGAAACCCATGAAGCTCTACACACTGTTCTTGAGCTCATCTGAAGGCCACAGAAGTTTGGAGCTCTTGACTCTGCAGAAAGTTGGCGACTTCTGTGACCCTCAGCATGCGCTGACCCCGCTCTTTGTGGCTGAGTTGCTGTTGTTCCCAATCGCTTCCATTGTTATAATCCCACTAACAGTTGAGCGTGGAATATTTAGTATAATATTTGGACTTATTCCACAGGTGTCCACCGATCACGGCCCACGCTTGAGTTCTCTGAGCTCCTGAGAGCGGCCCATTCTCTCACTAATGTGTGTAGAAGCGAACACACACACACACACACACTCCTGAGAGCGGCCCATTCTCTCACTAATGTGTGTAGAAGCGTCTCCTAGAGCTTGAGTTATACACCTGTGGCCATGAAGAGATTGAACACCTGAACTCAGTGATTTGGATACTTTTGGCAATATAGTGTACCCTACTAACTATTTAAAGGGTTAGTTCACCCAAAAATGAAAATTCTGTCATTAATTACTCACCCTCATGTCGTTGGACACCCGTCAGACCTCCGTTCATCTTCAGACACAAATGAAGATATTTTAGTGTAAATCTGATGCTCTGAAAGGCCTCCATTGGCTCAATGCACTTTACACTCTCAAGACCCTTAAAAGGCACTAAAGACGTCGTTACAAAGTCCATCTCACTACAGTGGTTCTACAATAACTTTATGAATCGGCGACAATAGTTTTTGTGCGCAAAAAAACCCTAAATAACGACTTATATAGTGATGACGATTTCAAAACACGGCCTCATGAAGCTTCGAAGCGTTATGAATCAGTGAGTCGAATCATGATTCGGATCGCGTGTCAAACCGCCAAACTGCTGAAATTTAGCGATTCAAACTGCTGAATCGACTCACTGATTCATAACGCTCTGAATCGCTGAATCGACTCACTGATTCATAACGCTCTGAATCGCTGAATCGACTCACTGATTCATAACGCTTCGAAGCTTCATGAGGCCGTGTTTTGAAATCGTCATCACTATATAAGTCGTTATTTAGGGGTTTTTTTGCACACAAAAACTATTCTCGTCACTCCATAAAGTTATTGTAGAGCCACTGTAGTGAGATGGACTTCGTAACGACGTCTTTAGTGTCTTTTAAGGGTCTTGAGAGTGTAAAGTGCATTGAGCCAATGGAGGCCTTTCAGAGCCATCAGATTTACACTAAAATATCTTCATGTCCTTCAGGAGGGAAGTCAAACGCTGGTCATCCCATTCAGAGATCACGCTACAGGCAGCTCTTGATGACGTCGACTGGGACATGTTCCGCGCGAGTTCTGAAGACGTCAGCGAGTTCACAGAAGTGGCGCTCTGCTTTATTAACACACTGACAGAGCAAGCCACACAAACATTAACTATAACGTCCTTCCCTAATCAGAAACCGTGGGTGGACAGTTCAATTCGCACTGCAGTAAACTCGCGCACCACCGCTTACAATGCCGGTCTCCTAACGGGGGATATGAGGGAGTACAAAGCTTCATGTTACGCCCTCCGGCGCGCCGTTAAAGCCGCAAAACTCCGCTATAAAGACAGAGTGGAATCTCATTTCCAACTCAACGACTCCCGGCGGATGTGGCAGGGACTGAGATCCATCTGTGCTTTTGGAACTAAATCCTCTGCAGAGGTGAGAGCTGATCCGTTACTGGTGAACGAGTTAAACTCTTTCTACGCTCGCTTTGATGGTAATCGCGGCAGCGCGACTCCGGCGAGTGACGCGTCAGAGAGAGTCCCTCAGAGCAGCAACGGTCACGTGATCTCTGTCTCGGAGGACGAGGTTCGGAGGGCACTCAAACGTGTGGATGTCAGGAAAGCTGCTGGGCCGGATGGTATTTCAGGTCGTGTTCTGCGGTCCTGTGCTGATCAGCTCGCAGGGCTCTTTACATCCATATTCAACGAGTCCCTTGCTACATCTGTTGTCCCCACCTCCTTCAAACGATCCTCCATCATCCCTGTACCTAAGATCAGTAAACCCTCTTGCTTAAATGACTATCGTCCAGTGGCTCTCACATCTTTAGTCATGAAGGTCTTTGAGAGACTCATTAAAAACAACATTTGCTCCTCCATTCCTGACACTTTGGACCCTCTTCAGTTTGCCTATCGTCCCAATAGATCGACTGAAGATGCCATTTCTCACGTCCTTCACTCCTGCCTCACTCACATCGACAGCAAAAGTGGGAACTATGTCAGGTTGCTATTTATTGACTATAGCTCAGCCTTTAACACCATAGTTCCCATTAAGCTAACACACAAACTCCTGGATCTAGGCCTGAATTCTTCTCTCTGCCTCTGGATTGAAGATTTCCTCACTGGCAGACCCCAGGCGGTGAGAGTAGGCCAGTTCACCTCCACCTCCATCACCCTGAGTGTTGGAGCTCCACAGGGCTGTGTGCTGAGTCCCCTGCTCTACTCTCTCTACACCCATGACTGTTTGTCCACACACAGCTCCACCTCGATCATCAAGTTTGCTGATGATACTGTTGTCCTGGGTCTCATCTCCAACAACAATGAGACGGCATACTTGGACGAAGTGGAGCAACTGACATCATGGTGCCAGGACAACTGTCTCTCTCTGAATGTTAACAAGACCAAAGAACTGATTGTGGACTTCAGGAAGAGACAGCATCGGTCATACTCCCCTCTCATGATCAGCGGGACACCGGTAGAGAGAGTGAGCAGCTTCAAATACCTGGGAGTGAACATCTCCGAGGATCTGACCTGGACTACACACATCCAGACACAGGTGAAAAAAGCCAGGCAAAGACTGTACCACCTGCGCCAGCTGAGGAAATTCAGGGTTTCACCAGCCATCCTGAAAACTTTCTATCGAGGGGCGATAGAAAGTGTCCTGACTCAGTGCATCACAGCGTGGTACGGGAACAGCACCAGTCACGACTGCAAAGCCCTGCAAAGAGTGGTGCGCTTATCCGAGCGCATCTCAGGCTCAGCTCTCCCGTCTCTGCAGGACATCTACACCAAACGCTGCAGAGGTAGAGCTACTAAAATCATCAGAGACATTAATCACCCTGCAAACTCTCACTTCACCCTGCTGCCATCTGGTAAGCGCTTCCGTAGCCTGAGGGCAAAGACTGAAAGACTCAGGAGGAGTTTCTTCCCCCAGGCCATCAGACTCCTGAACTCAGTCACGTGACATCACTTCACCCCGCACACGCATAAACATACGGTTTTTTAACATTAACATCCACATACTGCAATTGCACTGCACTTTACTTTCCTATTGTTACTGCGTAACAACCTGTAATAAACCTAGCACATTATACTTCTTTATATATACATATATATATATTTTATGTTAACCACTTATTTTTAAGTCTACAGTTTATCTCACTTATCATATCCACATATTTTTTATATTTTTATTTATCTTATTTCCTATTTTTATCTTTTACTTGATTTATTTATAATTCTACTTATGTTAATACTTTTTATTCTAATTTTATTCTATTTCTATTTTAATTTCTTGTAACTGTTATTTGCACTGTCCATGGAGCGGACCTGTTTACATTTCACTGCCAGTTGTATATTGTGTATATAACTGTGTATGTGACAAATAAAACTCTTGAATCTTGAATCTTGAATCATTTGTGTCTGAAGATGAACGGAGGTCTGACGGGTGTCGAACGACCTGAGGGTCAGTAATTAATGACAGAATTTTCATTTTTGGGTGAACTAACCCTTTAACTAAGCAGTAAATTGGGAGTTCATTGAGGCAAAAGTCGTAGTTAATAGTGAATATGTGTTCCTAACCTTCACTAGAAAATGTCTTGTAAGGTACGCGAGTGAGGTCATGGAAACACAGTCTCAGTTAATGAAAACGACATGTTCCTTTGACTCATGATGTCTATTAAAGCTGATAAATGAGGGTTTTACTCTCAAACGACCAAATCAAATCATTTAACCAGTCGAATTACACGCTTCTAGAAGGGACACTTTTTGTGCAAAATAAGACACTTCAGAAGGTCTGGCTTACAATCGGAGGTACTGAGGTGGTCAGATGAATAACGCAGATCTTCTCTATTATCAACACTCAAAGCTGCGGCGCTGTGAGCGATCAATGGCCGTACGGATGTGTGTTGAAATGAGAGATTCATTCAGCTCAGACGAGACCCTGATAAAGGAACCGCTCACCCCAGAAATGATGCATGAAATCACGCCGTCTCACCGGAGCAGGTCTGTGCCGCTCACATGAGACGCATTATGATGTTCAGAAACAGCTGGACGTAGCGCAACGCAACGGTCTCATCTGAAGACATATAACTTAATTTAAGTTGAAACAAGACCCTGAAAAAACATAAAACACAGAAGAGTAAAGCGTCCTCCTTTAATAATCCCTGGAGCTGTCGTCAGTTCAGTGTGAGACTATAGGAGATCAATGAAACATTTAATAAGAGCAGAATATTTACATTTTCCCTATAAAAATTAGGTTTTTGCCCATTACTGTTGTTAAAGGGTTAGTTCACCCAAAAATGAAAATTCTGTCATTAATTACTCACCCTCATGTCGTTGGACACCCGTCAGACCTCCGTTCATCTTCAGACACAAATGAAGATATTTTAGTGTAAATCTGATGCTCTGAAAGGCCTCCATTGGCTCAATGCACTTTACACTCTCAAGACCCTTAAAAGACACTAAAGACGTCGATACAAAGTCCATCTCACTACAGTGGTTCTACAATAACTTTATGAATCGGCGAGAATAGTTTTTGTGCGCAAAAAAACCCTAAATAACGACTAATATAGTGATGACGATTTCAAAACACGGCCTCATGAAGCTTCGAAGCGTTATGAATCAGTGAGTCGAATCATTATTCGGATCGTGTGTCAAACCGCCAAACTGCTGAAATTTGGCGATTCAAACTGCTGAATCGACTCACTGATTCATAACGCTTCGAAGCTTCATGAGGCCGTGTTTTGAAATCGTCATCACTGTATAAGTCGTTATTTAGGGTTTTTTTGCGCACAAAAACTATTCTCGTCACTCCATAAAGTTATTGTAGAACCACTGTAGTGAGATGGACTTTGTAACGACGTCTTTAGTGTCTTTTAAGGGTCTTGAGAGTGTAAAGTGCATTGAGCCAATGGATTTACACTAAAATATCTTCATTTGTGTCTGAAGATGAACGGAGGTCTGACGGGTGTCCAACGACATGAGGGTCAGTAATTAATGACAGAATTTTCATTTTTGGGTGAACTAACCCTTTAATAAAAGATCATTTTATCTGCATATCAATTCAAGCTCAGAGCGTCACTGTTAAATTTCCAATAAACAAACATTTATTAGTATCAGCACTTATTAACAAAATGCAAAACAATAGTAATTTTATGATTAAATTAGTGTTAATTTCGTCAGACGAGACTAAATATGTTCGTCAACAACCGTTTTTTTTTCCATGAGGAAGACGAGACGATGTTGAGACTGCACCAATGTCCAAAAACGCAGACTAAAGGTCCTTTCACACTGGACACGCGCGATTTTGACGCGCGAATAATTTGCGCAATGGTTTTATTTTTTGATCAGCTGTTTGTGTACTGAGAGCTTCCACACCGAACGCGAATGTGATGTGGCGAAAAAACAATGTTTATTTTTTCTGTTTCGATGTCGATTTTTTTTAACACTCGCAGCGACAGAAAAGGCTTAAACCAATCACATACAAGAAAACAAAGGTGACGAAATGATGTGAATGGTTTTGACCATTTGAGCGGATACACAACAGCTTCACTATACAAGTATTTGCAGCAAGTTTTGTTAAACAGTACAGCATAGTGTGCATTGATTATTACGTCAACCACATTTACAGTATCTTTATATTATGGAGAGTGGTGGAGATGCTAAATTGTTTACATTAATGTTTTTTATTGTATTTAGCCCTCAGGTATTCCTTACTAATTGGTCACTCTCATACTCATTGGTGGTCAAATGTGACCACATTTACATTTATGCATTTGGCAGACGCTTTTATCCAAAGCGACTTACATTGCATTCAAGGTACACATTTTACATTTTGTCAATTCTTGCTTTCCTTGGGAATCGAACCCATGACCTTGGCGTTGCTAGCGCCAAATAGTTAAGGTGACCATACATCTTAACTATTTTTAAAATAAATAGCCTATATTTTAGTTCAATAATATTTATTGAATATTTTGAGGAGATCTTTTGGTCCTAAATACTATTTGCGCAATAATTATGGTCCATTAATGACCACTTAAAAAATTTGTCTTCTAATATTTGTATTATTTATATTACAATTAGTGTAGTAATTAAGGTTAAAATAGAGAATTCCAATGCAAAGAGGAGAATTAAAGTCATTTTGTGGCTGAAAAAATAACATTTTCATTTGCAATGCCATTACTGGTGCCTGTATGGCTCTTTAATAAATATACATGTAGTCTAGTAGTTGTTCAAAAAAGTATTGCAGATCATAACTGCTTACTTAATTGTGAAATTTGTGAAATTTTAAAATGTTAAAAATAGTGAATAGTAATGAAGGCAAGCAAATATAATTTAACCCCCAAAGAAGTTTAAAATAGTGCTAAGGCAAACTTATGTTTCCTTATGTACAGTAGGCTATATACATATGAATTCATACTGAATCAAGAACGAAATCAATATTTGTTCCCATCGTCTCATAAGCTAATGCTGATTTTAGGCATCTATGCTGTAAATCAATCAGTTAGCTGTGGTGTTGTGGCACATACATTATGCAGATTATATGTATTTTATGTAACTTATTTTGCCACACAATTTATTGAGTTTTCCTTTGACTAAAACTACGAGACTTTTAGTCGACTAAAACTTGACTAACAAAAAAAGATATGTGAATGACTAAATATGACTAAAACTAACAAGGACATTTGGCACAAGACTAAGTTATATTAAAAATAGTTGACAAAATTAACACTAGATTGAATTAATGCTGTCTTAAAAGCTGTAAAACCAATATGAATCAACACCACACATTTTTTGGGCATAAAAATGCATTTTAAAACTTTTGCTTAAAATTATTATTTCTTTATCTTAAAAAAATATTATTTTTCTTATTTGTCATTGACCCATATATTTAAGAAATATTTGCGTGTATATACTGTATCTATATATTTTATATTATATATAAATTAGGGCTGTCAAAAGATTAATCGCGATTAATCGCATCCAAAATAAAAGTCTGTGTTTACATAATATATGTGTGTGTACTCTGTTAATTATTATTTATATATAAATACACACACAAGCATGTATATATTTAAGACAAAATATTATTTTTATATATAAAACATTTATATTTATATATATTATAGATAAAGTATATACATGCCAATATTTCTTAAATATATACATGAATGTGTGTGTATTTATATATAAATAATAATTAACAGATTACACACACATATATTATGTAAACACAAACTTTTATTTTGGATGCGATTTATCGATTTGACAGCGCTGATATAAATATAAAAAACATTTCTTAAATATATACACGTGTGTATATTTATAATACACAGTACACACACATATATTATGTAAACACAAACTTTTATTTTGGATGCGATTCATCACGATTAATCTTTTGACAGCCCTAATATAAATATAAAAAACATTTCTTAAATATATACATGTGTGTATATTTATAATACACAGTACACACACATATATTATGTAAACACAAACTTTTATTTTGGATGCGATTAATCGCGATTAATTGATTTGACAGCGCTGATATAAATATAAAAAACATTTCTTAAATATATACACGTGTGTATATTTATAATACACAGTACACACACATATATTATGTAAACACAAACTTTTATTTTGGATGCGATTAATCGCGATTAATCTTTTGACAGCCCTAATATAAATATAAAAAACATTTCTTAAATATATACACGTGTGTATATTTATAATACACAGTACACACACATATATTATGTAAACACAAACTTTTATTTTGGATGCGATTAATCACGATTAATCGATTTGACAGCGAAAATATAAATATAAAAAACATTTCTTAAATATATACACGTGTGTATATTTATAATACACAGTACACACACACATATATTATGTAAACACAAACTTTTATTTTGGATGCGATTAATCACGATTAATCTTTTGACAGCCCTAATATAAATATAAAAAACATTTCTTAAATATATACACGTGTGTATATTTATAATACACAGTACACACACATATATTATGTAAACAAACTTTTATTTTGGATGCGATTAATCGCGATTAATCGATTTGACAGCGCTAATATAAATATAAAAAACATTGTATTATAAATATACACACGTGTATATATTTAAGAACAGTACACACATATATATTATGTAAACACAAACTTTTATTTTGGATGCGATTAATCGATTTGACAGCGCTAATATAAATGAAACAGTATATCAGTCTAGCGAATAAACAAAATTATTATTATATTGCCATGGTGTGCGCAGAGGCTCTTTTGCGGCTTAATGCACTTTGAATAACACGGTTGAATATCAAGCTCCTCTCTCAGTTTAGCAACAGTAATTTCATCATCGCTGGAGGCCAAAATCGAATGTGAAAATCAATTATGATTAAATCACACAAACCTATATGATAAAAGGTTATGATAGCATAGTTTCAGTTTCAACAAGGGGTCAAACTGAAGGTTCACCCGTCCCCTGAGCCCTGAACCGACAGCATGAGAGGAAGCGCTCACGTCGTACATTCTCATTGGCCTGTCAGTTTAATCTACTGTGACCATGCTTCTGACCCAAAGCGCCGCCCAGAACACTGAAATCAATCTAGAACCCAGCGTGACCCCTGTTAACCTGAGATTTGGAGCCGAGCGCCACACCAGCCGATCACAGGACACATGTGGCCCCGTTCCAGGGCCCTCAGGGGCCCGTTCTGCTCACATCTGCAGCCGTTTCCCAAAGCTAAATGGTTTCCTCCTCTGAAACCGCCTGCGACATGCACTGAAACGTGCCAAGGGAAGACTTCCAGAATCTATATTACAACTGAATAAAACAGAGCCACATCTGTGGGTCCAGTGAACACGACTCCAGCCTTCAGCGGCGACGCCCCTAAACAGTGAACCCAGCTTTTATAGGGGAACATAATTTGACGCAGTGCAAAGGTTTACACGCATATAAAATTTCACAGGCCTGTAGTTTTGAGGCTGTGAACACTGGAACATCTGACTGGAAAACAGCGCCACGACAAAATGACTTATATTCTACTGGAGACGATGAGATCCCAAAAACACATGAACGCATTTCTGAATCAGACCCACTTGGTGACTGGATTGACTGCCTTAAATGCTATTTTAATTCGTGAAAACATTCAGACGTGATAAATTATTCTTATGGACAGATTCTTGAAATGGTCAATAAAAATGACTCACTGAATCTGAATCAGACTCACAGGATGACTGCCATAAATGAAAAACATTAAAATGCAATTAAAAATACTGATTCTTATAAAGAGATTTTTAATTTGGTCAAAAAGACAGAGAGAGCTATTGTTTGAATCAGGCTAACAAATGACTCACTGAATCGGAAACCAGGACTCACTATGGATAATTGAAGAAAAGAAAATCTAAAATAGAGATTTTTATGAACAAATGGCTCTTTTGAACAGATTTTTGAATTGGTCAAAAATACAGTTTGACAAATGACTCACTGAATCAGAACCAAGACTCACTTACTGACTGGATAATTGAAGAAAAGAAAAGAAAAGAAAAAATACAGATTCTTTTGAACAAATAGCTCTTTTGAACAGATTCTTGAATTGATCAAAAATACTATTTGGCAAATGACTCACTGAATCGCTGAATCTGACTCACTTACTGACTGGATGACTGCCATTAATGGAAAACATTAAAATGTAATTAAAAATACTGATTCTTATAAAGAGATTTTTAATTTGGTCAAAAAGACAGAGAGAGCTATTGTTTGAATCAGGCTAACAAATGACTCACTGAATCGGAAACCAGGACTCACTATGGATAATTGAAGAAAAGAAAATCTAAAATAGAGATTTTTATGAACAAATGGCTCTTTTGAACAGATTCTTGAATTGGTCAAAAATAAAGTTTGACAAATGACTCACTGAATCAGAACCAAGACTCACTTACTGACTGGATAACTGAAGAAAAGAAAAGAAAAAATACAGATTCTTTTGAACAAATAGCTCTTTTGAACAGATTCTTGAATTGATCAAAAATACTGTTTGGCAAATGACTCACTGAATCGCTGAATCTGACTCACTTACTGACTGGATGACTGCCATTAATGGAAAACATTAAAATGTGATTCAAAAGACACTCTTATAAACAGATTTTTAATTTGGTCAAAAAGACAGAGAGAGCATTTGTTTGAATCAGACTAACAAATGACTAACTGAATCTCTGAATCTGAACCAGGACTCACTTACTGACAGTATAATTGAAGAAAAGAAGAGACGAAAAGAAAATCAGAAATACTGATTCTTATTAACTAATGGCTCTTATGAACAGATTCTTGAATTGGTAAAAAAAAAAAACTGTTTGGCAAATGACTCACTGAATCGCTGAATCTGACTCACACAGTGTCCGGATGACTGCCATAAATGCTATTTTAATTTGAGAAAAACAATTAAATCTAATCAAAAATAGGTATTCTTATGAACAAATGATTCTTATGGAGTGACTCTTGAAAAGACCAGTCTGAAAAAAGACTCACTGACCAGAACAGATTCTTAATTTGGTCAAAAAGACACAGAGAGAGATATTTTTCATAACAAATGACTCACTGAATCTGAATCAGGACTCACTTACTGACTGCATAATTGAAGAAAAGAAGAAAATAAAATAAAATAAAATACAGATTCTTATGGACAAATGGCTCTTTTAAACAGATTCTTGAATTGGTCAATAAAAATGACTCACTGAATCTGAATCTAACTCACTTACTGACTGGATGACTGCCATAAACGAAAAATATTAAATGTGATTAAAAAGACATAAGCAAATGACTCTTATGAACAGATTCTTAAATTTGGTCAAAAAGACAGAGAGAGCTATTGTTTGAATCAGACTAACAAATGACTCACTGAATCTGAATCAGGACTCACTTACTGACTGCATAATTGAAGAAAAGAAATACTGATTCTTATGGAGTGATTCTTGAAAAGACCAGTCTGACAAATGACTCACTGAATCCGAATCAGACTCACTAACCGGATGACTGCCATAAAATAGATAAAATAGATTAATAAGATAGATTAGATAAAAACAATTTGATCCAATAGACATGATTCATATGAACAAATGGCTCTTATGAACGGATTCTTGAATTGGTCAATAAAACAGTTTGACAAATGACTCACTGAATCAGACTCACAGGATGACTGCCATAAATGAAAAACATTAAAATGTGATTATAAAGACTGATTCTTATAAGCAAATGACTCTTATGAACAGATTCTTAAATTTGGTCAAAAATACAGAGAGAGCTATTGTTTAAATCAGACTAACAAATGACTCTGAATCTGAACCAGGACTCACTCACTGACGGCATAATTGAAGAAAAAAATTAAATCAAAAGCACAGATTCTTCTGAACAAATGCTTCTTATGGAGTGAAAAGACCAGTCTGACAAAAGACTCCCTGAATCTGAATCAGACTCACTGACCGGATGACTGAATCAGAAAATAAATACTGATTCTTCTGAACAAATGATTCTTCAGAGTGACTCTTGAGAAGACCAGTCTGAATCTAACTCACTGATGTTATTTTAATAAAAGAAAAGCATTAAAATGTGATCAATGTTTGTGTAACATGCAGCTATGAGAATGCAATATATCCCAGAGTATAAACTTTAAATTTGATTAAGACGATCATGGAATTGGCTCCATGTTGTTTGGAAAGTTTCAGTAACTAAAATGAAAAACAATCCCAGTGAAATGCCCCACAACCCCATGGGAACATGTGTTCAACTCAAGAACGAATGGTTTTGAGAAAGGCCACGAACATCCTCAAATATGCTAAATGACTGCGGCAGAGACAAACCTCACCACACGAGAGGGTGATCGAGTTTCCTTCAATGCCCGTGTCTGCGTCATTAAAGGGTTAGTTCACCCAAAAATGAAAATTCTGTCATTAATTACTGACCCTCATGTCGTTGGACACCCGTCAGACCTCCGTTCATCTTCAGACACAAATGAAGATATTTTAGTGTAAATCTGATGCTCTGAAAGGCCCCCATTGGCTCAATGCACTTTACACTCTCAAGACCCTTAAAAGACACTAAAGACGTCGATACAAAGTCCATCTCACTACAGTGGTTCTACAATAACTTTATGGAGTGACGAGAATAGTTTTTGTGCGCAAAAAAACCCTAAATATCGACTTATATAGTGATGACGATTTCAAAACACGGCCTCATGAAGCTTCGAAGCGTTATGAATCAGTGAGTCGAATCATGATTCGGATCGCGTGTCAAACCTCCAAACTGCTGAAATTTGGCGATTCAAACTGCTGAATCGACTCACTGATTCATAACGCTTCGAAGCTTCATGAGGCCGTGTTTTGAAATCGTCATCACTATATTAGTCGTTATTTAGGGTTTTTTTGCGCACAAAAACTATTCTCGTCACTCCATAAAGTTATTGTAGAGCCACTGTAGTGAGATGGACTTTGTAACGACGTCTTTAGTGCCTAGGGATGAAACGGTATGGAAATTTAACATCACGATTATAGTGACCCAAATTATCACGGTTATCAATATTATCACGGTTTTGTTCAAATGAGATGAAAGCGTTCAAAAAGAACAGATGCACACACTTAAAACATTTAAACAAGTTTTATATTTGAAATCAACAAACAACAAATAAATCAAGCAGCTCTATGCACTTTTTTAAGCTAGATTCTATTCAGTGGGATTTCCTTCCTTATAATGGCCGTCGTCAATAGCAACGCATAACGCATAAATAATAATAATTTGTCGTAAATATAATCTCTAATATTATCTCTGTAAATATATTCAAGCAATATTCTCATCAGTGTTCAGCAATGATGCATTTTAATCTAGCATATTTTTGTGTAAGAGCCCAAACAGTATCCTAGTGAAATAATGCATATCCATATTTCCATATGATTTGACAGTTTATTTTATTAAATATCAAAATGTGTGCATCATACCTGACACCTAGATGAACACCTTACAGTCAGTTTTATGACTGTCATTCTCTTCAAATGCTATTGAAGTCAGAAACGTGTATAACGTTACCAATGTTGTGTGTAACTTTAGAGACGGTCCCTAAATTCGCCAGGGTTATGCCAGTCATATCAGATGCGCTGTGGTTCTGCTGTTTGTTTTAAACCATTTTCGCTGCTGAAATAGAACAAAAACAGTCGACCACGGTATGATGAATGAATCTCCTGCGTACATCGCATGTTTATCTCTTCTTTGAGTGCAGATTTCAGCGAGTGTGAGAGCGGCGCGCGCTCTGAACAAAAACTCCGGTTGATATGAACGCCTCTGATTATGAGACGACGTCGCTTTCATAAACTCAATAGAAACACGTGTAGAAGACTATAATAAGTTCAACAGCCAGAGTGACTAGTGTGCAGCCGAAATAACGTTACACCCGCAAATGGCGGTTGTTAATGTGAAGCCCTGATTATCCCTTAAATGTCACCCTAGTCTTGTCTGAATGTGTTCGTTCGCTTCACGTTATTATTTCCCAGACGTAGTTTTGGTATTGAGGTCAAAGTCCACTTGCCTTGCGTTCGTAGTTTTGAAGTGTTTTCCCTATTACAGTGACTTTCTTCTGGCATGTTCTTCAGACAGGGTGACTTCGATTAAGTTTCCCTCAGGACTTTTGTAAAAGCCAAAATATGACCACACCTCAGATTTGGTCCTTTTAGAAATCTGAAAAATCTCCAGGCGCTGTCACGGCCTTCTGCCATTTCTTATCATTCAAAAGACAGCGTTGCGCTGCGCCAGACTGACGCTGACTGGACATGATTTACCACGAGTTTTCACAATCGTGATAATCACACGCGGTTTTAATGATAATTAAATTTTATACGATATTACTAACCGTCACTAAATTTTATCGTGGTTAACCGTGAAACCGGTAATCGTTTCATCCCTATTAGTGTCTTTTAAGGGTCTTGAGAGTGTAAAGTGCATTGTGCCAATGGAGGCCTTTCAGAGCATCAGATTTACACTAAAATATCTTCATGTGTGTCTGAAGATGAACGGAGGTCTGACGGGTGTCCAACGACATGAGGGTCAGTAATTAATGACAGAATTTTCATTTTTTGGGTGAACTAACCCTTTAAAGCACACGTGTTGTTATTCAGGTAGCTGGATATACACATGTTAACTCATCTGGTGTTGAAGCGTGTCAAGACTCACCCGTCATTGGAGCAGGTCAGAAACTCCTCTTTAATCTTGGGATGCCAGCAGCCGTCGTTCAGCATCGCCGTGTGACCCTGAACCAGAGAGAGACGAAAATCAGGACGCAAAGTGCAAACTAAGCAACATTTTATTTTAATCATATGAATGAATAACTAGAAATAGCGATACAGTGTTAATTTAGTTGACGAATAATTTCCGTCATAATTTTCATCAACTACCTTTTTTCACTGATGAAAACGAGACGATAACTAAATAAAAACTAGTGTTGGATGACAAAAACTATGACGAAAATCAACTGTCATTTTCGAGAACAAATAAAAACGAGACGAAAATGTTATGGAGGAACGATTAGGGAAGAGATCCAGTCAGAACTGATGTCCTGTGTAACAGATGCGCACATTTGATCTGAACTGATCTAACCGCTGGAAAACACGGCTCACACGAACCCAATCCAGCTCCAGAGCGGCTCAATCAATCAATAACACACATTTATGCCAGGATATTGTTTATGAACTAATGCTGATGAATAATGACTTTACAATGTTTATATAGTAATGTGTTTTAGACGGTTGTAACAATGCATATTTTATCTCCTGAACTTGAATGAGCTCCTGCAACTGTAAGGCACAGACATTTCAAAATAAGAGTCAATGTGTATTTCGAGCTTGTTTTGTAATTAAAAGACACGCATTATATATTAGTTTTTGCTTACACAATAAACTGTATTTAATATAATTCCCATTTAATTCATAGTCAGGAGGAAAGACCAGTATTTGACACATATTCAATAAAGTATCAGGGTTATAATAGTTCACTAAAACCATTAAAAAAAACTTAATTACTTGAAATTAAATAAATGTTAACAAAAATAAACTAACTTATTTGAAGCTTTAGCTTAACCTGATATGGCCTACTAACTAAAACAGAAATACAAAAGTTATAAAAACTATATAGATGTTTTTAAAAAAACAAACAAAAAAGTGAATTGAGCTCTTTCGTGTATTTTTAATGTCAAAAACAAAATGATGTCAAAATGTCAGTTCAAGTGACAGTCGGTTATGTAATTCTTAAATGCTTAATGTATTACAATTTAACTAAACTCATTAGATTTTAGGAGACTAAAATCTTATGATAATTAGACGACTAAAACTAGACTAAAACTAAAAACAATTCAAGTGAGTAAAATATGACTAAAACTAAATGGCATTTTAGTCAAAAGACTATGACTAAAACTAAATCAAAATATGCTGTCAAAATTAACACTGGCGCGATATAGCGGCCACCATACCGGGATCAGCCGATATATATTAATTTAATGTTAATCGTTATCGGCCCGTCGGGATGTCACAAGTATCGGTACCAAGTCAGTAGGGCTGTCAAATAAAAATTCTAATTTCGAACAACTTTTCATTTTCCGTCGGTCTTCGTACACGATGAGTAACTTCAGAAGAGTCAAGTTTTAAATGGGAGAAATATCCAAACTCTTTGGTCATTTTTGAGCGAGATGCTAACGGTCTAATCAGATTCAATGATCTATGCTAAGCTATGCTAAAAGTGCTACGCCAGACCCGGAGATCGGCTGAATGGATTCAAAAACGGTCAAACTCAACTCTTTAACTCTAGAGGAGACGGAAAATGAGCCTAGTTTTAAAGCTACACTGTGTAACTTTTTTAGTTTGTTCTAAGCTAAAAACACTTAGTTCTTTCAAAAATATATGTGCTCATTAATGTATATTTACTTCTTTCAAGTAATAAAGTATTCTCGTAAGTTTATAATATGCCATTGAAAATACATACGGGTGAGGGGTTCGAATGCGGGTCGCCATGTTGCCCCTCCATCTTGAAAGTACATTAGCCAAAGAGGGACATACCCGTAAATTCAAGCTTCGCCTTTCGCGTTTTAACACTCGATGTGTCCAATGTGGACGAGGTCGAACTGGAAGCCATGTTAATCTTGGACTAAATCGGCCACCGTAGGAGTTAAAACGAAATCGGAATTGAGAGGAAGAGAAACTAATATTCACTGGATGGTCATATACAAGTTCACCACTAGATGGAGGAAAATATCCCACAGTGTAGCTTTAAATAGGAAAAGTTGGCATTATTTTGTCACTTATTGAGCAGTAGGCTAGCTACACCAGGATGGCTTGAGGGTGAGTAAATCATGGGATAATTTTCATTTTTGGATGAACCATCCCTTTCAGCATTAATTTCAACATATATGGTAAAAACAAATCTTCAGCAATAGATAAAGGCTTAAATCAGTTTGGAACTGTTTTACTTCGCGGAAGCTTTGCGTATAAGATATTTAGACTCAAGACAATATTTCGTGTCTAATTTACTTGAGACAAGTAGCCGTGTAATAAGCAGGATAATGTACATCCAGCCGGTTGTTATCGAATGTGGTGAAACTAAATTTGATATACTCTCATTTGAAGAAATTGTGAGTGGCATTTGTTTAGAACACCAACACTATCTTTGATCAGCATTAATACTGATGCTTGACTTAACAAACACGATAATATAAATAAAATGATGATCTGTCCTACATTGTTTCCAATTGAATATTCTGTTTCACATTACAGAAGAAAAGCATGTTGTGAACGTCGTTTCATGTTGACTTTAAAGTGTCAGCTCAGACACAGGAAATTAAAATCCAGGAATTGAATCAAAACACTATTATAAAGTCATTGTCAGAGAGTAAATAAAGCTGTCAGTGATGATGAGCACATGCTGCATTGGTTACAGCGCATTATTGAGGCGTGCCACTCATCCGCTGCATCATAACTAATACATCTGAAGATCTGATTGCAGTACGCGTTCATTTGACCTTCATACCGGCCAAAGACACACGGGCCTCTTCGGATGAAACGCAGCTTCACTGAACGCAAATTCAGAGCAGATATTTGGCTCCATCGACGCATTTTTAGCACCAGAAATCCATTATAAAGGACGCATTACGCCACACAAACCAACTTCATCGCCTCAGTCAGAGACACTAAATATGAGACGAAAGATTTGTTGGGAGCTACAAAACCTCAACGACTGACCAAACATCACTGAAGCGAAAAATATTAGTCTTCGGAGTGTTTTGGAGGACACAACTGATGCACAGGAGAAGGGACACACACACATTTTATGCGTTTGGCAGACGCTTTTATCCAAAGCGACTTACATTGCATTCAAGGTACACATTTTACATTTATTCAGTTCTTGCTTTCCCTGGGAATCGAACCCTGATCCTGGCGTTGCTATGCGCTAACCTGAATTGTTTTTAGTTTTAGTCTAGTTTTAGTCGACTCAAATCTAATGCGTTTAGTTCAATTGTAAATCATTAATTGAGCATTTAACCCTTAATCGGCCCTTGGGCTCCAGCTGACCCCACTGGACTTTTCCTACATTTTTAAAAGTGTTCCCTTCATCTCAGGGCCATGAGACTCTGTGACTTTTCCTAAATAATCTATCTAAACATGCACAAACAATCTGGCCTTGATTTGGTTGTTCTATAGGTGTGTAAAAAAAAATTGTACCATTTAAGTCCCTCGGGGTCAGATTGACCCCACATTGAAAATGAATGGGAAAGTGTAAAAATTGCTTTTTTTTCACTTTGTTTGTAAAAAAATATCAACTAAATCCAGTATAAATCTGAAAATGTCTACATTTATATCAATGTCTGGTCCTAGAGCATAAACACAAAGTGGAACGAACTTTCTGTCTCATACACTCATACACACACACACACACACACACACACACACACACACACACACACACACACACACACACACACACACACACACACACACACACACACACACACACACACACACACACACGTGTGTGACTGCAACAGAGAGCATTTTTATAGAAACTGGCAAATAAAATCAACAAAACTGATATAAATCTGAAAAAATTCCATTCATAAATGAAGGACAAATACTAGAGCACAAATGCAACATGGAACAATCATGAGAAAGAGAGGGAAAAGGGCAAATAAAAGAAAGATGAACGGCAGCTTAACTTCTGCATAACTTCCCTATGGACCTCTAGTGGATAATGTGGTCATTGCACTCTCTTTCTTTCTCTTTAACTATAATTCCTAAAGTTTTTCCACAAACCTACAGATGGCGGTATTCTATCCCTAACACATAGAGCAATGTCCAAAAACTATTTATATTTAATTAAGATCATCATTCAAGTGATTTTTTTCATAAAAAAATAATTTTTAATGAGCCAATTTATGACATAGTTAAGTATTTGTGCAGTAAATAGGTAAAAAACTACCAAATTCCCACAAAAACACAGCATAAATGTATAGTTGAGAAGTAAATAAAAACAATTATATATAGTTTTCCATGTACAAAATGTATATTTTCTTATGCAATCGCTCTGTAAAAGTTTGGGGTCTATCTGACCCCAAGAGACTCAAACGTAAACCCTACTTGAGGGACGATTAAGGGTTAAGCGTCACATAACTGACTGTATACATGACAAAACTCACATAATTGTGTTTTTAACCGCTCAAGCGCAAAAATACATGAAAGAGCTCAGTTCACTTTTTTTTGTTTGTTTTTTAAAAACATCTGTCTAGTTTTTATAATGTTGTATTTCTGTTTTAGTTAGTATATCAGGTTAAGCTACAGCTACAAATAAGTGTAAGTTTATTTATTTTTAATTTCAGTTAACATTAATTTCAAGTAATGTTTTAATGGTTTTAGTGAACTATTATAACCATGACATTTTACTGAATAATGTGTGTCGGATACTGTTCTTAGTCTTTCCTCCTGACAATGAATTAAATCGGAATTAAATTAAATAGTTTGTGTAACCAAAAACGTATATATCATGCGTGACTTTAATTATAAACAAGCTGGAAATACACCGGGACTCTTATTTTGAAATGCCTTACTATTGCAGTTCAGACGAGGAGATCAAAATATGCAGCGTTACAATAGTCAAAATCATATTACTGTATAAACAAAGTAAAGTAAACATTGTGAGCACTAAAATTACTAAAACTGAAAATAAAATAAAATAAAATAATTGATTTGCTGCTTTATTAATCAGTCCTCAATTATGGATAATGGTTCTTCAATGTTCATATTTTGTGGATACATTTTATTTTCATGATTCTTTGATGAATATAAAGTTCAAAAGAACAGCATTTATGTGAAATGGAATCTTTTGTAACATTATAAATGTTACTTTTGATGAGTTTAATGCATCCTTGAAGCATCAAATCCTCATTTGAGAATGATTAGTGAAGGATCATGTGACACTGAAGACTGATGATAAATTCAGCTTTGATCGCAGGAATAAATTACACTTTACTATATATTCACATAGAGAACAGCTGATTTACATAGGAATAATATTTCACTATTTTACTGTATTTTTGATCTAATAGACGCACGCAGCCTTTGGTTCAAAAATATTAAAAATCTTAATTATTTCAAACTTTTCACTGCAAAAAACTTGCTTTTAAGCTTAAACTAGAATATTAAAGTAATATTCATAAATATAATAGCATATGATAATACCACAGTGTGTGATATTACCGAGTGTGTTCACATGTGGAAGTAATAGCTATGATAATAAAACTGAATTCAAGTATTTCTATTATAGACGTCCAGTTGGCAAAACATGACACTGACAATGATTGAAGAGAACAATATTTGCGCTTGACACTGAAATGCACTCGCTAGGGTACACCGCGTACCCGGAGAGGACAGAAAACAGAGCGACTATGGCATGCCGACACACTCCATTAGTGACGCGACCGTCATTGAGCCACACTTTAAACACACATTACACACACAAACGGATGCGGAGGGACGGTGTGACGGGTCAAAGGACCAGGTGCAAGATTTAGTGGCCGCTCTGATGTAGTTCATCTACACCTCATTACATCCAGTCAACAAACAGCTCCAGATGCAGCAAACAAACAAAACGCTGACCTATCCACTGCAGCATCACTGAGAGTCTGAACTACAACATTAAAAACATTTCTGATCAAAGAAAATATAAATATTCGTTGAAAAGCTAGAACTGCTGCATTAAACTGTTGAAGCACTAAAATTATTAACTGGAAATAAAACGTGCGCTTTCCTTGGTGTTCTCAAGATGGCATGCTCACTTTTTAGGGCACACCTCTTATAAAATAAAGTTACATATATTACAATTGCCTAAATAATGAGAATTTTAGATTTATGTTCTAAATATAATATTTTAATTATAGAAATATGAAGTGTTGGGAAAATGTAATTATTCCAGGCCTATGAAACTATAAAACTGCCAGTAGTTGGCGGCGTAATGGATTCAACTCGTTCTAACCTGTTCAAAAACGGTGAGTTATGCGAACAAAACCTACACTTTGTTTGAATCTATTTTTGTTGGAAAAATAGAGCAAAACTGTAAAAAATGACCACTTGTTGTTTATTGAACTGTTGTATAAAATTAATATTGCATTTTGCAATCGTGCTGATATAGGCTATTCTGGAAAATAGCAATCTTGCTTGTATGATATTGCTTAACTAATTTCCTCTTTAAAACCCTTTAACTGTCACCCCCCTTTTTGAGAATACACATGAAAATGCACTATCCAAACTTAAAGGGCTGTAATTCAAGAATGCTTTGGAATATAGACCAAAGTTTGGTCTCGTTTTAAAGACGACATTCTGCAGATTATTGCTGAAGTGAAAGCAATTCAAAATATGAAAGTATGAAATAGTTATGGAAGTTTAAATTTACTGTAAATGAAAAATACTGTACTAAATATTTTTTATTTCATATAAAATATATTTTACAAAAAAGAATTTACTCTAAAATTACTATAAAATCAAAGCCATATGTCTAACCAATTCGTGTTCCAAATTTGAAGTTGATATCACAAAAATTGAAGTCCCCATGAGATTTTGTTTAGGGTGCTGTACCAAAAATAGCCACCGGGTGTCATTCAAATTCCATTTATTGTTGTTTTGATGCATTTTCCTGTAAATTTCTGTCCAAATATTACTTCCATTACAAAACAGTCACCAAATATGGACCCTTGAGACTCAGACCTTTCCGACAATATGTGTTTTGTCAAGATTGGAAAAGATTTTGAATATAAAGTAGTTAAAATAATTGTTGTAATATGAAACATGACAGTGCCCACTAGGGGAGGAGCCCACTAGAATAATTTAGAGTAACGTTTCCATGGCAACACAATGTCCGATTTCAAAACGGTTTCACAGGATGAATTTTGAGTTTGTAAGCTTTCAAATGATACCTAATTTGTGATAATTACTTAAATATATAATATGAAAAAAAGGCGATCAAAAAAAGAGCACCAGGCGTCCCACCTGTGGGACGGTGACAGTTAAGAGGTTAATTACTTTCAAACAAATTTTTATTTTTTAGTTTGTTATTAGCCTATTTTTAATGAAAATACAACAACAATAAAATAGTACCAAAAAAAAACTTGTGTATGTGAAATTTTTGTTAAAAAAACGAATAAGACGGATGACATAAAATACCTATACCCGAATTATAACAAATGAATAAAAGATATTTGGAAATTCCCCTTTAAAACGGGGAACTCTCAGTTTGTGATTTTTTTTTATTAACAAAAGTGATCTTGCGCTTTTGCCTCCGCTATCGTCCTGTCAATCATCTCGCTCGCGCCTATGATTACAGTTACAGTAAAATTAAAATTCACCATCATCGGTTCCCATCCTCAGCCGATCTGCATGACAGTTTTTGCAATGACCATCAACACTAGATAAATGGGCAAATGGGCCTTAAGTTAAAAAAATACCTTTATCTACACAGAGGGATGTTCACGAACATGTTCTATGCGTTTCCTCATTTGCATCAACATGTAACTTGTAACTTTGATTGCCTTTCCTCCAGGACAACACCACGTTATTATTTTCTATATTTCTATATATTGTGATTTTTGCGCGTTCTCCCGCCCTTCAATTCAATGCAGTTGTTTCCGGATCGCTTTTTCCCCACTTTCTTTTTATTTATTTATTTTACTCAGTAACGGATGTGGTTCAAAATGTAGCATATACTATACTTAAAACAAAACATACTTAAGTAAAAGTAAAATTACAGATTTTTAAAACTACTTAAAAAAGTTGAAGTATGCAGAAAAACTACTCGATTACAGTAACGCGAGTAAATGTAATTCGTTACTTTCCACCTCTGCTGATCGATACCTGGGGACTTAGATCATTTCTCTGTTTGTATTCGTGCTTGTTTGTCCATGTGTGTGTTGCATGCTTGAGGTGCGACAATCTTTGATTTGTGTTCGCTCTTTTCTGACACTTCATCTAATTTTATCATCTGTGTAAACGGGCAAGAGAGGTTGTGAGTCAGGTATTTAATTAACATCTAATTAATGCGGGACGTAACAACATCAAACCCTCGACCGGTTGGCACGGCAGATTCCGCTATAGTCGTTGCCTGGGTTACGCATGTGGGGGGCGGAGCTATCAAAATAGGGACGTGACCCTTTTGGGTTATTAAAAACAATTTTGTTTTATTTTTGTATTTCCCGTTTTCATCTTAATTTTAGTTTAAGTTTTAGTAATTTTGTTGTGTTTTTGTCATTTTTATTTTTAATATATCTATATAGTTTTTAATCTTTTTTATTTTAAGTTTGAGTTATTTTAGTACATTAAGTTAAACTAAATTAAATTAAATGTTAATTATTTTAAGGTTTTTGTGGAAGCCGGGACACCATTCAAAAGTGATATTTTGTTTTACAAAAAAGAGAAATTAATACTTTTATTCATCAATGACACAATGTTTTGTTAATAAAATAAAAGTTAATAAATAAAATAAAATGAAATCTAATAATCAATAAAATATTTAAAAAATAACATTTATTTTATACATTTTATTATTATTTTATGGTTTGATTTTTTAGTTAACGCCGCCACATACCTGTTGAAACTTGTGTCTATAAGATGCATATTTTCATATTTCAGTTTCTCATTTGCAGTTTACAGTTATACATGTTGTTTGTGCTATTGCACCTTTAGGATCTCTATATGCAAATGTGTTTAAAGCTGCAGTAAAGCACTAGTGGTTACCTTGGTATTGGCCATGTCCACGATATACTGATCCCCTTTGATGCACTCGAGAACCTGGAACCCGTCGCGATCCAGAACTTTGGCCTGAGAGTTTCCCGCCACCACCAGAATGACATCACCAGTGACGCTGTACTGCAGAGATCTGATCTGATGACTGTAAACACACACACACACACACACACACACACACACACACACACACACACACACACACACACACACACACACACACACACACACACACACACACACACACACACACACACACACACACACACACACACACACACACACACACACACACACACACACACACACACATCACTTCAGACCTGATTTCTGACAAGTGTTCACATATATGCTCAATATATATTTCATTACAGGCATTGGTCTGATAGCAAATAACATTAGGACTTTCCATGTCAGGTTTCAAAAGTATTTATTACTTAAAATAAATGTAATTATTATTTTTTAATTAAGTAAATCATTGTCAATTAAATTATTTTAATTAAAAAAAAATATTTTATTCTTTCAATTAAAAACAAATTGCATTTGTATAGCACTGCTAATTGTAAAAAAATTATTTTATTTTACATTATAACGCATTAATGCCTGTTCACACCGATGATAACTATAACGATAAGTATAAAGTTTTAATTCTACGAGAATAGGGAAGTTCACACCACAGCTGTAACGTTAAGGACACAGAGGAACAAACAACAAAAACATTGACAGCCAATCAGAATCCACCCTGCTTTAACGAGCGTGTGCATTTAAACCGGCAAAACTGCAGCGCGCTTCTCGTTCTTGGTGTCAACTGGCCATAAATGTCCTATTTAAAATAAAACATTTTAATTAAAAAAATTATAGATTTAATATTTTATTATCTGAAATATTAGTTTTATACATGCATAATTAAATATTAATATAATACTTCATAATATGTATTATTTTTAGTAAGTGCTTAATTATTAAAATAATGTCAAATGCAAATTATATGACATATGAACCGTTTTATTTTGTAATTCTCATTCTCAGTGATGAATCATCACTGTAATATAATAACTATCTAAATAAGCATAGTTAAAGACAAGCATTACCACAATTCATAAATATAATTCGTTTAGGGGTGGCATTGGTCGTCTTCCCGGTCATAAGTGACCGAACACCTAAAAATTAAACTTCCTCCACCTTTTTTGATGGATTTGAATTTATTTACATTTATGCATTTGGCAGACGCTTTTATCCAAAGCAACTTACAGTGCCCTTATTACTAATATATAATAGAATATATATTAAAAAGAAAATCTCAAAGACTATTTATTATAAAGTTTTAGATATTTTTTTTTGTTAGAAATAGTTTTTTCTGTGAATTTGTGTTTTTGCAGATTTCCCATTCATTACCTATAGTGTCATTTTTGACCGAAGAGCACAAGTTTTTTTTACGACAACTTAGCATGCTCGAATCATGACCCCAATTTGTTTGTGTGTTTACACACCTAATGCTAGAAAAGTCACCAAGTTTCATATCATTCTGATGAAGCGGTGATTTTTTAAAATTCCAAATGTGGTTCATAGGTTCAGTTTTTCATAGGTGTGTGTATAAGTGTGCGTGTGTGTGTGTGTGTGTGAGTGGATGTGTCAATATCACACTCCTGATGTTTTAGAGTGTCACCCCTTTACTGCTGTGTACTTTTTTCAGCATCGTGGACAATTTGTAGATTGTAGACACAAATATTCCTTGATTTTTTGTGTTTTTGCCGATTTCCCATTAATTTCCTAAGGTCGGTTATTTATGACCAAAGACAATGAACGCTACTTTTTTTTTTACGACCAATTAGCATGCTCGAATCATGACCCCAAATTTTTTTTGTGTGTGTTTACATACCTATTGCTAGAAAAGTCACCAAGTTTCATATCACTCCGATGAAGCTGTGATTTTTACAATTTCAAAACAGAAAATTTTCCGGTCAGAAATGACCAATGAGATCCAGAGGGTTAAATAATATATCATTGTTGTTACAACAAGGGTGAAAACGTGTCATTAAAATGCCAAATGCAAATATTAACGGTCTTAAAATTTTAAAATTAATCTTATCTAATCTTAAAGTCCCAGTGAACCGGAAGTTGCAATCGACTTTAATTCAGTGATTTGACGTATTTCAGAGAGAAACGGAATACGAAATGAGCAGAACAGAGGGCGTGGTTTGTTTTTTCCCCCCTGTGACCTGATTGGATATAGAAACGTAGGCGTTTCATTCAGAAATGAATCTGAACGCAAGTTTGCAATCAGTTTAATGATGGCATGTCGAAGCCCAAGCCGTCAAACAGACGTCATCAAAAAAGGCCTACCAATGTAGAGGGGAGGAGCATTTTCAGATTTTGATTAAAGATTATGAAGCCAAATAATTTTTTGATGCGGTTTGACTGTAATGGAATGGATTGTTCACCACAAATAGCAATTTGCGCTAACAAAGTAAATATGGTCAGTTTTGATTTCATGAGGACTTTAAGAAATATGCATTTAATTTATAGATATATATGTTTATATATATAAACTTATTTTATATATATAAACATGTTCATGAACATCTCACTAAAAACAATAATAAACAGGACAATTTAGGACACATTGAGCGCCGTGACTGAACGAGAACTGGAGGCCATGAAAGAGCCCAGAAGCTTTGAGAACAGAAAACACGGGCACTGGAGGTCCGGTTACCCTCTCCGGGTCACTGGCTTTATGGGCTCCACATGTGTTTTCTTTGGCCGTGTCTGCTGGTAAAGGGATGGCACTGCACCTGGGTTGATGAACTTGTTAATGTGGCGTGGCGTTTTACGAATCGCAAACACAAAAGAGCGCTCAGGCTCAGCCAATTGGCTTCCAATATCTCGAGACAATTGGGTTCCAATTTTAGCAGGATTTCTAGGAAAAACAAGAGACAAGAACAAAAATACACGGCATCTGGGTGTAATCAGCTGGCCGGGCTGATTGGACTGGTCTCATTCCAGACGGATGAGGTGTAACGATTTGACCAAAAATAAAAACCTCGATTAATTGAACATCTGACCTCGATTACGATTAATGAACGATTATTTTGCTTCTTTTTTTTTTGCCCTCACAAGTTTTTTGAGTAAGTTCCTGATAAGGTTTGTACTGTAAATATTTTCTACTATTAAAGGTGGGATTTTTTTTTCTGATGAAAAAGTGCATTTCTTTGTGATTTTAAAATACTTGAAGGAAACGGTTCACTTTCAGCAGTTATTGTCTATGGGGCAGATTTCTGTTTGTTGTACATCAGATACAGATAAATTAACACATAGGCCTACATTACATTTATCTGAATGCATCAATGAGAGAGTGATTGTGTGTGTGAATTACTCATACCGTCTCTATTCATTATGAAGCTGTGGTTTGTACTTACTTCAAAGGTATTAAAATAACGGTTGAGTTTCTAAGCTACTTTAGTGACTTTACTTTAGTCACAGGACAGCGTTTCTGCGCTCCTCTGCGCGCGATCTTCGCGTGATGTGCGAGCTTCTGTCTCAGTGCTCGTTTGTCACAATAAATCAGGCATTAGTTCAACATAATACACATCTGATGGTCGAAACTCGCTTTAAAGGCCTGTACACATCGGGACGAATATCGCGCGCGCTTATCGCCAGCGTTTTTCGTGCCGTTTTTCGGCGCGTCTTGAGTGTTCACACCCAAGCGATTTTCACTGGCGCTGCGCCGAGTGAACGTGCACATTCAGTCGATGCGCTCGCGGTACACAAGATGGTGCTGCGGCACTTTAAGCCTCTGACACTCGCTTGTCACACAGAAGGAGAAGAGAGACAGTATTTACGTGCTTGCCAAAACCATAGACATATTATGTATATGGCCAAAACCATTCACACACTTTTTGCAAACTGGCAAGCAGCATTAGCAGTTCATCTTCTTCTTTGTCTACTTACTACTTCTTCGTCGTATCAATGTGTGCTCGGCAAGACCGTTTTGTGCTTGAGCGCCACCAAGTCGTGTTTTACTGTCATTTCAGCAGCTCCAGGCACGTGAACAAAAGCGCCGATCTCATTGGTCGGACAGTTTTTTACGCGCCGCGTCAAAATAAAAAAACGAACCCGAGGCGTTTTTTTAAAAATGGCGCTTTTACGCCTGCCGTTTTGCGCGTCGGTGTGAACACTCACATTGGCGCCCATTGTTTAGTCCCGAGGCGTTAAACGTCGGCGATAAACACGTGCGAAAATCGCCCCGGTGTGAACAGGCCTTAATGTTCAAACTGACAGGGCTTAAACCACATACAAATGACAAACTTTGCGAGGACCAGGTGATAGAGATCTGCCTTCAGGGTGCGCGCGTTGTCGCGTTTAAACGCATTTACTTGACAAACTTTACGAGCACGAAAGTGAAAGCGGCTTCGGGGCTTGCGCGCGCCGTCTCTCTGTGTGTGTGTGTGTGTGTCAGCGCGTAGGCTATAAGAACAGCAATTAACTGACCTGTATAAACGGTGTAAAACATGCAGTTACTATAGTGATTCTGGGCATCTATAAGCACAGTTAACTGCTCCTGCATCTGTGTGACTGCAAACTGCACTTGATGTGACCGACGGGGCGGAGTCACGTGAAAACCGAAATAACCGACATGGGAAAAATACATCAGTTAGAGGTTCTGAATGTCGGTTTCGGTTATTTTTCGATTAATCGTACAGCCCTATGTAACGCACATCAAAACCCCAGGAAGCGCTGGCGGTGGAGGAGAGAGACAGGGATGGGCATTTACTCACCATTCACACGGCTGGATCGATCGGAAGGCGTGCAGCGCCGAGTCCATCCCGGCAAAGTCCCAGAACTTCACATCGTAGTCGAAGCTGCCGGTGACCAGACGAGCGCCGGAAGGATCCAAAGCCAAAGCTGAAACCTGTACAATCACAGATTCATCAGATACGGGATATAATGCTGTTGGGGGGGTAAAACTATTAATATTCAGTGATATTATCGATGAAACGCACTGACACTATCACTATCAGACAAGAACAAAACTGAGTTCCATTATATGTTTGAACTGAATTGAGTGACGAACAAAATCTGAACTAAATTCAGTTTCATTTAGTTCCATTAGATGTGTCAACTGAATTGAATGATGAACAAAATTGAGTTTCCTTTAGTTCCATTAGATGCGTGAACTGAATTGAGGTCCATTTATTTTCATTAGTTGTTTGAAGTAAACTGAATTGAGTTTCAATTATATCCATTAGATGTTTGAACTGAATTGAATGATGAACAAAATTGAGTTTCCTTTAGTTCCATTAGATGTGTGAACTGAATTGAGTTCCATTTAATCTGAACTGAATTGAGTTTCATTAGATGTGTAAACTGAATTGAGTTTCAATTAGATCCATTAGATGTGTGAACTGAATTGAGATCCATTTAGTTTCATTAGATGTTTGAACTGAATTGAGTGACGAACAAAATCTGAACTAAATTCAGTTTCATTTAGTTCCATTAGATGTGTGAACTGAATTGAGTTCCATTTAATCTGAACTGAATTGAGTTCCATTTAATCTGAACTGAGTTTCATTAGATGCGTGGACTGATTTGAGTTCCATTTAGTTTCATTAGTTGTTTGAACTAAACTGAATTGAGTTCCATTAGATGCGTGAACTGAATTTAGGTCCATTAGATGTGTGAACCGAATTGAGGTCCATTTAGTTTCATTAGTTATTTGAACTAAACTGAATTGAGTTTCATTAGATGTGTGAACTGAATTGAGTTTAATTTAGTTTCATTAGTTGTTTGAACTAAACTGAATTTAATTCCATTAGATGTGTGAACTGAATTGAGTTTAATTTAGTTTCATTAGTTGTTTGAACTAAACTGAATTGAGTTCCATTAGATGTGTGAACTGAATTGAGTTTAATTTAGTTTCATTAGTTGTTTGAACTAAACTGAATTTAATTCCATTAGATGTGTGAACTGAATTGAGTTTAATTTAGTTTCATTAGTTGTTTGAACTAAACTGAATTTAATTCCATTAGATGTGTGAACTGAATAAGGTCCATTTAGTTTCATTAGATGTTTGAACTGAACTGAATTGTGTTCCATTAGATGTGTGAACTGAATTGAGGTCCATTTAGTTTAATTAGTTACTTGAACTAAACTGAATTTAATTCCATTAGATGTGTGAACTGAATTGAGTTTAATTTAGTTTCATTAGTTGTTTGAACTAAACTGAATTGAGTTCCATTAGATGTGTGAGCTGAATTGAGGTCCATTTAGTTTCATTAGATGTTTGAACTGAATTGAGGTCCATTTAGTTTAATTAGTTACTTGAACTAAACTGAATTTAATTCCATTAGATGTGTGAACTGAATTGAGTTTAATTTAGTTTCATTAGTTGTTTGAACTAAACTGAATTGAGTTCCATTAGATGTGTGAACTGAATTGAGGTCCATTTAGTTTCATTAGATGTTTGAACTAAACTGCATTGAGTTTCATTAGATGTGTGAGCTGATTTGAGGTCCATTTAGTTTCATTAGTTGTTTGAACTAAACTGAATTGAGTTCCATTAGATGTGTGAGCTGATTTGAGGTCCATTTAGTTTCATTAGTTGTTTGAATTAAACTGAATTGAGTTCAATTAGATGTGTGAGCTGAACTGAATTCAGTTAATTTAGTTTAATTAGTTGTTTGAACTAAACTGAATTGAGTTCCATTAGATGTGTGAACTGAATTCAGTTAATTTAGTTTCATTAGTTGTTTGAACTAAACTGAATTGAGTTCCATTAGATGTGTGAACTGAATTCAGTTAATTTAGTTTCATTAGTTGTTTGAACTAAACTGAATTGAGTTCCATGTGAACTGAATTGAGTGATCTGAACTGAATAGAGTTTCAATAGATGCTCTTTTTTGAGGTTTAAAACAGAATTAATATTCAGTAATATGATCGATTCGACTGCACTGACACTATCAAAAACAACAACATTTGAACTGAATTGTGAATTACAGCTGAATCAAACTTTGCAACACTGACACTGTTTTTGAACTGAATTTAACCAACATTAATCACCGAATAATGACACTTATCTTCTGTAGAGCTGCTTTACAGCTCAAATTCGTTTCATAATTGATGAATTTTGCAACATTAACACTTATTATCCTGTTTATTTCAGTGAAGCTGCTTTGAAACATCTGTATTCTATTAAGCACTATATACAATGTGACTTGGCTTGACATTTGGGGATGAATTTTAACTCATAATCAGATTATATAATCCTCACAAATCCCAGATACAGGCCGAGTGTGAGCCGGAGCAAGCGGCTGGACTTACGGTTTTATTGCCGTGCTGAAGCGTGATCTCATGAGTGTCCGGGATCTTCTTCACTGGATTCTGTTACAGAAAGAGAGAAAGAAAGACGGAGAGAAACATCAGCAACTTTTGAAGGCATCGACAGGAACGAACATGTCACAATATTCCTCATTATAATTTATTTATTTATTTATGATTTAATGCCATATCAGCAACAATGGCTATATTCATGACAATCAGCAGTATCACTTCAACACATTGTTAACAATAAATTAACAATTTTGTCTTAAAAACAATCACTATACAAAATCACGCACATACACTCACCTAAAGGATTATTAGGAACACATACTAATACGGTTTTTGACCCCCTTTCGCCTTCAGAACTGCCTTAATTCTACGTGGCATTGACTCAACAAGGTGCTGAAAGCATTCTTTAGAAATGTTGGCCCATATTGATAGGAGAGCATCTGCAGTTGATGGAGATTTGTGGGATGCACATCCAGGGCACGAAGCTCCCGTTCCACCACATCCCAAAGATGCTCTATTGGGTTGAGATCTGGTGACTGTGGCGGCCATTTTAGTTCAGTGAACTCATTGTCATGTTCAAAAAACCAGTTTGAAATTATTGGAGCTTTGTGACGGTGCATTATCCTGCCGGAAGTAGCCATCAGAGGATGGGGACATGGTGCTCATAAAGGGATGGACATGGGCAGAAACAATGTTCAGGTCGGCCGTGGCATTTAAACCATGCCCAATTGGCACTAAGGGGCCTAAAGTGTGCCAAGAAAACATCCCCCACACCATTACACCACCACCACCAGCCTGCACAGTGCTAACAAGGCATGATGGATCCATGTTCTCATTCTGTTTACGCCAAATTCTGACTCTACCATCTGAATGTCTCAACAGAAATCCAGACTCATCAGACCAGGCAACATTTTTCCAGTCTTCAACTGTCCAATTTTGGTGAGCTCGTGCAAATTGTCGCCTCTTTTTCCTATTTGTAGTGGAGATGAGTGGTACCCGGTGGGGTCTTCTGCTGTTGTAGCCCATCCGCCTCAAGGTTGTGTGTGTTGTGGCTTCACAAATGCTTTGCTGCAGACCTCGGTTGTAACGAGTGGTTATTTCAGTCAAAGTGTCTCTTCTATCAGCTTGAATCAGTCGGCCCATTCTCCTCTGACCTCTAGCATCAACAAGGCATTTTCTCCCACAGGACTGCCGCATACTGGATGTTTTTCCCTTTTCACACCATTCTTTGTAATCCCTAGAAATGGTTGTGTGTGAAAATCCCAGTAACTGAGCAGATTGTGAAATACTCAGACCGGCCCGTCTGGCACCAACAACCATGCCACGCTCAAAATTGCTTAAAGGGTTAGTTCACCCAAAAATGAAAATTCTGTCATTAATTACTCACCCTCATGTCGTTGGACACCCGTAAGACCTCCGTTCATATTCGGAACACAAATGAAGATATTTTAGTTGAAAGCTGATGGCTGAGAAAGGCTTCAGATAGGCCTCCATTGGCATTCAGTACATTGACACTTCCAAGATCCATGAAAGGCACTTAAAACGTCGTTACAAAGTCTATCTCACCACAGTGGCTCTACAATAATCATACAATGCGACGACAATAGTTTTTGTGCGCAAAAAAAAAATCAAAATAACACCTTTATCCAACTTGTTCTCGACTTCCGTGTATGCCTCCACGACGCATGCGCGAGAATATGACGCAGATCCGGCGTTCGGACATATGACCCAGAAGCGATTTGTTTACGAGCAGAGGAAGACGCGCGTGTCTAAGCTGTTGGATTCTACATTGATCGTGCTTTAGGTCTCGGCGTAGTGCTCAAAATGTGGCTTAAGTGTGTATTTCATCGATTCCCGAACACCGGCGCTACGTCATATTCTCGCGCATGCGTCGTGGAGGCACACATGGAAGTCGAGAACAAGTTGGATAAAGGTGTTATTTTGATTTTTTTTTGCGCACAAAAACTATTGTCGTCGCATTGTATGATTATTGTAGAGCCGCTGTGGTGAGATAGACTTTGTAACGACGTTTTAAGTGCCTTTCATGGATCTTGGAAGTGTCAATGTACTGAATGCCAATGGAGGCCTGTGTGAAGCCTTTCTCAGCCATCAGCTTTCAACTAAAATATCTTCATTTGTGTTCCGAATATGAACGGAGGTCTTACGGGTGTCCAACGACATGAGGGTGAGTAATTAATGACAGAATTTTCATTTTTGGGTGAACTAACCCTTTAAATCCCCTTTCTTTCCCATTCCGACATTCAGTGTGGAGTTCAGGAGATTGTCTTGACCAGGACCACACCCCTAAATGCATTGAAGCAACTGCCATGTGATTGGTTGATTAGATAATTGCATTAATGAGAAATTTAACAGGTGTTCCTAATAATACTTTAGGTGAGTGTATACCAATAACAGCAACAGTAATAATAAACACCAATTACATAGAATCTTTCAATTTAATATTTGACAGAAATTCTAAAATTACTCCTTTTTAAAAATGTCCATTAATGTGTTTTCTGAATAAAACCGTTCTCTAATATTATTTAAAAAACACACTTGTGAAATTCTTACACAGATCACAAACCGGTTTCTTTTCCCCGTTCAATAAATATGAACGAGTGAGTCTTGAATGTCCAATTCGGCATCTCGTTTATACAACCTGGTCATATCTATTTTCAAAATAATAACTAATAACTCCTTGATTTAAAACTGGATTCACCTCATATAATTTGTTATTTACACATTCGTTCCATTGTATTTGCCATTTCTTGTAAATGTACAGGTTCAATATGGGTTTAACGTCAGATGCTGGTATTTTACATTCTGTCATTTCCAACTGAAGTGCTTCCTTTGCTAATTATAATAATTAATAAGCAGAATAAAGGGGCGGGGCCTGGTTGAGTTAGATAGTCGTGTGTTGAAACTGCCGGTTATGGTAATGGACGGGACATTTCCCAAACACTTGACCAATCACAGCACGACCAATCAGAGCACAGTGTGCTTTCAGAAGGAGGGGCTTCATAGAGACAGAGTGTTACTGACAGACTGGGAAGAGAGGAGCCGCAACAATGGAGAATATGAGGAAATAATCAACATTACAGCAGGAAAACCTGCTCTAGTACAGCCAGAAACACAACATAACAGGTCCTCTTGAATTCAATTTAATTTCTTTCAGTGCACAACAAGCAGGCAAAATTCGTTCCCCGAATCAAACGCACGCAGGTCTGTGAGATTTGTGGCTCGTACATAACTCGCTCGGCACACCTGGGCCTGATGGGATACATTTAGCCCAGTACAGAGACATCACCGGGGCGGCCCAACACCAGAACCCATCTATCAAAACGGCCCACAGCGGCCCTCAAACACCACAGGCCTGGGAAAGAGGACGTCTGCACACTGTCAGAGAGAGAGACATTTACAACAGAGAGAGAGAGAGAGAGAGAGAGAGAGACAGACAGAGAGAGACATTTACAACAGAGAGAGAGACAGAGAGAGAGAGACATTTACAACAGAGAGAGAGAGAGAGAGAGACAGAGAGAGACAGAGAGAGAGAGAGAGAGACATTTACAACAGAGAGAGAGAGAGAGAGACAGAAAGACAGAGAGACAGAGAGAGAGAGAGAGAGACAGAGAGAGAGAGAGAGAGAGAGAGACAGAGAGAGAGAGAGAGAGACAGAGAGAGAGAGAGAGAGAGAGAGGGAGGGGATGGCCGTGATCAGGGTCTGAATCTCATGAAAACATGTCCAGATCATATTTCATCCTAAAATAATAAAAGAGAGGTTACACTTTAAGGTGATGTAGTTTCATTGTAATCAAGTAAGTACTGAGTAACTTCATGTTCTTACTATACAGTTACGGTTAGTTACTTAAGTAATTATGCATAATTGGCTGTTATTACTATAGTAAGTACTATAGTTAAAATAAAGTGTTACCAAAAGAGAACATAAATTATATTTTGCATAAAGAAAATTATAAAATAAAACATAAAGTAAAACAATGTCATTTTCAACTGTATTTTTGCATTAAATATCATCTTAATGTTTATTTTTTAACAATACAATTTAAATAATATATACTTTAATGAGTTATATTAATTAATTTAAATATTCATAAAATATTTATATTAATTCATTAAATAAATGAGATAAAATGTGCTTAATTATCATGAAATTAATGCAATTTTTTTACATTTTAAAAGTTTTAAAATAGGATTAATTTTGTTTATGTGAAATATATTTTTATATTATATTTTACTATTTAATTTAGATGTATTTATTCTCATTAGATTTTTCAATACTTATATAATAAATATTAATACTTATAATAAATATTACATATATTAATCTGAATAAATTATCCATCAGCATAAATGAAAAACAAATATTATCATGTTTATTTTGTATAATAATCATAATACAAATAATATATATATATATATATAAATACTATATAAAAAAATAAATTCATTTTATATTTACACTTATTTATACAAGCATAAATTAAAGGGACTACAAGAAATATTGCCATGTTTATTCTTTATAACAAAATAAATATTATATAATTTGTATATTTTATGTATATTTTTATTTGTATTATATATTTAAATATTTTTTGTAAGCAAATGATAATTTGGGGATAAAATGTGTCTTTATTATTTACACAAAATGCAGTTTTATTTTATATCATAGTATATTTTTATTAAATTATATATTTTTTTTAAATGAAATATATGAGCCAGCTGTATTCTTCAGAGGCTGGATGAGACTCGTCCAAACTAAAGAACAGGACGTCTCTGAACAGCTCAACAGAGACGATGATGGAGGTCAGAGGATTCTTTAACTCATTAAATCAAGACAAACCTCACATTCATGTCATGTGACCAAAACCGCACATGAACTGAGGAAGAGTTGCGGGTCCCTATTAGAACTGCACCAACAGTAGGTTTATTATTTTTATTCACTGTTTTTCTATTGGTTTATGTGTATTTATAATTCTTTTTAGAAGATTGTACAGCACATTGGTCAGATGTGGATGTTTTTAATTGTGCTTTATAAATATAAACTGATTTAAATAGATTTCTAGTGATGATAATGGCAGTGTGGCCCTCTAGTGGCGCCATGGACACATTACAAACACACACACAGCACTGTTATGAGATCATATATAACTCATCAGACAATTATGATTATGAGACGATTTCATAACAATTATGAGACAACAATTAGGCTGAAAATCTCATTCAAATAGTACAGTACTCCTGCTCTACGGCAAATAAATATGGTCAAAAAGAAATTTCACTTCCATGATATGACATGTCAACGTGAAACAAAGCGGGAAACTGATATATGATTAGATTGACTATATAAATGTAAACTAGGGTTGTAATCAACCAAAGAAAATCTTGGTCGACTGAAGTCCTGAAATTTTCGACTAAAAATCGACTAAAATGACGTTAGGAAAAAAAAAACTTTAAATGAATAAGCTGCACACTGTGTGCAGTACTTGGTAGCCATGTTGTCTGCCTAAATTAATTATAAATAAACATAAAAAACTAGTAGGCTATTTGCAGTATATTAAATGGTTTTTGAGCTGATTATTTTGCTCTGAAATGAGTCTGACACACGAGTCTGACGGCTCTGACAGCGTCGCATCAAGTGCACCTGCGCAATATCATAGCCTATGACTTCCGAAAATATAGTACTATGTTGTCAACTAGATATCATCACAAGAACTTTTGAGGAATATGCAACATAATTTAGACAATTGTTTTTGTCATATGTATTATAATAACTGACAGACACTCATTTCAGCCGCTCTGTGCAGCTCGAACAGGAGCTGAGCTCAACTCAGCGGCTGAGACACGAATAGACTATTAACTTAAAGCTTTTACTCTTAAACACAAAAGGCACGTCCACTTTAATAAAAAGGGAATATTTATTAACAAGCCAGATCAAGAGCAGAAAAAACGCTCACAATTAAATAAATAATATACAAGAAAACTAGCCTTCTTCAATCTGTCTCTCTTCTCCAGTGGGTTGGGCTAATCCAAAAGAAGTGGAAACAATGGGGGTGTTCTGAAGGCAGACTGTTACCTGTGAAACAAGGGTGCTCTCAAAACACCCCCATTAGCAATTAGTGCTTTCCACCTGATGAAATGAACGCGGCGCGGCAAAACTGATTAAATGAACGCAGCAAAACTAATGAAATGAACGCGGCAAAAAATCGACCAATCAGAATTTTGGTCGAGCCAGAACGTATCGACTAATAATCGACTAATCGACTGGGAGATTACAGCCCTAATGTAAACAGAGTTAAACATTCATCAGATCTGCAGCTCTTAAAGGGACAGTTCACCTAAAATGTTTTTAATTCTGTCATGTCGTTAATATTTTTGAATTCGTTTTTATTTTTATAAATGAATATCTTCATGTATGTTTTGAAGATGAACCAAAGTCTGAAGCGACATGATGGTTAGTACATCATACAAACTAACCCAGTGCTCAACGGTGTGAGACTTTCACTCACATTTGTGACTAAAAATAGACGTGTGTGTGTGTGTGTGTGTGTGTGTGTGTGTGTGTGTGTGTGTGTGTGTGTGTGTGTGTGTGTGTGTGTGTGTGTGTGTGTGTGTGTGTGTGTGTGTGTGTGTGTGTGTGAACTGTACAGTGTATTTTGGAGCATGTGTGCGAATAAATCCCTGCGGATCAGTTTACATAAATATAAGATCATAAAAACTCTTCAAATGGTGTAACAAGAGTGTTAATTATTGTTTCGAGGCGTCTTATATTTTAAGGATGGAAAAACATAAACACTGCCTAATGTGATTATTAATCTTCATAAGGCTGTGATTTCATGAATAAATGTGAGCGCTTCACGTGTCATAGCCTGAAGGTGGCGCTGTTGTGCGTTCAAGCTTGCGCGATCAATAAATAGTTATGCCAAACGAAACGAACGCTGATCAATCATGACTGTGTTTACTGTACGTGTTTATACTGTAATATGTTGTGTACGGGTGTAAGAACTCATATTTTATCTCCTCGTTTGAAACTCCTCCTCGCACAGACATTTCAAAATAAGAGTCCCGCTGTATTTCAGGCTCGTTTATTAAATAAAATTCACGCTGTGTGTCCAATTTACACCCGGTTATTATTTGGTTACACAAACGCCCCATCACTGGAAATACTGTTGACACAAATTATTACACATATAGATTCAGGTACACATTTCTACCAATACATTTCCATGGCTTTTCCATAACTTTTAATAAATATTCAGGACCTATCCTTCCATGAAAGTCTGTGTATACATGTAAAATAATATGCTCAAATGCCAAATCATAGCCTATCTTAACAAATTAAGGTAAATCTATAGATAGTTTCAACGGCAACAACATAAACAAACGTTTATGGCCCAAACTTAACTTCCAGTAGACGTCCGCAAAGAATCAATAACAACAGAGGCTGCGTTATCTTTCTTATCAGCGATCATCTTTCATTTTAATTGGGCAGCATTATCTTAATTTACATGTTTTTATTGTTTCAGCATGTTTATTATAAATAATCTCCCATTTCTGTCTGCAATATAGAGTGGGGGAAACGCCCCCCTTAAAGGGTCATACATTAATTAATACTTATTCCCGTAAGACCGTAGAGAAGAAGAAAAATATCTTAAGTTGTGTTCCGAAGATGAACGAAGGTCTTACAGGTTTGAAACGACATGAGGGATTAAATAATTTTTTTTGGGTGAACCAACCCTTTAAGGACCGTGTAATGCCGTTTTCCTTACAGTATCTATAAATGCTTGCGTACTCGCCTTCAATCATGCAATGCATCAGAATAACAAGTTTCTTTGTTTCATAACATAAGATTAATGTTTGGAAAGTTAACTTGTAGATAAAGTACCCTATTTGAGATTGATTGTATGAATGCATCACAAAAATATCCTGTGCTCTATGGGCACTGCCATCAATCGAGGACAAAGCGAAAGTTGTTTGATAAAGGCACATTTAAATATTTTGCGGGAAACATAAATCCGATCAGTTATCCAGATGGCGACCACTTGATGTGAACAAATGTAAATTCGCCGTGTCCTGATTGGCTGGTGATCACATGTTAATGCCAAGTGTAAACGCAGCCAGAATAAGTTTCTCTAGAGTAGATTATTTCTGATAACAAGCAAAATAAATAACAAGTAAATTACATTAGACATACAGTCTAAATGACATTAGACGCTGCTCTCGTATGACTGGATATTTATGAAGCGTTTAAGGCTTTTTGGTGAGTCGCATACACTGTTTTTGTGCTGGTGTCATATTCTCTCTGCTTGACTGTTAATATTTATATCATGTAATCCAAGAATAGTACGTCAAAAATGTGTTTGTACTGAATAGTGCGCCATACTATCCCCTTGCCAGACCGATAAACAAACACAGACCGGTAGTTAACTTCGGACCAGGCGCGTAACCGCGGCAACGCGCGTTCGTCCGATGAAACCGACTATACGGTACAAAATAAACGCTGACACACCAGTGAAACCATAGATATCCATAATAAAGGCTAGATGTCTTAAGGCGGAGTCTCTAACGTCATCACCGGCGGCCATCTTGTCACAGGCAGGGCTCTGTGGTGCCTGATGTAAGGCGATGATCTGCATGAACACAAATACTCTTATCTCACTGAAATCTTGACGGATTTACAAACGGTTTGGTTTCTTACAAACGTTATTAACGTGGCTATAATTATGGATGCTTGAACAAATTATGAATAATTTTTCAGAAGTATGCAGTGTCATAAATACATCTTTATAACAAACCAAACAGTTTGAAAAACGGTAGAAAATTGAGCAAGTTATGGTTATTTAAAAAGTGCAAGCACCATGAAAACAATGTTACAAATGAGCGAGCTGACTGTGACAAGATGGCCGCCAGGTGCGGACGTCGACCTCCATTGGCCAGCAGCGTGGACGAGACATCTAGCCTTTATTATGGATAATATCCATAATAAAGGCTAGATGTCTCGTATTATCTATGATATTATCTATGAGTGAAACACTGATAAAATACTGTCTGACCCTAGCAATGGATTAACACACATCAATGGGAGGACACAATGATAAATAAGTGAATAAAAGTGTCCAGTGACACTGACAGGAACTTTACAAGGTGGCAGTGCCAGAGAAAAACTTTTGAAATACAGCTAAGAAGATTTTAAAACAGCTTTGCCTCCTAGTATTTACCATTCATCTCATTGGAAAACCATCAATCATTAACAAGATGACGTCCTATTTTTTTTTATTTACTCGTATACAAACTCCAAATGCCAGACGATCCCCCATGCAAGGGTCAGAAATTAACTTCTCCATTAAGGGGCTCCTTGCAATTGATTTCCAAGAGCATTTTATTTATTTATAAGTGCAATTTTTAATGATTGCCTTTGTTGTCATTTTGTCAAATACTTAAAGTTAACCAATTACTTAAATCAATCAGAATACTAGTCTGTTACCAATAGAATTATATAATTAACAAAAGCCATCTTTACACTGCAGAGTGGAACAGAAGCTGCATCTGAAAGAGCTTAAATGCTTATTTTCACGGACTGTTTAATGTTACTCAAATTATAAAATGAACAGGAACTCTTTAAAGAGTCATTGTCAGTTATTGATATTATAATTATAATCCATAGCTTAACTGGATTATGCTCATTTGCACTGCCGACTGTTATTTACAGCACCAACTGTTTACGTTTGCATTTTGCACCGTCCTTCTAACTATAATATGCAATCACTTTCCACTCCACTTTTACACTTTTTTTTCGGATAGCTTCTGTCCATCATTTATTGCACTACCTTAAAGGGGTGGTAAACCACGATTTCACTATTCTAACTTTAGCTAGCGTGTAATGTTGCTGCTTGAGCATAAACAACATCTGCAAAGTTAAAACGTTCAAAGTTTAAAGCAAAGGGAGATATTTGCTTTTAAAGAAATCAGTTTCTAAGGACTACAGCAAACGGCCAGTAGGCGACTACACACATTCCTCCAGGGTTGGTGACATCACCAGCCTCAATATTTACATAAACCCCTCCTCCGAGAATATTAAATAAGGGGGGGTGAGGCCATTTTGTATCGCGGCGCTGTTGTGGTATAGTAGGCTGGAGTGTTGTTGCCGCGATGCAGAGGAAATGCTGTTATTTTCATCCGGATTGCAGGTCTGGGGCACTTGCTCTGTTCAGCCTTCCTTGGGACGGGGGTGCGTTGCAGAGCGTTTAACATACAGCATGTTATATGCACGTGTGTTTAAGACGGGGAACAGGCGCACTCTGGGCTTCCTGCAGCACATCTAACAGAGGAAAACATCCACCGTCTTCGCGAGTTCAATGCTGGATTTGCACAATGTCAGATGCGCGAGACAAACACTGCCGGTGCGTGGATGCACGACGCGCGCGCTGCACATTTCACGGAGGACAACACAAACTTCCACAATGTTCGCGAGTTCAATACAGGATATGCACAACGGCTTGTCCTGAAAGCTGGATTTACAAACAGAAGCTGTTTACGGGCCACAACCTGTAAGTCTGATTTATTTTTCATCGATGTGTTTTCCTGTAATAGGTTGTAGCAAAGAAGTAAACAGATGACAACGCTGTTCTGCAAACCAGTCTGTTAAATGCTCATTCATACTTAACGTTATCCAACGAACACCTAACGTTACAAACACTAACGTTAAAATCTCAACAGCGAACTTGACATTAGTGTAAATTCTAGTAAGATTCTTTGATTAGAGCTTTTATGTGTTGTTTATCTTCAGGCTTGCTAAACATGGTTCTGTGTGTGATTTGGCCACTAGTAAAGCCAGTGCTTAGTGTTCGTTTTGGGTTAGTTCTTGCGACAGATATTTGGCTATAATCGTTCTAAAAATACAAAAGTAACAGTGGCATTCTGTAGCGATCACTATAGATCCGCAGTCTTTACTCTCGAGGACTGAACAGGTTCTGCTCGATCATCTTCACTAAAATGTTCTGGGTCTGATTCGGGCTCAGATTGGTGTGGTTTTATTGAAAACATTGTTTCTAATAATGTTACTGCCAAAGCACAGCCTCCAGGTAAAGGTAAGGGGCGTGACGTTTCCGACAACCGTGCACTGCGGTTAGTGAATCAGAACACACTAGGCCAGCTAACCAATCAGAGCCCACTGCGTATTTTTGAGGGACTGGCTTCATACAACCCGGAAAGCATCAGACCTTTTACAAGGAGGGACAGAGCAGTGTAGAATAAAGGTCAAATATATGACAAATAAGGCTTCTTTTTTTTTTTAAACGAAGCATGAACACATGTTACAGTGCACCCCACAAACACAATCAAGCCTTCAAAAGAATGTGTTTTACCACCCCTTTAATCCACTGCTATATTCCTCATCTTAGCCTGACATATCATTGTATACCTCTATCTGTAAATTCTGTTTTCTGTTTCACTGTACATATTCACCTGTAAATTCTGTTTATAGTAATAACCATCTCTCTCTATATATATATATATTTATATATATTCAGTACATATCCATGTCCTGCACTTATGCAACCGTTTTTGTATAAAAAAATGTGCGTTTGGGGAAACTGCACGTCATATTCTGCCTACACAGATAAAACTACAAACATTGATTTACCAATTATTTTATGCTTTTTATGCATTAGAAAAATGAAGACTTTGCGTGATCTTACCAGCATAATGAATAAATTATATTAACCGGAATACACTACCGGTATAGAGAAAGGGAGCAGAGAATGTGAAGCTGTCCATAACTTGGGTGTAGCGCGAGTTTAAGCGCCTCTGATTGGCCATGACGGTCAACAGAAACGCGTGTGATTGGTTATAATGCTCAACACTGCAAAAGGAAATCTGACGGACGGAATGCAGCAGAAGGAATGAAGTATGTTTACGAAGTTTCAAAGTTTGTTTAACCAATATTATCACTTAAACATATAGGGCCCTATTTTAACGATCTGAAACGCAAGTGTCAAAGCGCGAAGCGCAAGTAACTTTGTGGGCGGGTCTCGGCGTTGTTGCTATTTTCCCGGCGGGATAAATGGCTCTTGTGCCCGGCGCAAATCTAAAATGGGTTGGTCTGAAGTAGCTTCATTATTCATAGGTGTGGTTTGGGCGTAACGTGAATAAACCAATCAGAGCGTCATCCAACATTCCCTTTAAAAGCAGGTGCGCAAGTTCCATTATGGATTGCTATTATTATGGCGTATTTACCAGGCGCACGCCAGGAGCGGTTCACAGCCGAGGAGACTGATGTGCTTGTAAGAGCAGTGAAAGACAGAGAAGTTGTGTTGTATGGGGATGGGAGAAACCCACCCAAAATAGCATCGGTTAAACAGGCGTGGGAGGAAATAGCCACAATTGTTTCATCAGCTGGCATCCCCAGGACGTCGCACCAGTGCCGCAAGCGCTACAATGACATCAGAAGACGGGGAAAGTCCAAGCTTGCCAGCATCAATCGGGCACGCCGTGTAACGGGAGGTGGATCTGCCTCTACTCAGGACCTGACGCCAGCAGAGGACATCGCTGCGTCCACCCTCAACGATTTTTTTTCCTGGTTCTTGACGGACAAACCAATTTGTTAGATGTCCTTATATACATAGCCTATATGTCTTGCCAGAAGTTGCCACTATTGGGCAAACAGGTCTCCTTAATTATTAGACTACAATTAGCCTGAATAATTTGTAAGCTAGATTTATGCCTATTTTTTCACATCGTCGTGGCACACCACAATGATTTACGTCATCTCATGTGTTAATATTTTTTAGTGTAACAATTTATGATTTGCAAAAATAACTGTTGCATCTGTGTAGATTACATGAGCAAAGTGTATGTGCGTTGTGCACGCTATACATTATGGTCAAGCATGCGCCCTTAAAATAGCATAATGAACAACGCGCAACGCGCCACTGACTTTAGACTAGGTTTTTTCTGGTCAGTGGCGCAATTGTTTAATGGAACAGCAAAATAGCACCAGGGATTGTTTGCGCCGGAACACGCCTCCTTTTTTGCGCTGAACCGCCCAGGGAGCGCAAGTTCATTCACTAGTTTAGCGACGTGCTTCTGTGGAGGGAAAAGCGCGCTTTGCGCGGGTGCAAAATAGGAATGACACATGCGTCGGTGTACAAAGTCAATTGCGCTGAGTGCAAGATAGGGCCCATATTCTATTACATACATTTTTTGAAACACATTTCCATGAATTTTCCAAAACTTTCTGGTTTATTTATTTTTCCAAAACTTTTCCAGGCCTGGAAATTGCTACTTTAAAGGTCCTGTTCTTCGTGATCCCATTTTTCAAACTTTAGTTAGTGTGTAATGTTGCTGTTAGAGCAAAAATAATACCTGTAAAATTATAAAGCTCAAAGTTCAATGCCAAGCGAGATATTTTATTTAACAGAAGTTCCCTTTCAAAGCCTACAGCGAACGGCCGGTTTGGACTACATTCCTGTACATCCTGCTTTAATGACGTCAGTAGAGCAGTAGAACAGACTAACCTCCGCCCACAAGAATACGCGAAAAAGGGGGCGTGGTCTTGTTGCTCCCTCGTGGAGAAGAGGAAGTGTTGCGTTCGGTTCGGTTGTGTTTGTCGCCATGTCGTTCAGACGCTGTTATTTTTCATCCCGGAGTCAAATCACCTTTGTTTGGCCTTCAGGGGCTGTAGTTTGAGCGCGTTCATCTCCCCGTTATGGTAAGAGACGTGACCTTTCCGGGCATTTTTTGAAGGGGCAAGTGAAAAATAATTTTACTTGCCCGACGGACAAGTATCCTGAGTAAAACATCAAAACAAAAATTAACTAGGGAATCACCAAAGCGCAATAATGATTCTGCATTCAGTTTAAGTGGAGATCGATAGTGGATAATAATATAAAACGAACTGACTTTAACAAGGTTGAGCTGTTGAGGCTCGCGCAGCCTCTCGAGGACGATAACAAATGAGCGCCGCTCATACAGAGAAACTCAGTTCACATACACAGTTAAAATGGTGTAGTTTTTATATTTATATCATATGATACAGTTAAGCAACATCACACGACCAGGAGTGCTGTTTTCCTGAATACCATCACGACTGAAAATGACACTGATTTTATACACCAGTTCCATAAACAATTATTTAACATTAAGTCACTTACATTTTAGAAGAATATGGACTGTTTTTGTTCTATTTCAGCAGCGAAAATAGTTCCAAACAATATCGCAGCAGAACCGTAACGCATCTCACAGCATCAGTGTGTGTGTGTGTGTGTGTGAATGATTCAGCATTTGAATGAATCGGTTGAATCAAAGATTCAATGACCTGTTCATAAACGACCGCCTAATCTTGAATGAATCAGCCATTTGAACGAATCGACTCAATGATTCACTCATTCAGACGGTCACATGCTGCCCCTACTGGTGCTTTAGTTTCAGCTTTCCAACATTTCTTATTTGTATATTCAAAAATATTTAAAATAATCTCATAACATTATTTCATGCAGTTGTAATTTTTCAGAGTAAATAATTTAATGTGATTGGTAACAGCCTATAGTGTCTTATTCTAATTAAACTTATAGATCAAATTTAAAAATATAAAATGAAATCTGAAGCATAGCCTATATTTAATAAGATTATGGAAAAATGCCCTTTATAAAAAGGTAAAAATATCACAAATATGCATATTTAAATATGTCAAAGCGGATTGAACACTGGTGAGAATATTGCTTCAGAATAGATTATATTTACAAAAAAAATCCAGACAAGCAAATTTTTTACTCTGACAAGTGAATGACAGATTTACTGTCTGAAGGAGAAGCGTGAGAACAGGCTTAATGTCCAGCCCTGATAACCTGATGTACCAAACTAAAACTGAAATAAGAATGCCAGGATGAATATTTTTAGAAACTCCAGTTTCAGTCGTGTCGCGTAGACGATGAAACCGGAGATTTTGGCTTGTTGCATCAGACCCGAAAACAGCAATAACCCTTTTCCAGGCTTCTGATTGGTCAACATGGCTTTATTGTCAGGGTTATATCGCCACCTGCTGATTTGGCATGTTCTCGACAGCTCTTCATAGCGTGTTTCGCGTTTTCACGTGGACACAATTTTTTTTAAACGGAGGGGAAAACTCCTAGCCTGGCGTGGCCATACTCAATTCTAGTCAGAATTTGAGTCTGGTACCGCTCCATTGAGCTTTGATTATGGGGCGTGTTTCAACCGAGCCAGGAAAGACCTCAATTGGATAGACCCACAACCAATCAGAGCAACGGAGCGACGCGTAACGTTAGTTGTCAAACGTCAACAGAACTCAACTGACCTGTGTTGCCAAGTCCGTGTTTTTCTCCATGTCCGCGGGTTGAAGCGACCCCAATTATGTGATTATATAAACCCAGGAATGCGAATTTTAGCAGGCAACCTTGCCAAAATAACATATTTTGCCAACCAAACGCCATTTTTTTCCGGAGAACCCCCCGGAAAGTTATTGTTTTGGGCTATAGTTTTGAGTAGCAATTGTGCGCGACATTGCAAAAACACTTGGAAACCCTGTCTGCACGCACGCTGGATTAAGTAACGTTACAAGAAAAAGATGAGTGTAAACGATCTTTGCCAGTAATAAAATAATTTAAGGATACACAGAGTACTTACCAACACGATCATCGTTTCTGAGAGAAATAGTGAAGGTGAACGCATATACAAACAAGTTCTCCGTTTAGGATAAGAGCAAATTCAACCCAAGAGCCTTTGATGACGTGGATGATTACGTTACTGTTGATCATCTGTCCATCATCGTCTAAAGCCCGCCCTGATGATTTCATTGGTCCGAACAGTTTCTGTTCGGGCATAATTCCTCCTCTATGGAGCGAGTCCAGACCGAATTGCCCGAGCAAAAAAAATTGTGGGCGGGGCTAAATTCGGCTGGCATCCAGGCTAGAAAACTCCATTTATAAAAATACATGTGTACGTGTGGACTAGGCCTGAGTGTGTGTGTGTGTGTGAGTGAGTGAGTGAGTGAGTGTCTGAGAAGATGAAAAATACACTCACATTATCATCGTCATCATCGTCATCATCATCATCGTCGTCGTCGTCACTGTCAGCGGTGCTGTGCTTGTATCCGGGCGGCAGTGGTGGTCCGACAACCTCATCATCATCATCATCATCATCATCTTCCTCCTCCTTCTGAGGGGGCGGCGGTGGGCCGATGACATCAGAGTCACTGTCGCTGCTGCTGTCCGCTTCCTGTTTCCTGTTGACCCAACACAGGAGAGATGGCGGTGAATTTAATAATACTTAAAGCTACACTGTGTGATATTTTCCCCCATCTAGTGGTGAACTTGTATATGACCATCCAGTGAATATTAGTTTCTCTTCCTCTCAATTCCGATTTCGTTTTAACTCCTACGGTGGCCGATTTAGTCCAAGATTAACATGGCTTCCAGTTCGACCTCGTCCACATTCGACACATCGAGTGTTAAAACGCCAAAGGCAAAGCTTGAATTCACGGGTATGTCCCTCTTTGGCTTATGTACTTTCAAGATGGAGGAGCAACATGGCGACCCGCATTCGAACCCCTCACCCGTATGTGTTTACAATGGCATATTATAAACTTACGAGAATACTTTATTACTTGAAAGAAGTAAATATACATTAATGAGCACATATATTTTTGAAAGAACTAAGTGTTTTTAGCTAATAATAAACTAAAAAAGTTACACAGTGTAGCTTTAAATCGATATGTCATCCTCAATTAACCCGTCTCCGGCGTGTTGCCTCCGATCCTTCGAATATTCCGATCTATTATGACCTCTGACCTGTAAAGTTTCCAGAATAATAATCATACGCTGTTTGTTAATTGGCCAGAGGAGAACTGCCCCCCCGACTGAGCCTGGTTTCTCCCAAGGTTTATTTTTCTCCATTATGCTCCTGATGGGGTTTTGGTTTCCTTGCCACTGTTGCCTCTGGCAAAATATCCTAAATAAATCTAAATATTAAATCTAAATATGACTAAATATCCAAATAAATCGAATTATTAAACTAAATTAACCATATAAACTAAATTATTGATCTAAAAGCCCACACTGTCACTGTATGATAATTGAAATGAACTGATGACATCAGCGTTTTCTCCAGAATGGCTATACGGCTGAATAAAATTATGCTGCATTATTTTCCTGTTTATCACTGTAAAGCTGCTCTGAAACGATCTGCATTGTTAAAAGCGCTATATGAATAAAGTTGACTTGACTTTACCTGTATGTGGAAGTGGACGGCTTCTCCTTGAGGCTGACGGCGCCGCTGCTCTCCTGCACTTCCTGTCTCTGACGCTCTTCTGTGACAGTAAAGGTCAAAGTTGAAATGGCGTCTACTGGGACGGGTTCACAGGTCAGGAGCGGATCATATAATCACACTGACCTAAAGCGCGCTGGCTCCTCTCGATGGCCGTCCGCCGGGTCTGCTCAAACATGGCCTCCAGGTCAAAGGTGCGCGCTTTCTTTCCTGAGAGTGAATGAAACGTTACAACTGATCATGTGACTCTGACACACACACACACACACACACACACTCACCGAACCCAGAGAAGCCCATGATCGACGAGATGTCTGCATCGTTGCTGGAGTCACCTGTCAATCACAAAATTAATTAAAAAAAATTTAATAAATTAAAATTTATAAAATAATTTCTATTATTACAGAATTTCTATTACCGTCATAAAAAGTAAAACGTGTATATTCATTTATTTATTTTAAAACTATGAACAATTTATGGGTGGTAGGAATAAATTAATAAAATGTACATTTAAAAAAAAAATGTAATAAATAAAATTATTATTATAATTATTACAGAATTTCTATTATCTTTATAAGTAATACAGTGTAAATTTATTTATGTTGAAAATATGATTCTAAAAGTCCTCATTATTAGATAAAAACTCATAAATATGATTTTAAGTCATAATAGTGAGATAAAAAGTCATAAATATAATTTTAAAAGTCCTCATCATTAGATAAGTCATAAATATGATTTTAAAAGTCCTCATTATTAGATAAAAAGTCATAAATATGATTTTAAAAGTTATAATAGTGAGATAAAAAGTAATAAATATGATTTTAAAAGTCCTCATTATTAGATAAAAAGTAATAAATATGATTTTAAAAGTCCTCATCATTAGATAAAAAGTAATACATATGATTTTAAAAGTCCTTATCATAAGATAAAAACTCATAAATATGATTTTAAAAGTCCTCATTATTAGATAAAAAGTAATAAATATGATTTTAAAAGTCCTCATCATTAGATAAAAAGTAATACATATGATTTAAAAGTCCTTATCATAAGATAAAAACTCATAAATATGATTTTAAAAGTCCTCATTAGATAAAAAGTAATAAATATGATTTTAAAAGTCCTTATCATAAGATAAAAAGTCATAAATATGATTTTAAAAGTCCTCATTATTAGATAAGTCACAATAGTGAGATAAAAAGTTGAAAATACGATATGCTAAGTCATAATTATTAGATAAAATGTTGAAAAAATTATTTTTAAAGTCCTCATTAAAAAGTAAAAAATATGACATGCTAAATAATTGAGAGATGAACAGCTGAAATTAGGACTTCTGAGTTAAGATAAAGATAAAAAGCTGAAATTAGATTTTAAAAAGTCTAAATTATAACCAAAACACACACGAAGACATTTAAGAGATGAAATCATGCTTTTTTTTTTTTTTTTTTACATTTTTAAATAATAATCAATAGGGAAAATGTGCGTGTCATTTTAGAGTGTCTATTATTAATATTACTGCAGGATTTCAATTATTACCTTTATAAAAATACTACAATATTTATTTATTCATTTTAAATGATGAATATTCTATGGGTCAGGTGGTAGTCAAAAGTTATTAAAAAATATATAAATAAATAATAATAATAAAACCGTAATAATAATAATAATCTATAGAGGGAAAAAAAGTTTCATTTTAGAATGTCTATAATTTTAGGGCAGCATTTCTATTATTTATTTCTTTTATATAAAGTAACAGTGTATATTTAATTATTTATTTTGAATCTATTATTTGAATAATGTATGGATGGTAGGCAAAAATCTATAAAATAAATGACAAATAAGAATAATTATATACAGGTAAAGTATGTGCTACATTTCACAAAAAGCCCTAGAGTATGTATTTATCTAGAACAATAAACAATGTATGGGTTGTAGGCAAAAGTTATTAAAATCAAAATAATAATAATAATCAATAGGGAAAATGAATGTGTGATTTTAGAATGACTATTGTTGCAGAATTTATATTATTTACCATCATAAAAAGTAATACAGTGTATATTTATGGGTTTATTTTGAAGGATGAATAAGTGGAAGTCAAAATTAATCAAATAAAAAAAATAATAATTTAAAAGGTAAAACATGACTTTAGTTTTATAATTTCTATCATTATAATATGATTTCTAATACCTTTACAAAAAGAAATACAGGGTATATTTATTACGAATAATGAATAATATGTGGGTGGTATGCAAAAAAAAACTAAATTATTAATAATAAATAACAATAATAGTCTTTAGAGTTTAATTTTGGAATTTATATTATTACTTTTCTATTTAAAATATAAGGTTTATGTATGTATTTAAAGCGATTAATAATTGATGGGTGATTGATAGGCAAAAAATAGCAACAAACATTATTAAATCATAATAATAATCAAAAAGGAAAATAAGAGAATAATTTCAACATTTACAAAAGAAGTACAAACTATATGCCAATGATAATGTCGAATTATTACAGCATTTCCACAGTATATCCAGGGCACTTTAACGAGTACCACCAACAAACAGCATGATATTGCAAACATGTTGTGTATGTTCACTCACACGGCAGTGAATGTCACAGAAACGAAGGTTAAAGCTCCTATATGTGAATTATTATTAAATAATAATCAGAATCACATGTGCCTCAGGAGTCTCTGATTATCATAACCGCTGCTCTGACTGGATTTGACGTCATTAAATCATCGCCGCTTTCAGCAAAACACTGTCCTGCACTTTTAACACATTTATCTCACTTATAAGAGAGAAATACTTCACGACTGGCGAATAAAACTCACAAACTCACCAGCATCACTGCTCTGGTCAGCCATTACAATAATATCAGGCACTTCCGGGACGCAGGAAGCCAAAATAAAAGTCCCTCGTAAATACAAGTCCTCGGTTACTTTTGAGAAATATTTGTCTTTACCGAGTATTTGTTCATACAGAATAATAGTTATTAATAATTTCACTAGAAATAAAAATGAATATATAAAAATCAGTCACAAAATCCACTGTTATTTTTGAAGCTGATAATATCAATACACGATTGTATTCCAACTAATCTGAAGACGGAATCCTTTCATTATTATCTGAATATATATATATATATATATATATATATATATATATATATATACACAGTATATATATATATATATATATATATATATATATATATATATATATATATATATATATATATATATATATATATATATATATATACTGTGTGTATATATATATATATATATATATATATATATATAGATACAGTATACAATATACACGCAAATATAAATGAATGAGTCTGTATTTATATATACATATTAATATACACAGTACACACACATATATTATGTAAACAAACTTTTATTTTGGATACGATTTAATCGCAATTAATCATTTTGACAGCGCTATCTATTATATATCTTTTCTACTCGCTATAATAATGTACTGTTAAATGTATAATTTCTAATTCGACAACAATCTAATTCGAGTATGTACAAAAATAATTACGTGATTAAATGTTAAATTAACATAATCATATATAAATAAATTAAATTCAAATAAAAATGTAATAAATGTGTATGTATGTATGTATGTATGTATGTATATATATGGCATTTCTAAAACTTTTGCACTTTAAGCTAATTTACTAATTTCAATATTTTTATTATTATTTTTCATACATTTAGTTTTACTCTTTTCACAGTTGAGCTTTTTTCACAGATTTTTTATTTTTTTTATTTTTTATCATATGTTAATTTAACATTCAATCATTTGTTTAATCAAATTTTTTTTAACTTTTAAGCAAATTTAGAAATAATGAATTCAATTTATAAGAAATTAAGCAAATTTATTTATTTACATATTTTATTTTTATATGTTTTATCATGTTACATTTTTTATCTTTTTAATTTATTTATTTATTTACATTTTTCATAGTTTTTTCTCTAGACTTTTCCACGGACCCCATCACTCCTTTGCGGCCCCAGTTTGAAAACCCTCCGTTAACACATACAACATTTGATCTTAATAATGTATTAGTAAATGTTGAGATTAACAACAACTAAGTGTTTGTTAATCCGTTAACTAATGTTAACAAATGAAACCTTATTGTAGTGTTACCCAGAACCCACAGGCAGTGAGTGGTAAAGTCATCTGAAGGCTTGTTGTTTGTGGAGAGCTCTGCGTTCTGTCAGACATCCAGAAATGAGTCGATGTGGAAGCAAACCAACAACACACCTGCGAGCGATTCTTGTTTATTCCGCACAAATCTGTGCTGACAACTTACTCAAACAGTCAAAACACAAATGATACACACACACAAATACCACAATCATTCACAGTCAACAGCTGCGCAACATCTGGAGGTTTTTGGAAAGCATTGTTTCACTGCTGTTCGTCGTCCTCCTCCGCCACGATCCTCTCGATGGCGGCCCAGTCCAGTTTGCTCAGGACGCTGCCGGTGCTCTGGGAAAAATCCAGATCCAGATCTCGCAGAGGATCGACGGCTGTGAACGCTTCATCCCTCTGGAGAACACAGAAATCACATGACGGCGTATGTTCAGAACTCAATACCAGTGTGATGTTTCCAGCGCAGTATGCACTGTATACTTGCCTTAAAGGGTTAGTTCACCCAAAAATGAAAATTCTGTCATTAATTACTTCCCCTCATGTGGTTGGACACCCGTCAGACCTCCGTTCATCTTCAGACACAAATGAAGATATTTTAGTGTAAATCTGATGCTCTGAAAGGCCTCCATTGGCTCAATGCACTTTACACTCTCAAGACCCTTAAAAGACACTAAAGACTAAAGTTACAAAGTCCATCTCACTACAGTGGTTCTACAATAACTTTATCGGCGAGAATAATTTTTGTGCGCAAAAAAACCCGAAATAACGACTAATATAGTGATGACGATTTCAAAACACGGCCTCATGAAGCTTCGAAGCGTTATGAATCAGTGAGTCGAATCATGATTCGGATCGCGTGTCAAACCGACAAACTGCTGAAATTTGGCGATTCAAACTGCTGAATCGACTCACTGATTCATAACGCTTCAAAGCTTCATGAGGCCGTGTTTTGAAATCGTCATCACTATATAAGTCGATATTTAGGGTTTTTTTGCGCACAAAAACTATTCTCGTCGCTTTATAAAGTTATTGTAGAACCACTGTAGTGAGATGGACTTTGTAACGACGTCTTTAGTGTCTTTTAAGGGTCTTGAGAGTGTAAAGTGCATTGAGCCAATGGAGGCCTTTCAGAGCATCAGCTTTACACTAAAATATCTTCATTTGTGTCTGAAGATGAACGGAGGTCTGACGGGTGTCGAACGACATGAGGGGAAGTAATTAATGACAGAATTTACATTTTTGGGTGAACTAACCCTTTAACCCTCTGAAATTCATTTATTATTTATTTTTGTATTACATTTACAAAACACACCAAACAAAATGCATACAAGGAGCAGATCCTGTCAGAGGACATCCTAACACCAGATAGTGTCCTCACCCTGCAGTCCAAACGTATAAGCTTACTGGTTTTTAATTAAATAAATGTACTATATTTTTCTTTCAACATTATTTATTCTTTATTATTTTGTATTTTCCATTTCATGATACTAGACAATATTCACCTTTAAATTATTTCTATATAGAAATATGATTATTATTTTGAATGAATGCAGTGTTTAAGTATTAAAGCAGGGCTTGACATTAACGCTTGTCCGGGACAAGTGGATTTTTTGAAGGGGCAAGTGAAAAAGAATTTTACTTGCCTGACGGACAAGTATCCTGAGTAAAACATCAAAACAAAAAATAACTAAGGAATCACCAAAGCGCAGCCTCTCGAGGAGAAAATCGAAAACAAATGAGCGCTGCTCATACAGAGAAACTCAGTTAATATATACGGTTAAAAATGGTGTAGTTTTTATATTTATATCATATGATACAGTTAAGCAACATCACACGACCAGGAGTGCTGTTTTCCTGAATACCATCACGACTGAAAATGACACTGATTTCATACGCCAGTTCCATAAACAATTTATTAACATTAAGTCACTTACATTTTAGAAGAATATGGACTGTTTTTGTTCTATTTCAGCAGCGAAAATAGTTCCAAACAATATCGCAGCAGAACCGTAGCGCATCTCACAGCATCAGTGTGTGTGTTAGTGAATGATTCAGCGTTTAAATGAATCGGTTGAATCAAAGATTCAATGACCTGTTCGTAAACGACTGCCAAATCTTGAATGAATCAGCCGTTTCACTGAATCGACTCAATGATTCACTCATTCAGACGGTCACATGCTGCCCCCTACTGGTGGTTTAGTTTCATCTTTCCAACATTTCTTATTTGTATATTTCAAAAATATTTAAACATTATTTCATGCAGTTGTAATTTTTCAGAGTAAATCATTTAATTTGATTGGTAACAGCCTATAGTGTCTTATTCTAATTAAACTTATAGATCAAATTTAAAAATATAAAAGGAAATCTGAAGCATAGCCTATATTTAATAAGATTATGGAAAAATGCCCTTTATAAAAAGGTAAAAATATCACAAATATGCATATTTAAATATGTCAAAGCGGATTGAACACTGGTGAGAATATTGCTTCAGAATAGATTATATTTACAAAAAAATTCCGGACAAGCAAATTTTTTACCCGGACAAGTGATTGACAGATTTACTGTCTGAAGGAGAAGCGTGAGAACAGGCTTAATGTCGAGCCCTGATTAAAGATTTTTTAATGTTAAAATCAGGGCTCTGAACCGGTTCAAGGAACGAAAACGAAATCAAAATCAATTTGAATCGTTCTGAACAGAAACGTTAAAGGGTTAGTTCACCCAAAAATTTAAATTCTGTCATTAATTACTCACCCTCATGTCGTTGGACACCCGTCAGACCTCCGTTCATATTCGGAACACAAATGAAGATATTTTAGTGTAAAGCTGATGCTGAGAAAGGCTTCAGATAGGCCTCCATTGGCATTCAGTACATTGACACTTCCAAGATCCATGAAAGGCACTTAAAACGTCGTTACAAAGTCTATCTCACCACAGCGGCTCTACAATAATCATACAATGCGACGACAATAGTTTTTGTGCGCAAAAAAAAATCAAAATAACACCTTTATCCAACTTGTTCTCGACTTCCGTGTGTGCCTCCACGACGCATGCGCGAGAATATGACGTAGCGCCGGTGTTCGGGAATCGATGAAATACACACTTAAGCCCCATTTTGAGAACTACGCCGAGACCTAAAGCACGATCAATGTAGAATCCAACAGCTTAGACACGCGCGTCTTCCTCTGCTCGTAAACAAATCTCTTCTGGGTCATGTGTCCGAACGCCGGATCTGCTCATATTCTCGCGCATGCGTCGTGGAGGCACACACGGAAGTCGAGAACAAGTTGGATAAAGGTGTTATTTTGATTTTTTTTTGCGCACAAAAACTATTGTCGTCGCATTGTAAGATTATTGTAGAGCCACTGTGGTGAGATAGACTTTGTAACGACGTTTTAAGTGCCTTTCATGGATCTTGGAAGTGTCAATGTACTGAATGCCAATGGAGGCCTATCTGAAGCCTTTCTCAGCATCAGCTTTACACTAAAATATCTTCATTTGTGTTCCGAATATGAACGGAGGTCTTACGGGTGTCCAACGACATGAGGGTGAGTAATTAATGACAGAATTTTCATTTTTGGGTGAACTAACCCTTTAATTTGAAATGACCATTAACCGGTTAATAACGTTATTTTATCATTCTTTTAATATTTTAATTTGGCAGTGACCAATCATGAATAGAGTAGCTCCAGCATGTGACGCTGACGGATCAAGCGTTAGTGAAATGTCATCTATGAATCTACCGGTTACGCAAGTCAGTGTGAGCGCGCATTTACACGCCTCAAGTACATTTCTTTCCCCGCTGAGGTCTACAAAGAAAGCGCAGGTATTGGAGGACATTCTTTTCAAACATTTAAATAAGCAGTTCAGACTTTAAGCTCAAATAGTCTGATTTAGGCTAGTTTGTGGATTTCGTTTAAGCCTGTCCAAGTACTAGCATCTATCAAACATTTGTCCTATAGTCTTTCAGATTGCCAATACAGGACAGGTCAATGTTTTCTATATAGACGGTTGATGCTTCGTATTGGTATGTTATATTGCATTAAATGATCAAGCTTTATTAGCTGACTGAATTTGATTATGGGATGCAAGGGCGTGTTGCGCAGTGTTTGCTTTGAAATTAGCAGTTGACGGTGCATTAAAAGAGCAATGGTTATCCAGTTTATTTATTCTTTATTCATGCAATTTTTAAAACAAGTCGTGTTGAAAAAAAGTTATGTACAAAGAATGTTATCACTTCTGAAAATAATTCGGCTTAAGAGGCCACTTTAGATTGTCTAACGCTCCATTAAAACAGGTCAATATTTGTCCCGCTGTTTATGCTTTGTAATTAATGCATGTATTTCTGTTGTGGTTTTAAAAATGTTATGAAATAAATATTCAAGTTTAATTACCATGCGTTATATTATTATTGAGTGAAAAATAAGTCTATTTATACATATTTGTTTAAAGTATAGGCTAAATTAAAATAACGTCATTAACCGGTATTTTTTCAAATCAAACCGTTTTCGGATCAGTAATGTTTAATGAGGAACACAAAAACGGAAACGTTATAATATCGATTCTGCTCGGAGTGAACCCATTGATATTTTTTTCCGTTTTTAAGCCCTGGTTAAAATACATGTTCTTAACCCAGTTTATTGTTCATTGACTACATTAGTATGCCGTTCATGGGTTAGTCAGACGCAAAAGTGTAAACATTGAGCCTCTCAGTCAGCATCAGAACATTGAGAGCTCTGCTCAGATCTGTCAATCACCTTCCAGCTCAACCAATGGCGTGAGTTTGGGGCGTGGCTACTGTAGCTGGCGGATCCAGAGGGTGTATAAGGCCATGTCCACACTTAGGCCCTGTCCCAAATGGCACCCTAAACCCTCACGGCCTTCCTCTGAGTCCGCACTTTCATGACGTAATGCTGCTTTGACTGGCGGGAAGAAGTCCGCTGTGTAACCCAATCCAGTGCGAGCTCGTCTGAAGTGCGCATCGAGGGCGCATATCGACCGCAAAGGGGGCGCTCGCGAGCACCCTTCTGAGACTTAAAATGACAAATGGGACACCCTGCGATCTCGTGGACTTAACGAATATGTTTTCGTTTGAAAATGTATATTTATTTTGGCCTCCATCCACACTGAGACGGCGTTTTAAGTCAACGAAAGCATAGTTTTTTGAAAACGTTCTCCAAAGCGGATACATTTGAAAACGCTGAATGAGTGAATCAACAAAAAATGTATTTCGCTTCCCCTGAATTTCCCCCTTCCTACTCCACTTCATGCTGAGAGATCACCGAAATACACCCAAAATCTGTATGATCTCACTATACAGTATTATACGTGTTTGATATCGTTTGAAATGTCTCCGTGCGACTGGTACAAAAATGTCGTCCCCACAGAAGTATACAAGAAGGTAATAACAGTTTTTAGAGCTTAGAGATATTTTGCATATTATGATGGGTGTGGCTTTTGGAGCTATCTGGTCTCTTCTTTCAATCCAGGCAAATGGGAGATCGATTCAATTTAAATTCCTTTTGTTATCATATGTCCATTTGAAAGAGGTTTCTGTCTTGGTCTGTGCCATATCTAAAATGAAGACCATCTGGTTGGTTAAAAGCACACCTGTCGAGGCAGCTGGCTAGGTTGTGTTGTGTTGGTGTTTGTGAACTCCTCACCTGTCTGATGTCATGATCCTCCAACAGAAGAAACCTGTGGACGTCATCTGGACTCACTGCGTCTCTGTCTTCCACATGTGCCTGATCTTTCTCTTTCTCTGCTCTCGGTTTTGCTGTAGATGTGTGGACCCCATTTTTCATCCCTACAGAAGAACAAACATTAATATATGCAGGAATGTCTTATATTTGCTTATATCCTTGCATAATTCTATCTGTATATACACTATATTGCCAAAAGTATTGGGACGCCCATCCAAATCACTGAGTTCAGGTGTTCAATCTCTTCATGGCCACAGGTGTATAACTCAAGCTCTAGGAGACACTTCTACACACATCAGTGAGAGAATGGGCCGCTCTCAGGAGTGTGAGTGTGTGTGTGTGTGTGTGTGTGTGTTCGCTTCTACACACATTAGTGAGAGAATGGGCCGCTCTCAGGAGTGTGTGTGTGTGTGTGTGTGTGTGTGTGTGTGTGTTCGCTTCTACACACATTAGTGAGAGAATGGGCCGCTCTCAGGAGTGTGAGTGTGTGTGTGTGTGTGTGTGTGTGTTCGCTTCTACACACATCAGTGAGAGAATGGGCCGCTCTCAGGAGTGTGAGTGTGTGTGTGTGTGTGTGTGTGTGTTCGCTTCTACACACATTAGTGAGAGAATGGGCCGCTCTCAGGAGTGTGTGTGTGTGTGTGTGTGTGTGTGTGTGTTCGCTTCTACACACATTAGTGAGAGAATGGGCCGCTCTCAGGAGTGTGTGTGTGTGTGTGTGTTCGCTTCTACACACATTAGTGAGAGAATGGGCCGCTCTCAGGAGTGTGTGTGTGTGTGTGTGTGTGTGTTCGCTTCTACACACATTAGTGAGAGAATGGGCCGCTCTCAGGAGTGTGTGTGTGTGTGTGTGTTCGCTTCTACACACATTAGTGAGAGAATGGGCCGCTCTCAGGAGTGTGTGTGTGTGTGTGTGTTCGCTTCTACACACATTAGTGAGAGAATGGGCCGCTCTCAGGAGTGTGTGTGTGTGTGTGTGTGTGTTCGCTTCTACACACATTAGTGAGAGAATGGGCCGCTCTCAGGAGTGTGTGTGTGTGTGTGTGTGTGTGTGTGTGTGTGTGTTCGCTTCTACACACATTAGTGAGAGAATGGGCCGCTCTCAGGAGTGTGTGTGTGTGTGTGTGTTCGCTTCTACACACATTAGTGAGAGAATGGGCCGCTCTCAGGATTGTGTGTGTGTGTGTGTGTGTTCGCTTCTACACACATTAGTGAGAGAATGAGCCGCTCTCAGGAGTGTGTGTGTGTGTGTGTGTGTGTGTGTGTGTGTGTGTGTGTGTGTGTGTGTGTGTGTTCGCTTCTACACACATTAGTGAGAGAATGGGCCGCTCTCAGGAGTGTGTGTGTGTGTGTGTGTGTTCGCTTCTACACACATTAGTGAGAGAATGAGCCGCTCTCAGGAGTGTGTGTGTGTGTGTGTGTGTGTGTGTTCGCTTCTACACACATTAGTGAGAGAATGGGCCGCTCTCAGGAGTGTGTGTGTGTGTGTGTGTGTGTGTGTGTGTGTTCGCTTCTACACACATTAGTGAGAGAATGGGCCGCTCTCAGGAGTGTGTGTGTGTGTGTGTGTGTTCGCTTCTACACACATTAGTGAGAGAATGAGCCGCTCTCAGGAGTGTGTGTGTGTGTGTGTGTGTTCGCTTCTACACACATTAGTGAGAGAATGGGCCGCTCTCAGGAGTGTGTGTGTGTGTTCGCTTCTACACACATTAGTGAGAGAATGAGCCGCTCTCAGGAGTGTGTGTGTGTGTGTGTTCGCTTCTACACACATTAGTGAGAGAATGGGCCGCTCTCAGGAGTGTGTGTGTGTGTGTTCGCTTCTACACACATTAGTGAGAGAATGGGCCGCTCTCAGGAGTGTGTGTGTGTGTGTGTGTGTTCACTTCTACACACATTAGTGAGAGAATGGGCCGCTCTCAGGAGTGTGTGTATGTGTGTGTGTGTTCACTTCTACACACATTAGTGAGAGAATGGGCCGCTCTCAGGAGTGTGTGTGTGTGTGTGTGTGTTCGCTTCTACACACATTAGTGAGAGAATGGGCCGCTCTCAGGAGTGTGTGTGTGTGTGTGTGTTCGCTTCTACACACATTAGTGAGAGAATGGGCCGCTCTCAGGAGCTCAGAGAACTCAAGCGTGGGCCGTGATCGGTGGACACCTGTGCAATAAGTCCAAATATTACACTAAATATTCCACGCACAACTAATAGTGGGATTATAACAAAGTGGAAGCGATTGGGAACAACAGCAACTCAGCCACAAAGAGTGGGGTCAGCGCATGCTGAGGGTCACAGAAGTCGCCAACTTTCTGCAGAGTCAAGAGCTCCAAACTTCTGTGGCCTTCAGATGAGCTCAAGAACAGTGTGTAGAGCTTCATGGGTTTCCATGGCCGAGCAGCTCATCCAAGCCTTACATCACCAACTGTGGGATGCAGTGGGGTAAAGCGCGCCGCCACTGGACTCTAGAGCAGTGGAGACGTGTTCTCTGGAGTGACCAATCACGCTTCTCTGTCTGACAATCCCATGGACGAGTCTGGGTTTGGCGGTTGCCAGGAGAACGGGACATGCCTGACTGCATTGTGCCAAGTGTAAAGTTTGGTGGAGGGGGGATTATGGGGTGGAGTTGTTTTTAAGGTGTTACAACTCTTAATGCTTCACCAAGACATTTTGGACAATTTCATGCTCCCAACTTTGTGGGAACAGTTTGTGGACGGCCCCTTCCTGTCCCAGCATGCACCAGTGCACAAAGTGTCTCCATAAAGACATGGATGAGCGAGTTTGGTGTGGAGGAACTTGAGTCCTGACCTCAACCCGATAGAACAGCTTTGGGATGAATTAGAGCGGAGACTGAGAGCCAGGCCTTCTCGTCCAACATCACTAATGCACTTCTAGAAGAATCTGCATAAACACACTCCTAAACCTTGAGGAAAGCCTTCCCAGAAGAGCTGAAGCTGTTAGAGCTGTGAAGGGTGGGCGACTCCATATTAAACCCTACGGATTAAGAACGGGATGGCGTTAAAGCTCATGTGCATGTAAGGCAGGCGTCACAAAGCTTCTGGCAATATAGTGCATATATAAGTGCATAAGATTCAGATATTTTTACAAGTAAACATTCAAAAACTCTATACTCTGATGAACAGTCTTCGTCCTTTGTGTAGTTCTTGGGTCGGACAGCATCCCGCGGCGAGTAACCTGGGATAACCGGTCGCCTGGAAGATCGCTGGCTGAATGTGAAACGTGAGATTGAAGCGATACTCGGTTATCAAATGATCACGATCAACATTAATAAATGAAATCATACAGTTCGAACCTGGTCTGTGCAGCCCGAGCCTCCCGCTCAATGAGCCGTGGGCTTTTGCAGCAGATTTCCTCTGAAGCACAACAGTCTTTCCCAGAGAAGATGCCGAACATCTGTGTGGTCCGCTCGGGTTCTTGGGAGTTCTCTGATTTTTCCCAGAGGACTGACTTCTGCTCCTGAAACACAGAGCAGGACATTTAGCGTGATTTGTGCTCCTTCTCCAAACAAAACACTCTGGCTCTGAATCAAAAACACAGCGAGTTGCCAATAAGTTCCTGTACAGATGCATCACATTTAGCAAACTGAAGGAAGAGTTACACAGATGGCGCTGAGCGCAGTGTCTGCTGGGGGATTGTGGGAAGGGTCAGCGGTGTGGTGAGCAGGTCAGTGATCAGACTGCAGGCGTCACGAGCTCTCTGTTCATGATGCTCCTGGAGAACCATCCTGAGGGAAAATATGAAGCATGTGGGAAACCACTGGAGATGTGCATCCCAATTCACATACTATTTTATGCCATTTTGTAGTATAAATAGTGTATTCACACTTCAAATGCTTGCAAATGCACGTTATTGTACACGTTATGCATTCAACAGCTTTTAACCCTCATCCTTCCCTTGCGTTTTGTAACAAATCCTTCTCTCATGGGTCAAAATGACCCAAAGCCCTAAAATATACATTTTTTGTCCAGAAAGCTTGTTTTATTTCATTTTGATAATATTTTTTCTATTTTTTTTAATGCAATTTCTTGGAATTTTATTATTTTATTTACCTTTAAATTACTAGATTTGATCAATAAATAATAATTTAAGCCATAAAATTATACTTAATTTTTTTTTTGTCCAGAAAGCTTATTTTATTTCATTTTGATAATGTGTTTTCTATTTTTAATGCAATTTTTTGGAGTTGCATTGTTATTTTATCATTTTATTTTCCTTTAAATAACTAGATTATATCACTAAATAATAAATAGTAATTTAAGCCATAAAATTATACTTAATTTAATTTTTTTTGTCCAGAAAGCTTATTTAATTTAATTTTGATAATATTGTTTCTATTTTTTAATGCATTTTTTTGGAGTTTTATTGTTATTTTATCATTTTATTTTCCTTTAAATTACTAGATTTTATCAATAAATAATAAATAGTCATTCAAGCCATAAAATTATACTTAATTTCATTTTTTTTGTCCAGAAAGCTTATTTAATTTAATTTTGATAATATTGTTTCTATTTTTTAATGCATTTTTTTGGAGTTGCATTGTTATTTTATCATTTTATTTTCCTTTAAATAACTAGATTATATCAATAAATAATAAATAGTAATTTAAGCCATAAAATTATACTTAATTTAATTTTTTTTGTCCAGAAAGCTTATTTTTATTTAATTTTGATAATATTTTTTTCTATTTCTAATTCAATTTTTTGGAGTTGCATTGTTATTTTATCATTTTATTTTCCTTTAAATTACTAGATTTTATCAATAAATAATAAATAGTCATTTAAGCCATAAAATTATACTTAATTTAATTTTTTTTGTCCAGAAAGCTTATTTAATTTAATTTTGATAATATTGTTTCTATTTTTAATGCATTTTTTTGGAGTTTTATTGTTATTTTATCATTTTATTTACCTTTAAATTACTAGATTTTATTAATAAATAATAAATAAATAGTCATTTAAGCACATTCTTCACATAGTTTCAACACAATTTCATGTATAACCCTGTTAATTCAGCTCAAAATATCTTACATTGAGTGTCTTTTCCGACCTCTTGTGGAAAAATAAAAATATAACATAATATATAGTTTATGATATTTCATGACTCTAGAAGACGTTATAGCTCTATATGGAGCGGATGAGCTGTTCCGCTGGGTCCTAAAGTCAGTTTATCTTCAGTATGCATTCAGATACACATGTAGACATAAAATAATTTTTTGGTCGTTTTAGCATTTTTAGTTTGAATTTTAAGTATTTTTTTTAGGTTTTACTGAAGCATTCCACACATTCCATTCATTCCTATGGGGGTCAAATTGACCCGCGAGGGAAGGATTTGTTACTTTTTTATATTTCAACCACATAAACTCCTTTCAGAGTCCTATCAGACTCTGACATTCAATGGCAAAATAACCATATCAAATTCATACACTAGACGGTTGATAGTGCATAGTATAAGCGCATTTTGGACACAACTAATGTTAGTTTAACACAGAATCATACCTGTCTCTCTCTTCTTTGCTCTTCTTGTTGGATGCCAGATCTACAGAGGTTAGATTCTGCAACGAGGAGGAAATATTCAGAAAAGTCAAGTTATCAAGAGTTTTGTGCAAAACTAAAGCATCAAGCTTTACTTATAGACTTCAAAACATATGGAAAATAGATAGAGACTGTCCAGATTTAAAGCAAAATTAATGGAAAAGACGATTTATCTGGAGTATTGAAGTAAAGCGGTGTATAATATTTGTGAATAAATTCATTCATTTAAAAAAAGTGCTGGATTTAAAGTTCACAGCTGCACACTTTATTCCAAGAAAATATCTGTAATGTACAGCCTTATATAAAACATTATTATTAATATTTATATATAAATGGACGGTTTGTAATCATAAATGTGTTTTGAGCATCAGATCCTCATATTAGAGTGATTTGTGAAGGGTCATGTGACACTGAAGACTGGAGTAATGATGATAAATTCAGCTTTGACCACAGGAATAAATTACACTTTACTATATATTCTCATAGAACACAGTTATTTTAAATTATAATAATATTTCACTATTTTTGCTGTATTTTTGATCAAATAAATGCAGCCTCGGTGAGCATAAACTTTCAAAAACATAAAAAAAATTCATACCAACCCCAAACTTCAAAAGGTACTGTATAATATGTATAACAGTAAAATATTTGATCAATATATATAATATCAAAATGCAAATAATACATGGTTCATAATGAAACTTTGCATGAACCGTGGAGTATTGATAGTGAGAATAGTTTGCCAATGTAATCAGTGAAGTTTGATGTCTGACATGTGTAAGAGGAGAGATGAAGGGTCTGCGCTCGCTCTCTCTCTTCTCTTCTCTCTGTTTGCGGTATTCCGTCAGTCGCTCTCTCTGCTTCCTCCTCATCCACATCCTCAGATCCCTCCGCTCCTCCTCCATCATGGCTCCGCTCGGCGTGACCTCTGACCTGCCGCCCACCACAAATAAACAGACCAATCAAATCAATCAGTAAATATGTCACGCATCCCTCACTAATCTACTTAAGAGGGCTGTTGATAGCCAATCATAACAGAGATCATTTACATTTGGATGTTCATCAGTAAGACACTTTTATCCAAACAGGGTAATTATAGACAGCTAAAACTATTAAAACATGTTTGCTATCTGAAATTAAATAAAAGATTATATATATATATATATTTTATAAAAATAAAAAATAATAATTAAAAAAAATATTTATAAAGGCAACATTTTTAATTTACGTTTAGTTTAAGTTGAAAATAAAAATGAAATAAAAATGTATTTTTGTTCATCACTGAGACACTTTTATCCAAACAGGGTAAATATAGACAGCTAAAACTATTAAAACATTTTTGTTATCTAAAAAATAAATGTATAAATTAAAATTAAAATAAAATAATAAATTAATTAATAAATTAAAATAAATAAATAAATAAATAAAATAATAAATAAATAAATAAAATAAAATATTTATAAAAAATGATTTCATTTTAGTTGCAAAGGCAACATTTCTAATTTCCGTTTAGTTTAAGTTGAAAATAAAAATAAAAATAAAACTGAAATAAAAATTAATTTATTCATCACTTTTATCCAAACACGGTAAATATAGACAGCTAAAACTATTAAAACAACATGTTTGCTATCTGAAAAAGAAAAAAAAATTATTGATGAATTTTTTTTTAAATTTTTTATTTTTTACATCTTTTACAATATATATATACACATCTATATATATATATATATATTTATTTATTTAAAAAAATAATTATAGTTTTCAGTTTAGTTTAAGTTGGAAATAAAAATAAAACTGAAAAAAAAAAGTATATTTGTTGATCAGTCAGACACTTTTATCCAAACAGGGTAAACATAGACAGCTAAAACTATTTTTTTTAAAAATGTATCTGAAAAAATAAATAAAAAAATAATAATTAAAAATAATACAATTTAAAATTAAATATTTATACAAAATTTATTTCAGTTAGTTGCAAAGGCAACATTTCTAATTTCCATTTAATTTCCATTGAAATACTAAAATGAGAATGAAATAAAAATGATATATACACATTTAAAAACATACACATAAAAACTACAATGGCATATTAATGATAGTAAAATAACATTGCATCGGAGTAAAAACTCCACAACTGTTTTTTGATGAAAGAAACTTTGACTAACACTATGATGGCCCTCCAGAGGAGAAATATCTGCTACATCTACTATCATCATCATCATCATCATCATCATCATCATCATCATCATCATCATCATCACCTGCTCAGGTCAAGCGTTCCTGACGGACACAGATCCAGCACTGATCGAGATAAAGCCCCGTCCCTGATTAACTCACACAAGATGTCCTTCACGTCACTGAGGCCGCTCACCCCGAGAGTTTCCTCCGCCGGTCTGATCACACACACACACACACACAGAGGAAAATCACACACACAGGGACATCACCGGCCCCTGAAAGGGTCAAATACTGTCATGCAAACTTACATCCACGGCAAAGACTCCGACAAACCCTCCAGCAAACCTGCAGGGAAAGAATCAACACACACGTCCATGACTGCAGCTGGAGGTGTATGTTACGTGTGTGTGTGTGTGTGTGTGTGTGTGTGTGTGTGTGTGTGTGTGTGTGTGTGTGTGTGTGTGTGTGTGTGTGTGTGTGAGATGCAGGTCTCTCACCTGGATTGGTATCTCGCTCACACTGCTCTGGTTTCACTGAAAACAACAAGATCATGTTAAACTGAGGACGTGAGGAACCTAAACCCCAGCAGAGTGTCTGACACTGGATTAATACACAAGTGATGCAGTGAACATTTATTTATAAAGCACATGTTTAAGGCAAGACCGCACAGGTGAAAAGGGTAAACATTTCAACTAATATCACCATAGTAGATATCATTAAACTTCACCAGTTGATTAATCATTGTATAATAATGAAATAGTTTTCTTAAATGTTATGTTTAAATATGCATATTTAATTTAATGCAACTTTCATTAAAAAAAAAGTCGCAAAACAACTTCATCTAATTAAATATGCACTAATTTGCATACATTTTCAGAACAGATATCTGAATATTGGTTTATTAGACATTAAAGGATTAGTTCACTTTTAAATAAACTTCTGCTGATCATTTCCTCAGCCCCATCTCATCCAAGATGTCCATGTCTTTCTTTCTGCAGTGGAAAAGAAATTAAGGTTTTTGATGAAAACATTCCAGGATTGTTCTCCATATAATGGACTTTAATGGGCTCCAAACGGTTCAAGGTCCAAATGCCAGTTTCAGTGCAGCTTCAAAGGGCTTTAAACGACACCAGATGATGAATAAGGGTCTGATCTAGAGAAACCATCAGTTTCTACCAGAAACCGAGCAGTATTTATGCTATTATTTTACCTCTCATCAGATGAACGTGATCATCTCTGAGCTCCGCCATAACTTCCGCTAAGTAAGGTCAAATACGAGCGTGGTCATAGATATATCGATCGTAGATTCCTCATTCTATTGATCCGTGCAGGTGCTAATGAGGCATCTACGTATGCATCTATGACCACGCTCATATTTGACCTCACTTAGCGGAAGTTATGGCGGAGCTCAGAGATGATCACGTTCATCTGATAAGAGGTAAAATAATAGCATAAATACTGCTCGGTTTCTGGTAGAAACTGATGGTTTGTCTAGATCAGACCCTTATTCATCATCTGGTGTCGTTTAAAGCCCTTTGAAGCTGCACTGAAACTGGCATTTGGACCTTGAACCGTTTGGAGCCCATTAAAGTCCATTATATGGAGAACAATCCTGGAAAGTTTTCATCAAAAACCTTAATTTCTTTTCGACTGCAGAAAGAAAGACATGGACATCTTGGATGACATGGGGCTGAGGAAATGATCAGCAGAAGTTTGTTTAAAAGTGAACTAATCCTTTAATGCTTTTACTGAGGGGGTCTCTCTTTATCACTACACAATTCAGAAAATTCTGTCAAACCGTAAAAACGGCATGTTTTTAAGATTAAAATGTTATTTAAATCAGGTGAATATTATATATATATATATTATATATATGAATAAAAACGATATATGGGTCAATGATATGATGTATTTTCTGTGTCCGAATTCATTATTTTCCAAAAAAGATTTTTAATAAATACTTAAGTCATATATCAAATTGATCTACAATATTTCCTTTATAAGAAATCCTTTTAATTTTTCTGACTCTTTGAGTTGTGGTGTTTGAAAGACCAAAAATGTCAGGTGGTGCGACCGTCCGAAAACAAAACCGATGATGATGATGATGATGATGATGATGATGATGATGTACCTGCAGGAGGAGAGCGATCATGATGGACTGAACTTCGGCTCAATACAGAAGAAGACAAAACCTCCTCCTCCTCTTCTCTCTCTGGGCCGGCCATCCTTCCAAACCGATGCGGTGAAGGACAGGAACTCCTCACTGTGCAGATTCAGTAGAAACACACACACACACACACACACACACACACACACACACACACACACGTGTTCAGTGGCCTTGTTTATATAGTATTTCCTCTATATAAGGCTACTAAAGCTTTCTGACCTTCTTGTGTGACTCTGAGAGGTTTCTTCTGCTCGCCGGGGCTCAGTGTCTCAATAGTGTTCACCAGCTGAAGGAGAACAGACACAAACTAAACAATGGCAGAAAACAGCGTCTTCTCCACATGAACAACACCAACCAAGAGTGAGGGCGGGGCAACGAGACCGTTCAGCCAATCAAGACCAGAGTCTGGCATTATGCAAATGAGTTACAAACCTACAGTCAAACCAAAATGTATTCAGACACCTTCAACATTTCTCACATTATCTCAGTTTATTCACTATAGTTTAGAAAATGGCATAAAATGACAAGAACTGTGTCAGAACAAACTCATCTTGATAATGTCAGATAACTTTGATAGAAAGGGAATTAATGGATTACAATCAACCGTTAGATGTATTAGATAATACCAGTTTAGCTCAACCAATGACCAAGCAATGCTTCATTTTGTTCAGTCTGGGGGGACAAATGACCATTAGCAAAGAAAAACATGCTCAGGTCAAAGGTCTCAAATGTTTATCAGCTTCACTGGTAGTCTCTGTATGAAGATATTTCTGGGTATAATACGTCACAGTTGACTTTATTTTGCTCTCCTCACTTACAGAAATGAACTGTAGTGTCCACTAGTGAAACATTTTTTTTTTTCTAGTCGGAATCATTTTTGGTTTGACTGTAGGTTTGTAACAGGAAGTGAGACTGGAATTACTGTCGACTCATTTCAGAAGTTCAGAATGCACTTCAGTTTCTACATTCACTAACAGCTGCCCTACACACTACACGAAAGGCCATACACAAAAAGCATAATAGGGGCACTTTAATTACATTTTCTCTCTCTGATTTCCATTTTCGATTGTAAGATTATTGGTTGTGTTACCCAACATGCACTGTTGGGGTTCTATCACACACTCGACGCAGTTCTCATGTTCACGTGCAGCTCCTGGTGTTTAAATCTCAAACGCTCTGATCATCTGTTTACCCATGAGCCTCTGTTCTGAACACCAGGTGTGATCAGGAGCATTACTGGAGCTGCTATTGGAGGAACTGAACACCACTGACCAACACACACCTGCTCTAAAGTCAATAGTGCAGGGTGTGTGTGTGTGTGTGTGTTATTTAAAGAGTGTGTTAGTGGTATGAGCCTATAGGAGGAGCACAACACACACACACTCTGCTTATTACACACACAGGGATGCACACACACACACACACTCTGATTATTACACACACAGGGATGCACACACACACACACACACACTCTGCTTATTACACACACAGGGATGCACACACACACACACACTCTGATTATTACACACACAGGGACGCGCAGCAGCGCACACACACACACACACACACACACACACACACACACACACACACACACACACACACACACACATTCTGATTATTACACACACAGGGACGCACAGAAGCACACACACACACACACACACAGGGACGCACAGCAGCACACACACAAACTCTGCTTATTACACACACAGGGACACACAGCACACACACACACACTCTGCTTATTACACACACAGGGATGCACACACACACACACTCTGATTATTACACACACAGGGATGCACACACACACACACTCTG
>NC_137118.1:46090811-46195811 GCF_949357685.1 Gobio gobio | reverse complement strand
GTGTGTGTTATATGAAATGATAAAGCATATACTTTGAAGGCAATTTATAATTTTTTAATGAAAAACATTAAGCAAAACTCCTACCCTAAACCAGGCTTTCCCAACTGTGGTTTGTGAGTTGATGAAAAGCTAATAATTAAATCATTAAAATGTCAAATTAACATCAAACAATAAGTGTAAAAATCAAAACAATAGTGCTAAAACACTTACTAAAATAGATTAAATATTTGCTTTGTTTACCTGCAGGACAAGTGTTCATTACCTGACATCAGAGAACCGTGAACATGCAAATGTGCGATTCATTATTTTTGAAAAATATAAATTTTTCAAGTCAAAGGGGTTTGGAGGACAAAAGTGTTTGGGAATTTACTTCATGTAAATGATCAGTGTACCTGGAATCTCTCCAATCAAGTGCTCCGTGTGGATGGGGGCGGAGCTTAAGGCTGGTTTAGGGGCGGGGTTTACGACAGAAGCTGCTAGTAGGTGGAGCGGAGCAGAAGATGGGGGCGATGGAGGCAGACTCTGGAGAAGAGAGTCGTCTGTCAGATCCATCACATTGATGAACCTCCGGCCCTCAGGACTCTACAGAACAAAGAGAGAGTTTCTTCTCAAACACTCCAAACATTATTCATGACATTATGGCTTTTATGATGGTTTTTATTGCGGCGTTTCCCTACGAGATCTGCGTTGGGCTCTGCACGGCTTCTGGTTTCCGGCTGGTCTGATGATCTGTCTTTAGAGAAGCGCAGATTCAGGAACACATCTGGAGGAACGACTGGAGCCACATCTGGAGGAACGACTGGAGCCACATCTGGAGGAACGACTGGAGCCACATCTGGAGGAACGACTGGAGCCACATCTGGAGGAACGACTGGAGCCACATCTGGCCGCCCTCCTTCAGCTGAGAGTCAAACACACATCAGATCAGGGTCAAGGCAAATTTAAGACCTTTATGAATTCAATTTAAGACCTATATCACCCAATAAATAAATCCTACAATGGAAAAAATGACATACAAAGCTCATTTATTTATTTAAATTGAACAAAGTATCAGTAAACTTGCACTTCCCCACAGCTCAATCCCACCAGGATTTTGCAATATATATATACTTTTTTTTTGGTGATTTTTTTTTTGTTCAAAATGACTGTTTTTGTGTTGGTAATTTCCAGACATTTGACAAAAACAACCTCACACACACTCACTCACTCACACACACACACACACACACTCACTCACTCACACACTCACACACACACACACACACACACACACACACACACACACACACACACACACACACACACACACACACACAGGGTTTGTTTTTGTGAAATGTGAGGACATTCCATAGGCGTAATGGTTTTTATACCGTACAAACCGCATTTTCTATCCCCTTATACTGCCCCTGCCCCTAAACCTACCCATCACACACACACACACACACAGGGTTTGTTTTTGTGAAATGTGAGGACATTCCATAGGCGTAATGGTTTTTATACCGTACAAACCGCATTTTCTATCCCCTTATACTGCCCCTGCCCCTAAACCTACCCATCACACACACACACACACACACACACACACACACACACACACACACACACACACACACACACACACACACACACACACACACACACACACACACACACACACACACACACACTCACACTCACACTCACACTCACACACACACACACACACACACACACTCACACACTCAAGCACTGCTGGAGCATTTCAGTGAGCATTAGAGGAAGCGTAAAATTAAGACCTGTTTAAAATGATTTAAGACCTAGAACTCAACACTTCAGCGAATTTAAGACTTTAAGGCCTAAAATTTTGATTTTGACATTTTTTACTTTTTAAGACCCTGTGGAAACCCTGCAGATAATGAGCAGTGGATCACATGCCAACATTTTTTTGTAATTAACCATAATTAATGCATTTATTTTGATGTGTGTGTATGAACATTTACTAGCATAAATATATTTACTGGCTATGAAATAGTATTTTGCATAATTTCCCAGAATTTTTTTTAATTAAAAATGATATCCCATATAATAATAATAATAATAATAATAATAATAATAACAAATATTATAATAAAATAATCTAAATTTAAAATCAAAACTGTAAATATAAATGTTTATATATAATATATATAATATTAATAAGTAATAAAAAAGTTAAGTTCCAGAAACTTTCATTTACTGTCCTAAGGCAAATTTGATTAGAATCTGCTGCATTTTGGACCCTGCGTGAATCAACATTGATCTCATGAACTTACGAGCAGACGGCATGCTGGGAGATGACTGAGGCTGGACAGAACCGTGTTTATCTGTGATGGAGCGAGGCGGCTCTAGAGTAAACGAGAGCAGAGCCTGCATTAGTGAAGTTAAAGTGTGTGACATCAGGTCCTGTGGGCAGAACACACACCCGTGTCAGTGCTTGTCCAGGCGTCCTGGATCTCAGGAGCTGTTTTCTGTGTGGAGGCGAACACATGGAGCTCCGCTGAGGTGGAGTAAACCTGATCCAATAACAGCCGGCCGCTCAGCTCAGAGTCACAGGAGCCTGAAGCACAATCACATGCACATCCACAGGCACTCATTTAATAACTGACTTCAATTATGAAAAACAGCTTCAATAAAATTAAAAATATAAATGTCAGATTACAAATCTTAAACCAAAATAAGAAATGTTGTCTTGGTAACTATCTGAACTAAAATAAAGTTTAAATTGAAGTACTAAAATTACTACAACTGTAAAAATTAATTAAAACTAAATAAAAATATTAAAATGTTTATAAAAATGACAAATGCATAACAAAATGCCTAAAACTGTAATAAAATGAATTAAAACCAAGTAAAAATATTTTGATAAAATAAAAAAAAATACTAAAATGTATAACAAAATGACTAAAACTAAAATAAATAAATAATAAAAATGATAAAAAACATAAATTACTAAACATAAAAACATTAAAACCTTAAATGAATTAAAACTAAATAAAAATATTTTTTTAAAATTAACTTGACAAATACGCATGACAAAATTACTAAAATTAAAGCTGTAATAAAATGAATTAAAACCAAATAAAAAAATATATTTAAAAAAAATTATAAAAATTACAAAAACACATAAAATTAAAACCTTAATAAAATTAATTAAAACTAAATAAAAATATTTACAAATATGACAAATACATAACAAAATTACTAAATCTAAAGCTGTAATAAAATGAATAAAAACTATTTAAATAATAAAAATGATAAAACACATAAAATTAAAACATTAATAAAATGTATTAAAATGAAATAAAAAAAAAAATACATAAAAAACCCCGCATAAAATGACAAACTAAAACCCTAATAAAATTTATTTAAAAAAAAATTAAATGACAAATGCAGAACAAAATTACTGATAAAATGAATTAAAACTAAATAAAAAATATTAAAAAAATAACAAAAATGCATAACAAAATGACTAAAATTAAAGCTGTAATAAAATGATTTTTTTTTAAATAATAAAAATGACAAAAACATTAAATTAAAACCTTAATAAAATTAATTAAAACTAAATAAAAGTTTTTTTATGTATTTAAAAAATTACAAACGCATAAAAAAATTACTAAAACTGTAATAAAATGAATTAAAACTAAATAAAAAATATTAAAAAAATAACAAAAATGCATAACAAAATGACTAAAATTAAAGCTGTAATAAAATGATTTTTTTTTTAAATAATAAAAATTACAAAAACATAAAATTAAAACCGTAATAAAATTAATTAAAACTAAATAAAAGTTTTTTTATGTATTTAAAAAATTACAAACGCATAAAAAAATTACTAAAACTGTAATAAAATGAATTAAAACTAAATAAAAATAAACAAAAAATTTTTTTGATGACAAATGCATAACGAAATTACCAAACCAAAGGAAAACTGTAAATATAATATAAACAAAGGAAAATGTAACTAACTGACATAAAATAAGTTTAAATTGAAGTAATAAAATAACTAAAAACAAACTGAAATAAAAACTAAATATAAAATACTCAAACAAAAAAAACTAACAAAAGCACATAATATTTTTTAAATATAAATAAAAATATTCATATCAATAAATGCAAAATATGAATAAATACTATAATGTTATATAAATAATAATAATAAATAATCACCTAAAGGAATGGAGTAAGCATCATTCTGATCGGGCACATCTTCTGCAGGCTGTCAAAACAGAAGAACATTCAAGATCACATCTCGACTTAAAGCTGCACTATGTAAGTTTTCCGTCCGCTAGAGGTCGTCTGTTCAAAACAAAGGCGTAGTTTGATCATGGGCGTCAGTTTGGTTTGAAATGTGCTGGGGACAGAGACGCATTCAGAAGTGCTGGGTACACTCTAAAAAACTGTACACTCTATCGCACCAAAAATGGTTCTTGGCTCGTAATCATAGGGGAACCTTTTTTAGTGCTATATAGCACCAATTTTGGTGCTTCAGAGGTTCTTCAGAGGTTCTTCAGAGGTTCTTCACCGGTTCTTTGACTAAGGTGCTATATAGCACAGGGTACCCCCAGGATCCTCCAAATGAAATTCAAGGCTTTTTAAGGCCTTTTTAATGCCATTTTAAATGAAATTCAATGCCAACTTCGTACCCATTCTGACAGAAGTATGAGGGGAAAATGTCAAATCTGTATAAATTTTGAACCCTAGAAAATAATTATGTACAAGTAGGCTACTTGAATTAAATACAACATTTTATTTAAATTATCAGTTATATTTAATACATACGCAACAGCGTAACACATTTGATTTGTAATAAACAAATAGATTTGATCTTGGTGTTGAACACTACAGCCTTCGCAGCTCTGCTGCCTTGGTTGCAATTTTTTCGCCCAGGCTCTCAAGTTCTGTCAACTTCTGCTTGTAGCTTCTTCTCAACGCGTTTGACTTTGACTAGGAGGACGTCCCAGGGTTAGGAAGCTTTTTGGTGCTAACAGCCTCAACATACTTCATCATGTCTGGCCAGATGACAAGGGCGATGTCCACAAAAAGGCAAAGCGAAGATTTTGGACTTTGTGAGATTACAGAAATCCTCCCTTCTTGCTGGCACATTGTGAAAAATTGTATGCAGAGCTCTTAGGAACTTCTCCATATGCCAGTCGGTGAATCCACATTTGACAGCATTATGGAGAGTATGCAGGCCACAACTCCCCACCACTGCCAGCTGAGCACCCCCAAAATGCTCTGCATGCTCCTGCTGCAACATCTCAAAAAAACGCCAATTAACATTGGGTCCATCCATAGACACAGAGACCATCTTCCTCAAGTCAAGGTCACATACACACTCCTAAAAGACATGAAAAGCACATTTTAAACAAAGACATTATATAGCCTACATAATAGCTAGTGTGATGGAGGTTGGGGCCTCAAGGTTAAAGGGTTCTGTCTGAGTGGTGAGATACAGGTTCAGACATGCAAACTCACAACTGGTGAAAATGGTGACATGTTTACGAAGTAATTTGTTGTAGGGGGGTCTGGGGAATTATCCCCCATGAGACAATTTTTATGATTTAAACATGTAAATGAAGCATTCTGGTGCTTTCTGACAAGAAAACATTGTGCTTCAAGACATTTCCTTCAAGTAAAAAAATAAACAATAAAACCAATAATTAAAATTTTTTGATATCATATTAATTAAGTTGGGGCCTATCAAGTACAGTACATAACAAAAAAAAAATCTCTCACTGTAAAGTAAACCATAAGGAACCCCAGATGGTACATCATTCTAATATTAAAGGTTAAAAAATATTTATTTGTAAGCTACTTCCATTTAATCACACATAAGGAAGTTTTTATAATAATGTTACAATACATTTTTTATGACATAATATGTTTCTACTTTTTAAATAATGTCTGTCATAAATAAATCAAATTTATTTTGAAGCAATATTCTTCAGACTTTACATACTTAAATCTGCATAATTGTCATTTTTACACCAGGGCGTTATGTACTTTTATAAGGACAGTTTTTAAACCTTACTATATATATGCACTCTCTTTCCTGTCAAATTCTTACATTTGATCAAATTCAGTTTTAATAAGGCTGCCGTTATCAATCAAATTAAGTCATTTACACTGCAAAATTGCAACTGTAATAAATAATTTTATGAGATTGTTTTTTTTTATCATTTGTTTAAACATCAATGATGCCTTTAAACAATAAACCAATTGGTGGCAGCAAGTGACCGTCTTAATAAATGAATCATTGAGTCATTCATTAAAACGATTTGTTCAAAATGCTGAATCATTCAATAACAAAACACAGCACTTTAGTGTTGCTTTTCTTTTGTAACTATTTTCGTCGTTGAAATAGAACAAAACGATATTGCGTCTAAATTGTAAGTGACTACATATTAGCTAGGCTACTTGTTTATTAAACTATACATTCAATGTAACATTTGCAATCGTGATATTATAGAACAGCTCACTTGCTCGTGTTATGTTACTTTACTATATCATATATTATTTATAAATTAAAAAAACTCAACATTTTTAAAATTCATAATAAAAACTTACTTTGAAATGTTTGAGCAAGTCCACCGCCGTTGCATGCCCCATGAACTGCGAGCCGAAGTATCGTGACTGGACGTGGTCTTCCACCCAGTAGCGAATATGAAGGTCCAACTGCTTACTTTTCGTCATCTTATTGAGTCGGCCACGGGTCCCACACACGAGCACACCGACGGGCACGGGTCCGGTTCACCGGGAGCCGCTTTAAACCCCGTGAGGTGAAGCACGAGCAGCGCGAGGCTCACAGCGCGAGCGGGCTGCGGCATTCTCACCCGCAACAACAAAAAATAATTTAAAAAAAGTAACCATAGTAACGGGTGCACGAGCTTTCGCGCTTACTGCTATGACGTTGAGCGCGATGTGCACTCAACATTACGCTGCATGAATTTTTAATTATCCCACACTAGTAACAGTTCATTTTGTTACGGTATGAACTTAATCCTAGGAAGAGTTAAAAAAAATAAAATAAAAAATAAGACCTTTGTAACGAAATCCAAGACTTTGAATACCAAATTCAAGGCTATTAAGGCCTTGATTTTAGATTATCAAATTTAAGACTTTTTCAATGCTTTTAAGACCCCGCGGGTACCCTGATAGCACCTTTGAAGAACCACTGAAGCACCAAAATTGGTGCTATATAGCACTAAAAAAGGTTCCCCTATGATTACGAGCCTTTTTTTTTAGAGTGTACATTTTTTTTTTCTCTTTCGCGCAGGTCATGTTTTGAAAGACAATGTCCTGCAGCTTACTAATGTAAATAAATAAAAATGTCAGATGAGAGACTGCAGGTCTTATAGCCTATCTTACTCACATGCCGACGAAAGCGCCCCGCGAATTCTTTAATATTTTTCATTTTTGCAATTTTTTTTACCACTTCATTATCAGAGTCCCACTGGAGCCCGTGTTTTTTTTATCCTCCCTATTACACATTAGTTACAGCCATTAAAATAGTTCAGTTTTGTTTTTAATGTCAAAGTAGATATATTTCGTTTTGTTTCTTTATTAAGTTAATTTAGAAAAATGTTTAAAGCATTTAATGTTTGTTAAACTAAAGTTTTTGCTTTTTAAAGTGACGACCAAGCGGCCAGCGGCCGACAGTGAGTTAACCCAACACTTTAGTCTCTGAAATCAACACTTGACTTGTCTTGCTTATTAAATCCATAAAAAACACTTAAAGCATCGTAAACGTTTAGTATCACCACCATCACAGTAAAAAGGCATTTTTGCGGTGCGTCTGCAGCAGTCCGGCGATCGTTTCCGTACCGAGTCTATTTTTTGCTGTGCTGCACTGCGGAATTAAAGCGACAGCACATTGTTCGCTTTAAAATAAACATGTACTGACGCGAAAATCTAGTAATTTCACCACATATGCATATAATTTAAAATATAGGCTACTCTGTTTCAAAGTCAACACATGGCTTTTTTTTCTCGCGAGCAAGGAAACGACACCTTACCTGGCATTTAGGTAAAAAAAATTGAAATAATGGAGAGCACGAACGTTCCTGGAGGTGGAAAAACAAAGGTCTTTATGACCTGCTTTTAAAAGGATTTAAAAACGAAAGAAAAGACGAGAGTCGGCTGTTTTTGTATATAGCCTATTGTAAGTTTCTAATTTAAAATATTTATAGGCTATAAGTTATATTTAAATGTTTTGCCACTTGTGTGAGCTAAATCTAAAATATAGGCTATAAATATAAAGTAATGAATTGAATAAAACGTTGTTTAAATGTAGGCTACTACGTTAAAACGTGACATCTATGAAAGTGTAAACAAAGAGAATTGCAATTCTGACAAGCCATGTTCAGTAACAACTTTTGGATTTGAAATAAAAATAAAAAAATGAATAAATGCTGTGTTTGTGGTATACAACCGCGGATCAGTTGCGCGCTGCAAACGCAGCATATATGAAAGCACAACAGCGCGTGCTGCTCCTGCACCGCATACGCACCGCAACACGCACCGCAACACGCACCGCATACGCACTGCAGACGGAGTATGTGTGAAACGGGCGTATGACTGGAAAATTGGCCCGAAGCCCGGCCCTAGGGCGTAAAAAAGTCGGGGCCCGTCGGGCTCGGGCAGAATAGGGCTCGACTTTGAGTAAGGCTGAAAGCATCTTTCTTTTTAATACATTTCTTGAATGTCTCAATTACAGTAGGCCTAGCCTATAGATAATTATGATATTTGTGGCTGCACCGGGGTCCGTCATTACGCTATATCATGAGCGGTCCATGGCACCTGCTACCCATGGCTGTTAAGAACTGTATAGGCTACATCAATCCATTACAACAATTTCGTGTTATGGGCACTGCCACTGATACAGGCAGCGGAAGAGCCTATTTTACGGAGCTTGCTTCTGCTTTTCAAACGTTTTTACAACAAAAGATGTCGTTAAAACGACATAAGATCTCGTTATTATGAGAAAAGATGTAGTTAAAACGACATAAGATATCGTTATTACGACACAATTGAGTGGAAAAAATAATATGTGTGTGTCAGCAATGCTTCACCGCAAAATTGAACTCGAGGTTTAAAAAAAAAAAAAAAAAAAGTGGTGGGTACAAAAGGACTCATGACGAAATCTGGTGGGTACGCGTCCCCCCCGTCCCCCCCGAAATCGACGCCTATGAGTTTGATGACATCACGTTTGAGCGCAGAATCTCGGGTCATGTGATCTTCAGCTCAGAATCGGGACAGGACTCGGGCAGAAATCATGTTGATGATGTGATTATTAACGTTACTGTAGTGAAGCAGAAGCAGGACGAGTGTTGTGGAGCTGAGGAACCGCTGGAGCGATTGTTCATAAGATGAACGCAACACACGCCTCGCGAGCAGCGGGACTTTTATTATGCCACAGTCGCCACTTCCGCTCCTCCGCTCATGAGTGTGAGGTAACGCAGCTCTGCTGATCATATTACACACATCTGAGTGTGTTGATGATGGGATGGCGTTACTCTGCTATGACACTTGTTCACACTGCAGTGAGAGGAAAGCGTTTCTGCAGAATAACACCAGAAACCGAGGGGAACGCGGATATGATGTCATCGACAGGCCACGCCCTCACACGTCCCGGTTCCTCGGGTAAAAGAGCATCTCACCATTTACAAATAGTTGAAACATTTGGGATATTGTAAGCAGTGTTGGGGGAAACGCATTACAAGTAACTTGAGTTACGTAATAATATTACTTTTTCCAAGTAACTAGTAAAGTAACGCATTACTTTTCAAATTTACAAAAAAATATCTGAGTTACTTTTTCAAAAAAGTAATGCAAGTTACTTTTTCACATTAATATAAAATCAGTCAAATGCTTTCAGTCAAAAAATTAAATGTTAAATAAAACAACTATTTTTTGCATAATCTACCTTTACATGTAATTTATCAATGTCTTGCTGCTGACCTTTGATGATAAATTATTAGATTTTTTGTTTTTATTGGTAAAACTTTTTTCTCCTGCATCCTCTTCTAGCATTATCCAGAGCTGCGCCCTCTACTGTTCATGCGTCAATTTGCATTTTTACCTCAGCCTGGGGCTTATTATTTAAATTTTGGTATTAAGAGGTCTTTACCGTTGCACAAAAATATAACTTTTTTGTTATAAACAAAAACAAGCCCAGCCCAGGTGAGAAAAAGTAACGCAAAAGTAACGTAACGCATTACTTTTCTTAAAAAGTAACTAAGTAACTCAATTAGTTACATTTTAAGGGAGTAACGCAATATTGTAATGCATTACTTTTCAAAGTAACTTTCCCCAACACTGATTGTAAGTACTCTGAACAAAATATATAACACTGGCCTAGTGGCTTCTGGATATCTTACTGAAAAAATGTTACATAGTGCAGCTTTAAAGGAGTATTTGAGCATAAATAGAGTTGGGACGCATGTACCTCGTCTGGAGGAATGATGGACTCCTCCAGTCTGAACGTGACTCCAATCCTGTCCTCCTTGTTTTTCTCCTCTCTCCTCTTCCGTCTAAACGAGACAAAGACAGAATATTAGACAGAAAACACAAATCCTCATATGTCCTAAAGCAGGCATGAAAACGGGTTGGGGTGAAAAAGGTGAGAAGGATATTGCTCCCCCGGAAGAACATTTTAAATATTCCATATTTTAAAGCATCAATCTGATGCATTTTGAGATGCTTTTTTTGCCAACCTGGGGAGAGGTTGCATATAATGTGTGCTGGTCAACTAGTCTAAAATTAAGAAACAGTGAAAAACAAAAACTAAGGAACATTGTGTGTACATTTAAGATAGGCTACTTAATTTATTATTCCAATATCCTAATATGATACTAAATACCACAGGGAAAAGGGCTTCTATTTGTGACGTGCTGTCTTTGCATTTGAACATTGTAGGCCTACATTTTAAACAGGACACTCATTAGCTGAATAAATGTTAGCCAGTACAAACATATTTATAGAAAACAGTTGACAATACAGCTTATAATACTTAGAATCCAACAGCTGAGATACGCGCGTCTTCCTCTGCTTGTAAACAAATCTCTTCTGGGTCATGTGTCCGAACGCCGGATCTGCGTCATATTCTCGCGCATGCGTCGTGGAGACACACACGGAAGGGAAGAACAAGCTGGATAAAGGTGTTATTTAGATTTTTTTTGCGCACAAAAACTATTGTCGTCGCATCGTAAAATTATTGTAGAGCCGCTGTGGTGAGATGGACTTTGTAACGACGTTTTTAGTGCCTTTTATGGGTCTTGTGAGTGTAAATGTACTGAATGCCAATGGAGGCCTATCTGAAGCCTTTCTCAGCATCAGATTTACACTAAAATATCTTCATTTGTGTCTGAAGATGAACGGAGGTCTGACGGGTGTCCAACGACATGAGGGTGAGGAATTAATGACAGAATTTTCATTTTTAGGTGAACTAACCCTTTAATGTCGAGCCCTGGCTAAAGGATCTAGAGCTGCCCTGGACTAAAGGATCTAGAGCTGCCCTGGACTAAAGGATCTAGAGCTGCCCTGGACTAAAGGATCTAGAGCTGCCCTGGACTAAAGGATCTAGAGCTGCCCTGGACTAAAGGATCTAGAGCTGCCCTGGACTAAAGGATCTAGAGCTGCCCTGGACTAAAGGATCTAGAGCTGCCCTGGACTAAAGGATCTAGAACTGCCCTGGACTAAAGGATCTAGAGCTGCCCTGGACTAAAGGATCTAGAACTGCCCTGGACTAAAGGATCTAGAACTGCCCTGGACTAAAGGATCTAGAACTGCCCTGGACTAAAGGATCTAGAACTGCCCTGGACTAAAGGATCTAGAACTGCCCTGGACTAAAGGATCTAGAGCTGCCCTGGACTAAAGGATCTAGAGCTGCCCTGGACTAAAGGATCTAGAGCTGCCCTGGACTAAAGGATCTAGAGCTGCCCTGGACTAAAGGATCTAGAGCTGCCCTGGACTAAAGGATCTAGAACTGCCCTGGACTAAAGGATCTAGAGCTGCCCTGGACTAAAGGATCTAGAGCTGCCCTGGACTAAAGGATCTAGAGCTGCCCTGGACTAAAGGATCTAGAACTGCCCTGGACTAAAGGATCTAGAACTGCCCTGGACTAAAGGATCTAGAGCTGCCCTGGACTAAAGGATCTAGAGCTGCCCTGGACTAAAGGATCTAGAGCTGCCCTGGACTAAAGGATCTAGAACTGCCCTGGACTAAAGGATCTAGAGCTGCCCTGGACTAAAGGATCTAGAGCTGCCCTGGACTAAAGGATCTAGAGCTGCCCTGGACTAAAGGATCTAGAGCTGCCCTGGACTAAAGGATCTAGAGCTGCCCTGGACTAAAGGATCTAGAGCTGCCCTGGACTAAAGGATCTAGAGCTGCCCTGGACTAAAGGATCTAGAGCTGCCCTGGACTAAAGGATCTAGAGCTGCCCTGGACTAAAGGATCTAGAGCTGCCCTGGACTAAAGGATCTAGAGCTGCCCTGGACTAAAGGATCTAGAACTGCCCTGGACTAAAGGATCTAGAGCTGCCCTGGACTAAAGGATCTAGAACTGCCCTGGACTAAAGGATCTAGAGCTGCCCTGGACTAAAGGATCTAGAGCTGCCCTGGACTAAAGGATCTAGAGCTGCCCTGGACTAAAGGATCTAGAGCTGCCCTGGACTAAAGGATCTAGAGCTGCCCTGGACTAAAGGATCTAGAGCTGCCCTGGACTAAAGGATCTAGAGCTGCCCTGGACTAAAGGATCTAGAGCTGCCCTGGACTAAAGGATCTAGAACTGCCCTGGACTAAAGGATCTAGAGCTGCCCTGGACTAAAGGATCTAGAGCTGCCCTGGACTAAAGGATCTAGAGCTGCCCTGGACTAAAGGATCTAGAACTGCCCTGGACTAAAGGATCTAGAGCTGCCCTGGACTAAAGGATCTAGAGCTGCCCTGGACTAAAGGATCTAGAGCTGCCCTGGACTAAAGGATCTAGAGCTGCCCTGGACTAAAGGATCTAGAGCTGCCCTGGACTAAAGGATCTAGAGCTGCCCTGGACTAAAGGATCTAGAGCTGCCCTGGACTAAAGGATCTAGAGCTGCCCTGGACTAAAGGATCTAGAGCTGCCCTGGACTAAAGGATCTAGAGCTGCCCTGGACTAAAGGATCTAGAGCTGCCCTGGACTAAATGATCTAGAGCTGCCCTGGACTAAAGGATCTAGAGCTGCCCTGGACTAAAGGATCTAGAGCTGCCCTGGACTAAAGGATCTAGAGCTGCCCTGGACTAAAGGATCTAGAGCTGCCCTGGACTAAAGGATCTAGAGCTGCCCTGGACTAAAGGATCTAGAACTGCCCTGGACTAAATGATCTAGAGTTGCCCTGTGGCGTCACCTCCTGCTGGACGGCCGCTTGTTCTCCGGGACGGTGTCCGTCTTTAAGAGCTGTAGTTTGGTCTCAGTGCCCGTCCATCTCATCAGCTCCTCCAGCGGGATGAGGCGAGGTGTTCGTACAGGAGGAGCGCTGAACCGCAAATCCTACACACACACACACACACACACACACACACACACACACACACACACACACACACACACACACACACACACACACACACACACACACACACACACACACACACACACACACACACACACACACACACACACACACACACACACACACACACACACACACACACACACACACACAAGAATATCTGTGTGTCTAAAATCAATGTTGTTTGGCTGAGACTCAAGTGGATCCGTCTCATTTGCTGGAGTTAATATAATTAAATTGTTTAATGTTAAAGTGAATCTTATGAAAAAAAGAAGACACATCACTTTTTTTTATACCATTTTAAATAAAATATATAAAATTTGAATAAGTTAATTATAAATAAAGTGATGAGTAAATGTGATTGCCGTTCAGAGTAAATCTAAATATCGAAATATATTTAATGAATTCTTACAATTATTATAAAAAATATTATAAAATAATAAATTATGTCAAATGTTTTAATAAATTAATAAATATATGTGATTACTGCCCAGAGCAAAATATAAAAATAAATAAAACAAGAAATTATATTTTGTGTTATTTAAAAATATGTATTATTATTAATATTAAAAAACTATTATAATAAAATGTCATCATTATATACAATTAAAAAGTAATTAATTCTAAGTGAAGAGTAAATGTGATTACTGCTCAGAGTAAAATGTAAAAATAAATAAAACAAGAAATTATATTTTGTATTATTTAAACATGTGTATTATGTATTATTATTTAAGAAATATTATTAGAAAATATTCCCATAATACAAAATTTAAAAAGTGAAGAGTAAATGTGTTTATTGCTCAGAGTAAATAATACAAATAAAAATTAAAAAAGCAAGAAATTACATTTTTAATTATAATAATTATTATTATTAAATATCCGATTATTATGCAAAATTATACATAATTTAATTATAAGTAAAGTGATGGGTGAATGACGTGATTCCTGATCAGAGTGAATAGTAAAAATTAAAAAGAAATAAATTATATTTTATATTATTATTATAAAATCTATTATAAAAATATCCAATTATTATGTAAAATTATAAATATATTATTTATATGTAAAGTGAAGAGAAAATGTGATTCCTGCTCTGAGTGCATTGTAATATAATAGAATAGTAAAAAAATAAATCCTATTTTGTATTATTAATATTATTATTATTATAAAAACGATTGTTATAAAACTCAATTATTTTACAAAATTATAAAAAATTTAAGTAAAGTGATGGGTAAATGACGTGATTCCTGCTCAGAGTGAATAGTAAAAATTAAAAAGAAATAAATTATATTTTATATTATTATTATAAAATCTATTATAAAAATATCCAATTATTATGTAAAATTATAAATATATTATTTATATGTAAAGTGAAGAGAAAATGTGATTCCTGCTCTGAGTGCATTGTAATATAATAGAATAGTAAAAAAATAAATCCTATTTTGTATTATTAATATTATTATTATTATAAAAACGATTGTTATAAAACTCAATTATTTTACAAAATTATAAAAAATTTAAGTAAAGTGATGGGTAAATGACGTGATTCCTGCTCAGAGTGAATAGTAAAAGTAAAAAAGAAATAAATTATATTTTATATTATTATTATTATTATTATTAAAACTATTATAAAAATATCCAATTAGTATGTAAAATTATAAATAAATTATTTATTTATATGTAAAGTGATGAGAAAATTATTTGATCCTTGCTCTGAGTGCATTGTAATATAATAGAATAGTAAAAAAATAATCATATTTTATATTATTAATATTATTATCATTATAAAAACGATTATTATACAAAATTATAAAGGCATTAATTTTAAGTGAACTGAAGAGTAAATGTGATTCCTGCTCAGAGTTAATAGTAAAAGTCAAAAGGAAATAAATTATATATTTTTATTATTATTATTATTATTATTAAAACTATTATAAAAATATCCAATTAGTATGTAAAATTATAAATAAATGATTTATTTATATGTAAAGTGATGAGAAAATTATTTGATTCTTGCCCTGAGTGCATTGTAATATAATAGAATAGTAAAAAAATAAATCATATTTTATATTATTAATATTATTATCATTATAAAAACGATTATTATACAAAATTATAAAGGCATTAATTTTAAGTGAACTGAAGAGTAAATGTGATTCCTGCTCAGAGTGAATAATACAAATCTACAAAAAAACAAGAAATTATAAAAAGATATTAAAAGATATATTAAAAGATATTTTGAATTATATTAATAATTATTATAAAATGTCAGATTATTATGCAAAATTAAAGTAAAGTGATGGGTAAATGACGTGATTCCTGCTCAGAGTGAATAGTAAAAGTCAAAAGGAAATAAATTATTATTATTATTTTTGTTGTGAATGTGGACTCACAGCGGCGGGTGGATCCGGCTCTCTGCGCAGCAGCTGAATTCTGGGATAGTGGCCTGTGGCTGTGACGCCCAGACTGGGCTTTGCCATGATGGATTGTGGGATATGCGGTAACGTCGCAGGTCTCTGGGAATCAGGGTGAAAGCGCAGCAGAGGAAGAGCGGCAGCAGGAGCCGGTCTGTGAGGAGCTGGAGGCAGGCGGAGCGGCTCCTGTGTGTTAGAACGGCTCGAGGGAACGTGTGATGGAGGAGCCACGGATGCTCCGGCTCGGGTCCGGCCTCGGTCCTCCACTCTCCGGACGGATGAGGGCTCACACTGACTCGGGAGGAATGAGGTGAGATCTGGACCCCAGGCATCCTTCACAGGAGGAGGAGATCTCTGAGCCGGAGGAAGCTGCAGAAGTCTGAGGCCGTGTGTTATCGGAGCAGCTCTCGGATGGCCGGTATAACCGGACGCATGCAGGGCCGGGGGATTATTGGCGGTGGTTAGAAGCCCTTGTGACGTCGGGATGAAACTCCTGCCGTGAGACTGACCGTCCTCTGGCCAGTCTGAGCGAATGGTCAACTGCTGAATGTCCTGTGAGAGATACACATGCACACTGTAAAGGTGGCACAGATGTGTGTTCAATGCTCAGAGGTGGACTAAATGCATTTACTCAGCAGTTTTAATTAGGGCTGTAACGATTTGACCAAAAATAAAAACCTCGATTAATTGAACATCTGACCTCGATTACGATTAATGAATGATTATTTTGCTTCTTTTTTTTTTGTTGCCCTCATCAGGGGTGGTAAAAGTACTCAAAAGTTATACTCGAGTAAAAGTATATATACCTAAAAAAAAAATTACTCCAGTAAAAGTAGAAAGTCCTCCATTTAAACATCACTTTAGTAAAAGTACAAAAGTATCAAATTGAAAACATACTCAAGTACCGAAAGTAAAAAGTAAATATTCAAATTAACTGTAAATATCAATAATTTAGCAGATCAATTGTTTTGGGAGTGATATGCAATGCTTTAATTGAACAAATTATAAGATTAGATACTGCAATTAAGAATTTGTTAGATTTGCAATCATAAGAGACAATGATGCACCTTAACACAGTATAGGGGTTGAACTTAAAAAAGTTATGCTCCATAACATTAGCTGCATCAAAAAGAAGATGTGCAAGATACTATTAACTAATTTAAAATTAATTCAAAAGCCATGACCACAATGACATATTACTTAACAATTAGTTAATAGTGATGTGCCTCAAAAAGTGAAGTCATGACATAATGAAACCTTTGCAAAATCGTTATCTAATGATTAATTAAAGCAGACAACTGGATGTTGAAATAAATGGCTTTGACCCATTGTGATAATTAACAGATTAATTTACATTTATTAATTAATATAATATGTTATTAGGGAATTAATACATTGTCATATTTAATTAATAGAAATGCATGTATTACTTAACCTATTAATCATATATAATGTTCATTAGTTGCTGATGCAGTGATCATTAATAAATGATTTGGTTCTTCATGAGTCACACATTAACTCATGATCATCTGTGCATTAGTTATGCATGAATTAATGCATAGTAGTGCACACGTATTGTAAAGTGTTACAGATGCTTTCATAGTGTGCCGCGAAAGAAAAAAGTTTGGGAAACACTGAGCTAACGTTAGTGTGGCAAACCTAGTCAGCTTTTCCAAGTCTAGCCCCGACTGGATCATCCATGACCGATTGACAGCATGCAGGGAGATAACCAGCTTACTAGCTTGATTCTCTCCTGCACCCACGTTTTTTTGTTGGTTTGGAAAGCAAGTGTAATAAATACTTGGAGCGGGCATGGGGAAATGTATTGGAGTAAAAAGTAAACTTTGGCTTTAATATTGTAGTGGAGTAAGAGTGAAAGTAGATGCAAATAAAACATACTCAAGTAAAGTACAGATCCCCGAAAAAAATACTTAAGTAATGTAACAAAGTATTTTTACTTCATTACTTACCACCTCTGGCCCTCATAAGGTTTTTGAGTAAGTTCCTGATAAGGTTTGTACTGTAAATATTTTCTACTATTAAAAGGTGGTATACTTGAAGGAAACGGTTCACTTTCAGCTGTTATTGTCTATGGGGCAGATTTCTGTTTGTTGTACATCAGATACAGATACATTAACACACAGGCCTACATCACATTTATCTGAATGCATCAATGAGAGAGTGATTGTGTGTGTGAATTACTCTTACCGTCTCTATTCATTATGAAGCTGTGGTGTGTACTAGACATGTGCCGGTAATACGATATACCGCAATAATGAACATGCACAATATTGTTATCGTGGGCACTTCAAAATACAGTGAATCATTTTTTATTACGAATTATTCAGATTTTTAGAATGAATTTTAAGAATACTTTACCCATCAACCGTTTAAAATGAAAAACAGGTCAAAGAGGAACGCGCTGATGTAAATAGACCGTGCATGAGCCGAGCTCATGGCGGAATGAGGAGACGCTGAAGTGCACATTCACTCTTCGACAGCAGAGGGCGCTGACGCAACAGCAGAAATGCAGCCGTTTCCCCAGTAATCACATAACCTAATACATAATACTTAAAGACTTAAGGCTATTCATTTTCAAACTTGCATTTTATATTTTAATCTGGACTAAATTACATGCCCTAGATATTGTTTGAATATGTTCTGACTGTTGTTCAATCACACACTTTACAATAAGGCTCCAGTATTTAACATTAGTTCCTTCATTAACAAACTGACAATGAAAAATACTTCTAAAGCATGTATTAATCTTAGTTAAATGTACATTTCAGCATACCTATTGTTCTTTATAATTCTTTTGCACTTTAATCTGTTTTAAATATTTGTTTACTTTATACATTTTTGTGTATTGATTTATTGTATTTAAATGTTTGGTTCTTTTGTTATAAGAAAGTGATTTAACCTGTTATAGTATGACAACACTTTTTTTGCAACTTATTTCAATATCGTGATAATACCGTATACCGTGATAAAAGCTTCAGCAATTAATCGCAACATGAAAATTTGATACCGGCACATGCCTAGTTTTATCTCTAAAAACAGATTAGCTTATAACGCTAGTATATGGGGCATAGAATAAGTCAAATTAAATCGCTAGTTAATACCACTAACAAGGCTCAAAATAGCCTCACACTAACACGGTAGCCTAATGAGGGTCCCTACATGCAAACCGAAGCATTGAGAACTTTGTATGTGTACAAACAGTTTAATAAGAAGCTACTTTATAAAGTATTCAACATGTTCAAAATAAGCGGCTTCTCCCGCAGATACGGAAGTGACTTAAACTGCAGTTCATGGACTGGCCACTAGAGACAGACTCCAGAAGGAGCAGAATCTCATTGAGCTCATGTTAAAATGGCCAACTTTACAGCAGAAGAACACATGTTTACAGTCTGGGACAAACTGTGCTTTTGGTCTATACGGCTAATTTTGCCCTTCATGACGACTGTGAGGGGGTGAATTATTTTATAACTCATTTGTTTACATTATATAAAGCACTAAAGTTCTGCATAATTAAGGCCGTGGCCACTTTGAGTGACAGGTGGATTGTCATTTTTTTTCTGCTGTTTGTTAGTCATCGCGTCACTTCAGCTCCGCCCACGTCCCGCCTCTTTGCCCATTTTCTGTTATCCGGGAGTGCCAAGATGGCGACGGCCGGCTCGACCCGACTTTACGCTTCAAAACTGCTCTTCAGAATCCTATGGGTGACGTCACGGACACTACATCCATATTTTTTTACAGTCTATGGTTCAAAATCAATATTTTGATTGCTGACAGCTTCTTCACCAGATCCACCATCAAGTGACACTAATATTTGATAGCGTTCAGTCCAGTAAATAACTGAGCCATTTCAGGTTTTGCTGATGACACTTCCTATCGTTTTGTTTACTGCCTGCAGTAACTATGACTATAACGTCACTTCATCATTGTGTGTCAGACATCGCCACCTCGTGGAATAAAGATTTAATTATTGTTGTGCAGAAAAAAAATTGACTTACACTATTAGACACCTTAGAGTCCTGCACGGATGTTTCACCTCAAACAGGTGAAAAACATCCTAACTGTGTCGGATACGGGTGCGGGTCGAACAAGGGAGAAACATGGGTCTAAAAGCGAGTTTAAAGGGTAACTAAACCCTAAACCAACTTTTTTTAGTTAATGATCTGCAAGACTGGGGCTTTATTAGTGCTGTTCACTGATTTGAGTAAATGTTTTGACATTTGAGTATAAAGTGTTTTAATTCTATAAAATATGGTGTAAAACCGCCAAAGTGCTGCCCTCTTAAGGTTGAACGGTGGCTACTGCAGTTGAGTTTTCCTATTGGACGTTGTGGTACATCGTGACGTAGGATGGCACTTCCAACGGCTCACTATCCGCGCCCCTGACACGAGCTCACCACGCCCTCAGAAATGTTTCCCCCAATCACATGAGAACGGCTTCACTCCAGTATGAACTGTCATGTTACATGAAATAGAAACATTATGAATGAAACTTGCTTTAACATTGTAATGAAGAAAATACGGTTAAATAATGCAGTTGTCAGTACACGTCAGGCTTTTCTTGCGATATTATTGGCGCCCTTCATGTGGTCAGATCATTTTCATACATGAGAAGCGCTTTCAAACCCTGACGCACAAGTGGTTGCCGCGGTAACGAACAACAATACCGTAATCTGTTTATAATAGGCTTTTAGGTCTGAACTTATTGGTCCTGCGCTGCTTATTAATTCAGTTAATTTGAATGAAAATACATCGTATGTATATCAGATATCTGATCTATTTTTAGTGGCATTCAGTGTAAAGATTTGACTGTTCATAGATTAGGTCAGTTCTCTTGCTGCTGCTTCACTGGCATCGTCGGCATCGGGAGTTAACGCGGTTTGAGCAGCGGCTCGCATTGATAAGGCTCTGGGTCTGTGTCTACAGATAGTTCACCCTCCTCCAGTTCAGGTGAAGGTTGGGGAGAATGACCGCTCTGTTGCAAAGCTGCTGGCGTCACTCCAGTCATTCTCCATCTTTGCGACTCGCGAGTCTGACAGCTGTCAATCAATCCGTCACCGCGGGTCTCAGGCACTCACGCCCTCCGCTCTGCCCCGCCCTCGGTTCATCCCCTCTGTCTCCACTGGGCTCTGCCCACTTTTCCAGCATTTTTCAAAAATTGTTAAGCTCTGGGCTAAAAATATATGCATATTTTTAGGAACACATCTACAAAAATATGCCTTGCCTGTATTTCAAGTTGATAAAATCATTTCAAATCCATATAAGTTTAATTGTGCCCGCGCGGCGCGCTCTCAGGAGAATCACAACCGCGCGATCTGCCAGTACTCCTGAGGAGTTGAAGAAAAGATTGATTTATTCTTAAATACTCCATTTTAATTTTGTTAAATATTTGCATTTATCGAATATAATAATTATTATTAGTCTCATTAATATATAAAATGTTATATGCATACATTTTTCATTTGTAAAAAAAAAACAAAAAAACATTTTAACCAGAATAATCGCAGTTTGGAATAGCCCGTTCAATCTCTATTAGGCTATTAATATGCTGTTTTGTCTATATCTATTCTATTTGAGGGCAAGTTTGTTTTAGCCTATTTTCTGCCAACAGAATAAAAGCCTATTAACAAAGATTGCATCATTTTATAGTTAAATGGCAATGGGATTAAAAGTTCCAATGAGGACATTTTTGTCCAAAAGACACTGAGAGGAAGTATTTTGTGTACCTAGTGCAAAATAGATTTTTTTTAAAGGAAATGGGGGTGAAATAAATGAGCACTTACTGCAAATTTCAACATGCAGAATGTTGTTTTCCCGTTACATTATCACATGAGCAAAACATACATGTTGTACCATGTCACCATATTGCATGTTACTATTACGGTGGGATGGACGTTGATTCATAGTGGCCAAAATGTCCCCCCCAAAGTCAAAGTCGTTCCTACGCCCCTGCTTGCCTGTATTTCAAGTTGATAAAATAATTTCAAATCCATATAAGTTTAATTGTGCCCGCGCGGCGCGCTCTCAGGAGAATCACAACCGCGCGATCTGCCAGTACTCCTGAGGAGTTGAAGAAAAGATTGTATTGGATAGCCGCAAATGTGGAACTTCATCGCTGAGAAAGCACGCAGATAACTGTGGTAACAAACCAAGCACAAGCAGTTCTAACAAACAGTATTTTTCAAAAGGGGACAGAACTGAAGGTTCACCGTAGAGATGATAAGGACACATAACCATGTTTGACAGCTTCGGCTGAAGTTGTCCTCGTGTTAATGGTCGTGTAATAACTTCTGTAAGCTGGCAATCAACATTTGTGTAAGTGTGTCTATAATGTGATATGCTAAACTGATTTTATTTCGGGTGCGGGTCGGGTGTCGGTTCTATTTTAAGCGGGTCGGGTGCGGATTTCAATTAGTGCTGCTGTCTGAAAACGGGTCGGATGCGGTTTTAAGCATTATTTTTATCATTTCACTATTATTTTCTCGTTATATTGTGGAGGAGGGTGGTGAATGACGTCCCGGGTCACTAAAGACCTGAAGTATGCATTTAAGGGTTAATTACTTTTTTAAGTAATATTTTTGGATTGCTGGCACTGACTCGTAATCGCATTTCTTTTAATTGGCAATAAAAAAAAAATATATATTTTAAAAGTAATGCTATTTAAATAACATTAAAAATAGTTTTAAAATCTTTCTCAATGGATAATGCATGTTTTCAAATAATGCTGAATATATTTTTATAGCATTAAAAAACACTATTCAAAAATTTGGGGTCGGTAAGATTTTTTAAGGCTGTATTTAAATACAGTAAAAATAGTGAAATATTATTCCAGTTTAAAATAACAGTTCGCTATGTGAATAAATAGTAAAGTGTAATTTATTCCTGTGATCAAAGCTGAATTTATCATCATTACTCCAGTCTTCAGTGTCACATGATCCTTCACTAATCATTCGAATATGAGGATCTGAAGCTCAAGACACATTTATGATTATTATCAGTGTTGAAAACAGTTGTGGAAACAATGATACACTTTTTCAGGATATATTTGATGGTTTTGTATCATTTTAAATGTCTTTATTGATCAAATGAATGCGTCCTTGCTGAATAAAAGTATTAATAGTGTATAAGGTACCTGAGTTTTGAGAGGTGGGTTTCTCTGCTCCATCTCATGATGTGGATTGAGATTCACATTCACAGGATGTTCGTGATCATCCTGGCTGTTATTAGCCCTCTCAGGCCTGCTAGCTCGTGTTGGGAGGTCGGTATCATCACATACAGTGTGTTGTTGAGCATTCTGGGTAAGAGAGATGGGCTGAGCTTGTTGCTGTGCAGGTATCGCAGGGGTCTGGGGTAGATTCACATTAGACGGACGCATGTTGGCTTGAGACAGCGGGAGGTTTGCGAAGGACGCGCCCACCACCTGCATGAGACTCATGAAGTTGATCTGCTGCAGCTGAAACAGAAGCACACCAGCGTCCCGTTTAGAAACATGTCCAATGTTTTTCATCCAGCAGTTTGATTGACAGCTCAAGCGCACCTGCACTAGTTTGAATAACTCGTCCTGGAGCAGCTGTGTGACCGGGTCGGTCTGCGTTTGGGCTCCGCTGGGAGAGGGATGACCGCTGCTATGTCTCGCTGACCGCCGTGATGTCACAGTGGGCGTCGGCCCGCTTGCCTGCTGAACACTTACAGATGCAGAAACCTCAGGTCTGAAACAGAGCAGGGTTTCTGCAGGTTTAACACTCTGGGGTTCTTCGGGTCAAAAATGACCCGAAACGTTTTATACATTTTTTTTAAAAATCGTAGCTTCATCGAAATGGTCCAAACCTTGGTGACTTTATTGGTACTTGGTACAAAACAAATTGGGGACAGGATTTGAAAAGTCTAAGTGGTCGTAAAAAAATAGTCACACTCAGGACCTTCGGGTCAGAAATGACCCCCATAGGAAATGAATGGGAAATTTGCAAAAATATGAAAATACTAGGGATGCAACAATACAGTTAGTCCACGGTTCAATACATACCTCAGTTTTTAACCACGGCTTTCCGTTCGGTTCGTTTTTTTGTTATTCTATTCTTAGGCGACAGGAACAGCAAGTGGTTAAGGAGAAAAATTACTATTTTTTATTGCAATACTCTTTCTTTATTTTACATAAATTGAAAACCTTACTTAAACTTTAAACTTTACTTGAAAAAAAAACCTTGTACACATTCCTAGTGTATTGTATAATATAAAATAAATATATATACAGATTTACACTGGCAGCTCAGAGCTGTACAGCAGCATTTAAGTATGAAATTGAATGAATAAATGTAAAAATAAAACACTTCACAGACTTCAAAATAAATACATTGATTCTTATTAAAGCTACTGTAATAGTTTTTCAGTCAAGAGCAGTGAGTGATTTTCTCTTTGTCTTTTGTTGTTGTATTAAGATTAAAGGGATAGTTCGTTCAAAAATGAAAATTCTGTCATCGAGAAATGAATACAGGTTTGGAACAATATTAGAGTGAGTAAATAATGACATAATTTTAGAGGTGAACTGTCCCTTTAAGGACAGCGTGTTCACTATAGGCTGCGCTGCTGTCACTTTAAGACCTGCGTGCATCTAATATACGACAGACACACGCGTTTTTACTTTCACTTTAGACATAACCGAGTGTGTTTATGTTAACCTTGTGTGTATTTGACAGTATTAGCGCAGTAAGACGACTACTTAGTCCAGTAATCACGTGTTTGACAGGCGTTTAGTGCGCACGCTCGGAAAAGCGCATGTTAAAACCGCACACGCGAATGAACCGGCAAGGCTTTAAAAAACGCATGCAAATAATGAACTTTCGTGATTGTGAATAACTATAGTGTTCCGTGAGTATAACTCTACTACTAACGTGTGATGTCAATGTATGTCGCGTTGTTCAGTATTGGGATGGAGGAAAATTATAGAATTTGCAGAAAAATTATGAATTCAATGCAAAACCGAAAAACCGCAATTCACAAGCGCGTATTGAACCGTGAATGCTGTACCGAGCGGTTCAATATTATATTGAGAATTGTGGCATCCCTAGAAAATACAGAGATTTTTTTGTGCATACAATCTACAAATCAGCCAGGATGCAGAAAAAAGGGACTCAACAGTGAAGATCTCTAAAACATCATGAGTGTAAAACCCACACACACACACACACACACACACACACACACACACACACACACACACACACACAAATTAACGCATGCCATTTCAAAAGCTAATTGTGTTTTTGTGTGTGTGTGTGTGTGTGCGTGTGTGTTTTTGTCTGTTTTACACTCATGATGTTTTAGAGATTAGTCCTTTTTTTCTGCATCCTGGCTGATTTGTAGATTGTATGCACAAAAAAATCTCTGTATTTTCATATTTTTGCCAATTTCCCATTCATTTCCTATGGGGGTCATTTTTGACCCGAAGGTCCTGAGTGTGACTATTTTTTTACGACCACTTAGACTTTTCAAATCCTGTCCCCAATTCAGTTCACATACCAAGTACCAATAAAGTCACCAAGTCTCGGACCATTCTGATGAAGCTATGATTTTTTTTTTTTTATTATAAAACGCTTCGGGTCATTTTTGACCCGAAGAACCCCAGAGGGTTAATGAAGGTACATTTAAGACCAGTTAAGGAATAAATTAAAGGGAACATAACACGTCAATATATTAATGTCTAGGGAAGAACACAATGAGCTGAGTTAGCAACACTTAGCGAAATACAATCTCCAACAGATCTCCATAACTTTTTTAATCATTTTACACACAAAAAATAGCTTAAAGTTTGAGATAAAAAATCATGTTAAAGTGCTATTATGATCAAATATCTGCCAATGTGTTCATAAAAATCAACTTAATTCAAACGCAAGTCATTTTCATAACCACTGACCGATATTTGTTGTTGTTTTAAGCACAAACTCACTTAATATTGTTCAATTTCTCAGAAAACAAGACTTAATTTCTTCATTTCGCATCTGAAGTAAATGTCTCTTGATTTAAGGATGTTTAGATATTACTAAAATCCTGAGGTAGATATTCATTTTTTGCAGTCATGCATTTAAATTTAGTGCCCTATGAAATCCGTTTTTATAGTTTATTCAATGTAAAATGTTCTCGGTTTTAATGGTTAAATTAAATTCTATTAATCAACAAGCATGTTTGATTAACTGAAATCATGAAACAGACAATTTAACCGCAATTTATTACAAGTTTAACAAAAATGCATTTTTAGGGCCTTATGAAATACGTTTTATTACATTTTTATGAATGGATTCTGCGATTCCGTCCATGTTTTCTGCATCGCAAGGCCCTGATTTAATGCCATGATATTGAGTTTAAGACGAATTCTGCTAAAATTTAAGACATTTTTAAGGCCTTCAATTGTGGAAGGTCAATTTAAGACTTTTTTAAGACCTGTGGAAACCCTGACAGAGACTCAAATCCTCCTTCAGGACAGTGAAATCCTCCTCACCTGTGCGTTCTGCAGGAGACGGGATTTTCCTCGGAACAAGACCTGAAACACAAACATCAGCTGATATCACACAGATGAAGGAAACCCGAGCGCTTGAGCTTTGTGTATTGGCACTATGACAACCTGTGAGAAAAACAACTACACAGAACTAAACAAGTGCACGATTAACCTTTCCAACAGACAAACAGCCTCTTCACGTGTAGATGAAGAGCATCAAGCATGTTTCAAAGGTTAGAGTTGACATGTACAGACTCACTGTGACTGTAATGAATGCTCATCTGTGTCCGGACACTGGAGATCAGCCATTGTTAAAGTCTGAGGAAACATCAGGAGAGATTCACACACTGACTGGAGGGAACTGCACATTTGCTTATCAACTATTGCCAACTTAGTATATTATATTAAATATTATTAGTCATTTAATAAATATTGCTGATACATAGATAAATAAATCATTATTAAACATGTATATTATGTGTAAATTACTAATGATAAATAAATGAATAAATAAGTACATAAGTATTATTGATATATATTTTAATTTCAAATTATTTTTAGTATTATTTTTGATAAATAAATGTGTGTATTAATTAATACATGAATAAATATTATTGATATTGAAATATTTAAAATATATATGAATTATAGTGATACATATTAAAAATAAATATTAGTAAATTAATAAATATTATTGATAGATATATTATTATTATTATATTTAATGGTTTATATTTAATACATATTATTGATATTGATCAATACATATATAAATATGTTTATATATATATATATAATAAATAAATAAATTATACTATTTATACTAATATTAATTAATAAATCAATGTATGTATCATTAATAATAATTTATAATTAATATATATTATCTATCAATTATATTTATTTATTAAATAATACAAATATATTTAATTTATCAGTACAATATATATATATATATATACACGCACATATTTATATAATATTTATTAAATATCAACCATTAAATATAATAATAATTTATCTGTCAATAATATTTATTAATTTACTTATATTTATTTTTTATATTTATCAGTATAATTTTTATATATATTTTTCATCTGTCAATATCAATAATGAAAAAATATATATGTAATTTATACTGCTATTAATATATATATATATATATATATATATATATATATATATATATATATATATATATATATATATATATATATATATATATATATATATATATATATATATATATATATATATAAAACAATTATATTAGTTAATAAATATTATTGATAGATAAAAATGATTATTATATAAATGAATGTATATACTATACATAAAAAACCTGATCATTAATTATATAAATTATAAATGATTCATAAATATATTATTTGAACAATGCATTAATACATAAATTAACTTAATTTAAATAAAATTAAAACAAAACTATTTATGAATTGAGTTTATGAAGTGATTATAAAGTAACAATAGAAGGAAAAAGAAAATAGTAGAGCTATGTAGGAAATCAGCTTACTGAGCTGGGGTCATTAGACTGAATAAACCACGATTTATCCGTCTTTTTCTGTTATTACTACAGTTAGTGCATGTAACATATGGAACAAAAGCAGTGTACAATAGTGTTACCCAGTGCTTATTGAATGGAATCACCTGATCTCTGTGAGCTCTGCTCTGATTGGCCCATGATGCCTCGGTGACATCAGCAGCACTGCTCTCATCTGTAAACAAAACAACAATGAACAACAGCTTTCATTTATCAGTAATAGAAACATAAATACAGGGAGTGCAGAATTATTAGGCACGTTGATTTTCTGATCATATTTTTTTTCCAGGCACATTTGACCAATTCCAAACCACAGTAATCCTAATAACTACTATTGATTTAGTATTTAATAATGTATAAGTGATATATAATTGTTCATGAAGGCTGGAAATGAAAATCACCTTATATTCAGGTGTGCAGAATTATTAGGCATGTTTTCTTTTACAGATATATTGAGCCAAAAAAGAGATTTAACTCAGACTGAAAAGTCCAAAAGTATTAAATGCCCATGAGAAGGATGCAATACTAATGCAATACTAGACATTGCAGTTAAGGCATGACCATTGGACAGTGAAATGCTCGTTGGGTCAGCAGGATCTGACAAAAACATGTGGCGAAGAAAAGACGCCTGTTAACTGCAAAAGAATGAAGAATTAAGGTGAAGAATTAAGGGTGAAACCATCAGGAACCCTTTAGTCTCCAGCGCCACCATTTTCCAGAGCTGCAACTTTAACCTGGAGTCTCCAGAAGTGAAGGTGTCAGGATCTCAGAGACTTCAGTTAGGTAAAGAATCCTAAAAAATGACCCCCACTAGATAAGAATCACAAGCTGAAGTGTTGTAAAATACATGAAGAAGGTTTTTTTATAGGCTTTATGGACAGATAGGTTGAGAATGACTCTTGAAGGACCAGCACCACATCCTCTAGTACCACTGTTTGAAGAATTCATCTTCCAGAATCTGGCAGTGCGTTTTGGGAGTTCATTTTAGTCCATCTCTGCAAAACGGACTTCAGGATGGACTAAAATGAACTCCCAAAACGTACTGCCAGATTCTGGAAGATGAATTCTTCAAACAGTGGTACTAGAGGATGTGGAGCTGGTCCTTCAAGAGTCATTCTCAACCTATCTGTCCATAAAGCCTATACAAAAACCTTCTTCATGTATTTTACAACACTTCAGCTTGTGATTCTTATCTAGTGGGGGTCATTTTTTAGGATTCTTTACCTAACTGAAGTCTCTGAGATCCTGACACCTTCACTTCTGGAGACTCCAGGTTAAAGTTGCAGCTCTGGAAAATGGTGGCGCTGGAGACTAAAGGGTTCCTGATGGTTTCACCCTTAATTCTTCACCTTAATTCTTCATTCTTTTGCAGTTAACAGGCGTCTTTTCTTCGCCACATGTTTTTGTCAGATCCTGCTGACCCAACGAGCATTTCACTGTCCAATGGTCATGCCTTAACTGCAATGTCTAGTATTGCATTAGTATTGCATCCTTCTCATGGGCATTTAATACTTTTGGACTTTTCAGTCTGAGTTAAATCTCTTTTTTGGCTCAATATATCTGTAAAAGAAAACATGCCTAATAATTCTGCACACCTGAATATAAGGTGATTTTCATTTCCAGCCTTCATGAACAATTATATATCACTTATACATTATTAAATACTAAATCAATAGTAGTTATTAGGATTACTGTGGTTTGGAATTGGTCAAATGTGCCTGGAAAAAAAATATGATCAGAAAATCAACGTGCCTAATAATTCTGCACTCCCTGTAAGTAACATTAATAGTGATCAGCATACAATGAATAATAATAAAAAAATACTTTGACAAAATTAAATAAGAAATGAAATTTTTTCTAAAACAGAAACCAAATACAGGCATGCAAATGTGTGTGATGTGTAGATCTGACCGTCTTCAGCCGTGAGGTGATTCTGCTCATCAGAGATCATAGTGTCTTCATGTTCAGTCAGCTGATCGTCTGTTTGCTCCACGGCGTCCTCGCCTTCACACACACTGAGATCAAACATCAAGCAACGGTAACGCTGCATTTTTATCTTGTTCATTCTATCCAGTTCAATTCACATTTATTTGTATGTCGCTTTTCACCACACATATCGTTTCAAAGCAGCTTCACAGAAAAGGCATGTCTTCATTATAATTTAAAGTGATTGGTTATCAGAGGAGACTGTGTCCAAGTTATGGATTTCAGAAATATACACAAACAAAACACACAGTTAGCTAACAATGTATTAATCAATGTAAAAAAAAAACTAAAAAAACACAGACAATGGGCTAAGTGTAATAAGAATATGTTGTTAACAAAATTGATGCCTTTAATTGTGGTCAAATGCACTTTCCTTTTGTTCGTAATTACTTCTGACTTGTAACGACGGATGGATGGACAACCAATGGATGGAGTGGCGGATGGATGGATGGATGGATGGATGGATGGATGGAACGACAATGGATGGAGTGGCGGATGGATGGATGGATGGATGGAACGACAATGGATGAAATGACGGATGGATGGCACAACGGGTGGATGAAACGGCAACCAATGGAATGGTGGACGGATGGATGGAACGACAGATGGATGGATGGAATGGCAATGGATGGATGGAATGGCAATGGATGGAATGAAGAATGGGTGAAATGACGGATGGGTGGATAAAACTGCAACCAATGGAACGACAGATGGATGGAACGACAGATGGATGGAACAATGGACGGGTGGATGGATGGAGCGGTGGATGGATGGATGGATGGATGGAATGGCAATGGCAGGAACGACGAATGTATGAAATGACGGATGGGTGGATAAAACTGCAACCAATGGAACGACAGATGGATGGAACGACAGATGGATGGAACAATGGACGGGTGGATGGGCCGACGGGTGGATGGATGGAGCGGTGGATGGAATGGCAATGGATGGAACGACGAAGGTATGAAATGACAGGTGGATGAATGGATGGATGGATGGATGGAACAACGGACGGATGGATGGACCGATGGGTGGATGGATGGAGTGGTGGATGGATGGATGGATGGAATGGCAATGGATGGAATGACGAATGTATGAAATGACGGGTGGATGAATGAATGGATGGATGGAATGGATAGAACGATGGATTGATGGAACGGTGATGGATGGAACGACAAATGTATGAAATGACAGGTGGATGAATGGATGGAAGGAACGAACGACGGATGGATGGAACAATGGATGGATGGATGGAATGGCAATGGATGGAATGACGAATGTATGAAATGACGGGTGGATGAATGAATGGATGGATGGAATGGATAGAACGATGGATTGATGGAACGGTGATGGATGGAACGACAAATGTATGAAATGACGGGTGGATGAATGAATGGATGGATGGAACTACGGGTGGATGAATGGATGGAAGGAACGAACGACGGATGGATGGAACAATGGATGGATGGATGGAATGGCAATGGATAGAACGATGGATTGATGGAACGGTGATGGAAGGAACGAACGATGGATGGATGGAACGGAAATGGATAGAAAGATGGATTGATGGAACGGTGATGGATGGAACGATGGAAGGAACGAACGACGGATGGATGGAACAATGGATGGATGGATGGAACGGAAATGGATAGAAAGATGGATTGATGGAACGACGGATGGATGGAGTGCAAATGGATGGATGGGTGGGTGGATGGATGGAACGACGGATTAATTATTATTAATATTCATTTTATATAAATTAACATAATATAATTATATAAATAAATTTATTCTAATATATATATATATATATATATATATATATATATATATATATATATATATATATATATATATATATATATATATATATATATATATATATATATATATATATATATATATATATATATATATATATATAAATTATTAAGTCATATTATTAATAAATAAAATATAAAAATTAAAATATTATATACTGTATATATACTGTACATATTTGTATTATATTCTTGATAAATGAAAGAAATATTTCTATGAATGAATGAATGAATGGGTGTTTTGTATCAGAAAGCCTCAGTCGTGTGTGTATGAGACGTGTGCAGTGGACTCACTCCAGCTCTGGGGCTGTGATGGGCGACCCTGCTGACCCCGGGTATCCCCTGTCCCTCCTCCAGCCTGTGATTGGCTGAGGCACTGGAGCATCAGGCCCCTCCCTCTGATGGAGCTGCTAGGAACAGAGAGATCAGCGTCTGGTTCACATCTCAAGTCCCTGTGGTGTCCTGATCTGGATCAGCTGAAGCTCTATGAACTCTCAGGTGTGACCGTCCATCTCAGGTGACCTGATCAAGAGCTCCCTCAAGAGAGAGAGACACTCCACAGGACTGCATTTCATTAAAGGGATAGTTCACCCAAAAACGAAAATGTGCTGTTTATCTGCTTACCCCTAACGCCGGTTTCACACTGCACGCGTTAGCAGGGCGTAAGCAGCGCAGGAGCGGAGCGTATGGAATGCGGGAGCCGCGCGCACCCTTTGTGCTCTCACACTGGCAGCGTTTGTCGCGCGCAGCTGAACTGCAGCTTGTATATTGCAAATACAGACGAATATCGTCCATTGTCACCTTTCCCGGTGTTCTCCCCCGACCCCTGTCTAACTCGTGCTTTGATTTATGATGGGCATCATGCTTCCTCCACGTCTAAAATATATATATATATATATATATATTTATATATATATTATATATATATTTTTTTTTTATATATATATACAGAGGTTATATATAAAATCCTTCGGATGAGACGTTAAACCGAGGTCCTGACTCTCTGTGGTCATTAAAAATCCCTGGATGTCCTTCGATAAAGAGTAGGGGTGTAACCCCGGCATCCTGGCCAAATTTGCCCATTGGCCCCTGTCCATCATGGCCTCCTAATCATCCCCATATCTACAGATTGGCTTCATCACTCTATCTCCTCTCCACCAATCAGCTGGTGTGTGGTGGGCGTTCTGGCGCAATATGGCTGCCGTCGCATCATCCAGGTGGTGCTGCACATTGATGGTGGTTGAGGAGATTCCCCCTTTTATATGTAAAGCGCTTTGAGTGCCTAGAAAAGCGCTATATAAATGTAACAAATTATTATTATTATATTATTATTAAATTAGGCCGGAGCGCACCGGAGCAGCTCCGCCTCCTCAACACACCCTGCTGGAGCTCAGCTCCGTCTCCTTCAGCACGAAATATTGTTATTAGACTTTAATTATTGATCGTCTCCTGGCAAATACAGGCTACATGGAATTATCAGATGTCATAATGCATTAATCGCTGCATTCTCTGGTTCAGCGCCGCGCCCACAGCCATCAGGTAAAACCGAGTTACCATAGACATCCGCGAACGGCTAGAGCAGCGGTCAGGAACCTATGGCTCGCCAGGTCTCTCACACTTTACCAATATATCTAACATGTACTCACATGATCGATAAAAAGATTAGACACACATTATTCGTTCTCTGCAGAAAAAGCAGCCAATTACAATTCCCTTGTACAGCCTACCGAAGTTAATGACAAGTTTATGATAATAATATTCAAGTTGTGTGTTCAGTGCTGTTCGCGAGTGTCACGATAAAATAAATAATAAAAGCATGATAAGTCACGAAAGACGACTGAATTACTGACAGGATGCTGTGCGCGCACTCCGAGCGCAACACGGACAAACGGACAAGCATTCTAGCCTTTGCCTTCGGTTGCGCGCCTAAACGGCCAAATAAACACAGAAATGTATAAAAATGCCAAGTCGAGTATTCACCGGTATTCACATAAACATAGCAGATGTAAGCACTGTGGGCGTTCACACACACGAAGAGGATTTATACTCATCAGTTGGTCAACCTCACAGTGAGAGCCCTGCACCATTAATTCCAAATTGCAACTTATTTATTGTTTGCTGCATAATTATTTGGTTTAGTTATGGAACTAATAATTACTATACTGTTGACATTTTATTGAAGAAAAAAAATGCTTTTTAATATTGATTTTATATAATTTTTTACTGTGGCTCTTTTGGAAAAAAGCATTTACCAAAAATGAACAAAATGGCTCTTTGGTCAAAAAAAGTTCCCAACCCTTTTTAGGGACACAGACGAAAATTAAAAGGCTACAGTCAAAGCTCATCTTTAGGGGGGTATTGTCAAATAATCTACTGCCCACTGACATGGTTTTGAAAGCTATTAATTATTAATTTTTTGGCCTTCAAACTAATTAAAAATGCACATATGTAGATCAGAGAAATCAAAATTTTCTCGCGGGAGAGCATTCCCCCGAACCCCCCTAACTATACCTCAAAGTTGGGACCTCACTGATTTAAACAACCCTGCCCATGGCCCTAAGTGAACTGCAAAGTATTTCTCTTTGTTCGAATAACTAGGCCTACTCAACCCTACCTTACACATTAACACTGGAAAAACAGACCCTTTGGAGTACAAACACATTAAGTTTTTTTCCGGCGCGATTTTGAATGCTCATTCACCGTAAATAAGGGCTCCCCCTCCCTACAAAAGCCAATTTAACCACTGTATATATATATATATATATGTAGTTTACATGATAAAAGTAACCTTTAAAATTAAGATAAGCCTCTAGTTTTAATCATTTAAACGGACCTTTCAAGTTTGGGCATAAACTTCTGGCAGTGTTGTATTTTCGTGTATTTTATAAAAAATTTCACAGCGCTGGATGTCATATGGTGATCGTGAAACACACGGGACACTTCACTACATGATTTCATGGTGAAATTTGTTATTTTCCATGTTAATCAGGTCAGTTTTGATCAAGAACAATCCACTGTGGCTTTAATTCAGCGTGAGCAGCGCGGCAAAAATAGACTTGGCGCCGAAACGATCGCTGCTTCTGCTCTGCTCCTGCTACGCGCTGCCGCGCCGCCTCTGCGTGCGATGTGAATGCTCTAATCTGTTAACATGGGCGCCGAAAAAACCACGCGCTGCTTACGCCCTGCTAACGCGTGCAGTGTGAAACCGGCGTAAGGCATCCAAGATGTAGGTGTGTTTGTTTCTTCAGTAGAACACAAAGGAAGATTTTTAACTCCAGCCGTTGCCGTCTGTCAGTCGTATAATGCTTGTCAATGGGGTCTAATTCTATTAGAGTAAAAAAAACATGCACAGTCAACTTCAAATTAAACCCCGCAGCTCGTGACGACACATTGATGTCTTAAGACACGAAACGAACGGTTTCTGAGAGAAACCCAACGGTATTTATGCAATTATATCACCTCATATCAGACGAATGTCTTCAGCTCTCCAGACTGCCATCACTTCCTGTGAGTGAGGTCAAAATAGCGTCCGGGTCATAGATATGTATACGTAGATTCCTCATTCGAGCGATCCATGCAGGCACTAATGAGGAATCTATGTATCTATCTATGACCCGGACGCTATTTTGACCTCACTCACAGGAAGTGATGGCAGTCTGGAGAGCTGAAGCGTTCGTCTGATATGAGGTGATATAATTGCATAAATACCGTTGGGTTTCTCTCAGAAACCGTTCGTTTCGTGTCTTAAGACATCAATGTGTCGTCACGAGCCGCAGGGTTTAATTTGAAGTTGACTGTGCATGTTTTTTTTACTCTAATAGAATTAGACCCCATTGACAAGCATTATACGACTGACAGACGGCAACGGCTGGAGTTAAAAATCTTCATTTGTGTTCTACTGAAGAAACAAACACACCTACATCTTGGATGCCCTGGGGGTAAGCAGATAAACATCAAATTTTCGTTTTTGGGTGAACTATCCCTTTAAGAAAAGGAGCCGATTTCAACTAAACACTTCACCTGCTGTGCCAGTGCGTCACTGCATGATTTTATTTATTATTTATATATTTTATAAAACAAATCAAAAACAAAATAAAATAAAATGACAGAAGGACGAAAGAAAATTACTAAAAGTAATAAAACTAATAATAAAATGAAAACAAAAAGATAATTTAAAATATTAAGAAAATCTATAACAGTATAAAATAATATTGTTAATTTAAGCTAATATATAAAAAATTATTTGTTATATATATATATATATATATATATATATATATATATATATATATATATATATATATATATATAATACTTTTATTAATATTATTATTAATTATTATTATTATTATTATTATATTTGTTTAAATGTTAATTTAAATGTAAAAAATATTAAATTTGTTATATATTATTAATTAATTATACATCTAATATATTTTTATTAACATTATTATCAATTATTAGTATGATATTTGTTTAAATGTAAATTTAAATTAAAAAAATATTTTATTAGTTATATATTATTAATAAATTTGACATATACTGTAATATATTTTTTATTAACATTATTAATTATTATTATGATATTTGTTTAAATGATAATTTAAATAAAAAAACATTTGTTTTATATTATTAATTAATTATACATAATATATATTTTTAATAAAATTATTATTAATTATTACTATGATATTTGTTTAAATGTTAATTTAATTTTGTTTTAAATAATTTGTTATATATTATTAATTAATTATACATAATATATATTTGTATTAACATTATTATTAATTATTATTATGATATTTGTTTAAATGTTAATTTAAATAAATAAAAATTATATATATTATTAATTAATTATACGTAATATATATTTTTAATAACATAATTATTAATTATTACTATGATATTTGTTTAAATGTTAATTTAATTTTTTTTTATGATTTGTAATATATTATTAATTAATTATACATAATATATATTTTTATTAACATTATTATTAATTATTATTATATTTGTTTAAATGTTAATTTAATTTTTTTAAATAATTCGTTATACATTATTAATTAATTATACATAATATATATATTTTTATTAGCATTATTTTTAATTATTATAATTATATTTGTTTATATATATATATATATATATATATATATATATATATATATATATATATATATATATATATATATATATAATATATATATATATAAATAAATGTATGTTAGATCGAAATTTAAAGTCCCATTGCATGCTTAACTAAAACTTTACACCCAGACTAAAATGCAACTTCTAGGCAGAACTGAGAAATTAAAAAAAAAAATGCTTTTTGACCCCATCTGATATGAAGAATATGGAATAAACAGTTTGATCTACAGCACTACACCTTACCGTATAATGGGCGTGATTAGTGTTTTCTCCCAGAAGGGCGGCGCTGTATCTCTGCTCCAGCAGCTCCAGTGCAGACAGCACAGCCGGGGTCGAGCCTTTGACCCGGATGACCACCGAACCACTTCCCTCTGACGTCTTTCCGATTGGCTGAGAGAGCAGAACCCGCCTGTCGGCCCAGCGCATCATCCACTCCAGCAGCCGGGCCAGCTGAGGAAAACGCTTCTCCAGCGACGAGTCTAGCTGCATCTGAACACACACTTCAGCCGGAGAGAGGATCTTAAAGGCCCTGGACTGGACATCTGAGCCGGTCCAATTCCCTTTGGACATTTGACGAAGGCCGAAAAGCCCTTGATGTTTCCCGTGGAGTCCAGGAAGAGTCCAATCAGACGTGGCGCGAGTGTTGGACTGAACCGGACCGATGGATGGTGGAGGTTCTGGGATGACCGGGAGAGTCTGGAAGCAGTGACCGGCACGGAATAAAGGCAAACGTGCATCTGGCTTACGTCCATCCTTCTGACGGCGTTTGAGAGTGGTCAGAAGGTCAAAGGTCGCCGAGTGCAGCTCTCTAGTATGCAGACGCTGTGAGAAACTACTCAGCAAAGGCAGCTCGGACTCCTCCAGTCTGTCCTTTCCCAGCACATAGCTGAGGAACAGATCCAGGAAGAGCATGTACTCCTCATCCTCCAACTCAAATTCCCAGGTTCCCACTGTGGGGACAGAAGAGCCCATATGGCTGGACTCTGGTTCTTTGGGCTCCACTGAGCCGGATCGGTTTCCCTTTCGTTCTGGGTTTGATTTCGCAGGTGCATCATGAAACTTTGCTGTCTTAGAGCTACAAACACCAACAGAGGTACAATTTAGCACATTCATTTACATTTAGTTGCTCAAGTTTAAAACTTCTCACACTATTTTTGTCAGTGTGCAGCATTTATATTGTGCACAGAATACACAACTAGATCAAAACGTTTGTAGACAAACTTTAAATTGGCTTGAAAAAGCCTAGCCAGAAAGTTAAATAGTTTTAAAAGCTTGACGGATGGACGGATGGAGAGACAGATAGATGGACGGACAGATGGATAGACAGACAGACAGATGGATGGACGGACAGACGGATGGATGGACAGACAGATGGACGGACAGACAGATGGACGGACAGACAGATAGACAGATGGACAGACAGACAGATGGATAGACAGATGGATGGATGGATAGACAGACAGACAGATAGATGGACGGACAGACGGATGGATGGACAGACAGATGGACGGACAGACAGATGGACGGACAGACAGATAGACAGATGGACAGACAGACAGATGGATAGACAGATGGATGGATAGACAAACAGACAGATGGACAGACAGACAGACAGACAGACAGACGGATGGATAGACAGACAAACAAACAGACAGATGGATGGATGGACAGACAGACGGATGGACGGACGGACAGATAGATGGACAAATGGATGGACAGATGGATAGACAGACAGATGGACGGACAGATGGATAGACAGACAGATGGACGGACAGATGGATGGATAGATAGACAGACGGATGGATGGACAGATGGATAGACAGGCAGATGGATAGATAGATAGATAGACAGACAGATAGATAGATAGATAGATAGATAGATAGATAGATAGATAGATAGATAGATAGATAGATAGATGATAGATGATAGATGATAGATGGATGGACGGATGGACGGACGGACGGACGGACGGACGGACGGACGGACGGACGGACGGACGGACGGACGGACGGACGGACGGACGGACGGACGGACGGACGGACGGACGGACGGACAGACAGACAGACAGACAGACAGACAGACAGATAGATAGATAGATAGATAGATAGATAGATAGATAGATAGATAGATAGATAGATAGATAGTTATATCGTGCAGCTGTAATACAGTCCAGCACAGGACACTAGCAGGGTTACCTGTGGCAGCTCTAACACAGTCCAGCACAGGACACTAGCAGGGTTACCTGTGGCAGCTCTAATACAGTCCAGCACAGGACACTAGCAGGGTTACCTGTGGCAGCTCTAATACAGTCCAGCACAGGACACTAGCAGGGTTACCTGTGGCAGCTCTAACACAGTCCAGCACAGGACACTAGCAGGGTTACCTGTGGCAGCTCTAACACAGTCCAGCACAGGACACTAGCAGGGTTACCTGTGGCAGCTCTAACACAGTCCAGCACAGGACACTAGCAGGGTTACCCGTGGCAGCTCTAACACAGTCCAGCACAGGACACTAGCAGGGTTACCTGTGGCAGCTCTAACACAGTCCAGCACAGGACACTAGCAGGGTTACCTGTGGCAGCTCTAACACAGTCCAGCACAGGACACTAGCAGGGTTACCTGTGGCAGCTCTAATACAGTCCAGCACAGGACACTAGCAAGGTTACCTGTGGCAGCTCTAACACAGTCCAGCACAGGACACTAGCAGGGTTACCTGTGGCAGCTCTAATACAGTCCAGCACAGGACACTAGCAGGGTTACCTGTGGCAGCTCTAACACAGTCCAGCACAGGACACTAGCAGGGTTACCTGTGGCAGCTCTAACACAGTCCAGCACAGGACACTAGCAGGGTTACCTGTGGCAGCTCTAATACAGTCCAGCACAGGACACTAGCAAGGTTACCTGTGGCAGCTCTAACACAGTCCAGCACAGGACACTAGCAGGGTTACCTGTGGCAGCTCTAACACAGTCCAGCACAGGACACTAGCAGGGTTACCTGTGGCAGCTCTAACACAGTCCAGCACAGGACACTAGCAGGGTTACCTGTGGCAGCTCTAACACAGTCCAGCACAGGACACTAGCAGGGTTACCTGTGGCAGCTCTAACACAGTCCAGCACAGGACACTAGCAGGGTTACCTGTGGCAGCTCTAACACAGTCCAGCACAGGACACTAGCAGGGTTACCTGTGGCAGCTCTAACACAGTCCAGCACAGGACACTAGCAGGGTTACCTGTGGCAGCTCTAACACAGTCCAGCACAGGACACTAGCAGGGTTACCTGTGGCAGCTCTAACACAGTCCAGCACAGGACACTAGCAGGGTTACCTGTGGCAGCTCTAACACAGTCCAGCACAGGACACTAGCAGGGTTACCTGTGGCAGCTCTAATACAGTCCAGCACAGGACACTAGCAGGGTTACCTGTGGCAGCTCTAACACAGTCCAGCACAGGACACTAGCAGGGTTACCTGTGGCAGCTCTAACACAGTCCAGCACAGGACACTAGCAGGGTTACCTGTGGCAGCTCTAACACAGTCCAGCACAGGACACAAGCAGGGTTACCTGTGGCAGCTCTAATACAGTCCAGCACAGGACACTAGCAGGGTTACCTGTGGCAGCTCTAACACAGTCCAGCACAGGAACCACTAGCAGGGTTACCTGTGGCAGCTCTAACACAGTCCAGCACAGGACACTAGCAGGGTTACCTGTGGCAGCTCTAACACAGTCCAGCACAGGACACTAGCAGGGTTACCTGTGGCAGCTCTAACACAGTCCAGCACAGGACACTAGCAGGGTTACCTGTGGCAGCTCTAACACAGTCCAGCACAGGACACTAGCAGGGTTACCTGTGGCAGCTCTAATACAGTCCAGCACAGGACACTAGCAGGGTTACCTGTGGCAGCTCTAACACAGTCCAGCACAGGACACTAGCAGGGTTACCTGTGGCAGCTCTAACACAGTCCAGCACAGGACACTAGCAGGGTTACCTGTGGCAGCTCTAACACAGTCCAGCACAGGACACTAGCAGGGTTACCTGTGGCAGCTCTAACACAGTCCAGCACAGGACACTAGCAGGGTTACCTGTGGCAGCTCTAACACAGTCCAGCACAGGACACTAGCAGGGTTACCTGTGGCAGCTCTAACACAGTCCAGCACAGGACACTAGCAGGGTTACCTGTGGCAGCTCTAACACAGTCCAGCACAGGACACTAGCAGGGTTACCTGTGGCAGCTCTAACACAGTCCAGCACAGGACACTAGCAGGGTTACCTGTGCAGCTCTAACACAGTCCAGCACAGGACACTAGCAGGGTTACCTGTGGCAGCTCTAACACAGTCCAGCACAGGACACTAGCAGGGTTACCTGTGAGCAGCTCTAACACAGTCCAGCACAGGACACTAGCAGGGTTACCTGTGGCAGCTCTAACACAGTCCAGCACAGGACACTAGCAGGGTTACCTGTGGCAGCTCTAACACAGTCCAGCACAGGACACTAGCAGGGTTACCTGTGGCAGCTCTAACACAGTCCAGCACAGGACACTAGCAGGGTTACCTGTGGCAGCTCTAACACAGTCCAGCACAGGACACTAGCAGGGTTACCTGTGGCAGCTCTAACACAGTCCAGCACAGGACACTAGCAGGGTTACCTGTGGCAGCTCTAACACAGTCCAGCACAGGACACTAGCAGGGTTACCTGTGGCAGCTCTAACACAGTCCAGCACAGGACACTAGCAGGGTTACCTGTGGCAGCTCTAACACAGTCCAGCACAGGACACTAGCAGGGTTACCTGTGAGCAGCTCTAACACAGTCCAGCACAGGACACTAGCAGGGTTACCTGTGGCAGCTCTAACACAGTCCAGCACAGGACACTAGCAGGGTTACCTGTGGCAGCTCTAACACAGTCCAGCACAGGACACTAGCAGGGTTACCTGTGGCAGCTCTAACACAGTCCAGCACAGGACACTAGCAGGGTTACCTGTGGCAGCTCTAACACAGTCCAGCACAGGACACTAGCAGGGTTACCTGTGGCAGCTCTAACACAGTCCAGCACAGGACACTAGCAGGGTTACCTGTGGCAGCTCTAACACAGTCCAGCACAGGGACACTAGCAGGGTTACCTGTGGCAGCTCTAACACAGTCCAGCACAGGACACTAGCAGGGTTACCTGTGGCAGCTCTAACACAGTCCAGCACAGGACACTAGCAGGGTTACCTGTGGCAGCTCTAACACAGTCCAGCACAGGACACTAGCAGGGTTACCTGTGGCAGCTCTAATACAGTCCAGCACAGGACACTAGCAGGGTTACCTGTGGCAGCTCTAACACAGTCCAGCACAGGACACTAGCAGGGTTACCTGTGGCAGCTCTAACACAGTCCAGCACAGGACACTAGCAGGGTTACCTGTGGCAGCTCTAACACAGTCCAGCACAGGACACTAGCAGGGTTACCTGTGGCAGCTCTAACACAGTCCAGCACAGGACACTAGCAGGGTTACCTGTGGCAGCTCTAATACAGTCCAGCACAGGACACTAGCAGGGTTACCTGTGGCAGCTCTAACACAGTCCAGCACAGGACACTAGCAGGGTTACCTGTGGCAGCTCTAACACAGTCCAGCACAGGACACTAGCAGGGTTACCTGTGGCAGCTCTAATACAGTCCAGCACAGGACACTAGCAGGGTTACCTGTGGCAGCTCTAACACAGTCCAGCACAGGACACTAGCAGGGTTACCTGTGGCAGCTCTAACACAGTCCAGCACAGGACACTAGCAGGGTTACCTGTGGCAGCTCTAACACAGTCCAGCACAGGACACTAGCAGGGTTACCTGTGGCAGCTCTAATACAGTCCAGCACAGGACACTAGCAGGGTTACCTGTGGCAGCTCTAATACAGTCCAGCACAGGACACTAGCAGGGTTACCTGTGGCAGCTCTAATACAGTCCAGCACAGGACACTAGCAGGGTTACCTGTGGCAGCTCTAATACAGTCCAGCACAGGACACTAGCAGGGTTACCTGTGGCAGCTCTAACACAGTCCAGCACAGGACACTAGCAAGGTTACCTGTGGCAGCTCTAACACAGTCCAGCACAGGACACTAGCAGGGTTACCTGTGGCAGCTCTAATACAGTCCAGCACAGGACACTAGCAGGGTTACCTGTGGCAGCTCTAACACAGTCCAGCACAGGACACTAGCAGGGTTACCTGTGGCAGCTCTAACACAGTCCAGCACAGGACACTAGCAGGGTTACCTGTGGCAGCTCTAACACAGTCCAGCACAGGACACTAGCAGGGTTACCTGTGGCAGCTCTAACACAGTCCAGCACAGGACACTAGCAGGGTTACCTGTGGCAGCTCTAACACAGTCCAGCACAGGACACTAGCAGGGTTACCTGTGGCAGCTCTAATACAGTCCAGCACAGGACACTAGCAGGGTTACCTGTGGCAGCTCTAACACAGTCCAGCACAGGACACTAGCAGGGTTACCTGTGGCAGCTCTAACACAGTCCAGCACAGGACACTAGCAGGGTTACCTGTGGCAGCTCTAACACAGTCCAGCACAGGACACTAGCAGGGTTACCTGTGGCAGCTCTAACACAGTCCAGCACAGGACACTAGCAGGGTTACCTGTGGCAGCTCTAACACAGTCCAGCACAGGACACTAGCAGGGTTACCTGTGGCAGCTCTAACACAGTCCAGCACAGGACACTAGCAGGGTTACCTGTAGCAGCTCTAACACAGTCCAGCACAGGACACTAGCAGGGTTACCTGTGGCAGCTCTAACACAGTCCAGCACAGGACACTAGCAGGGTTACCTGTGGCAGCTCTAACACAGTCCAGCACAGGACACTAGCAGGGTTACCTGTGAGCAGATTTCGGCTGCAGCTCTGGGGAAAGAGGCTCTGAGAGCGTCTCAGCCGTGTCTCCCTCACTGTACACCAGGGGGCGTCCCCCGTCCGTCAGGGTGCTGTCACTCAAACTGGTCCCCAGAGAGAGTCTCTTCAGGATGGAGGCAGCTCCTCCCCTGTCCTCCTCCTCCTCTCTCTCCCACAAGAACTGCTCCGGTGCTCCCAGATACTTTTCCAGGCGCCGAAGCTCCCGGCGTCGCTGCCTTAGCTGATCCTGGATCAGAATCATCATCGTATCACCGCCTTCATCTTCCAGGGTTGCTGCAGGTTTCACCAAGTCAAATTTAAGACTTTTTAAGACCATTATGAATTAAATTTAAGACCTATATCACGCAATAAAAAAATGTACAAAGGAAATGCAGAATCACTAAATTACTTACTAAGCAAATTCATTTATTCAAATTGAACAAAGTATCAGCAAACTTGTACTTCCCCACAGCTCGATGCCACCAGAATTTCACAATATATTTTTTGGGTGATTTGTTTGAGATAAATTACTTTCGTGGTAAAATTTTGTGGTGGTAATTTCCAGAAATGTACATGTTTTTTGTTTGTTTGTTTGTTTTTTATAATTAGGAGGATGCCACATTTACCATATTATTATGTTAGATGCACAATAGTTACACACAACAATAAAAAAAACAAAATGCTTAAATATTGTTTGGTATCTTACAAAAAAAAAAAAAAAAAAAGTGGTGTGCTATCTAGCTTTAATAACACGATCGCTTATAGGGTGGGAAATATGACCAAAAATCTTACAAGTAGGCCTAAACCACAGCAATGAGCAGCTGCTTAATACGTTCTCCAGTAATTAAGTAATCAAATAAACAGTCAGTAATAAAATAAAAACTTTAAATAGTTTAAGTACTGTTTTTCCCCCTGTTGTTGTTGTCTGTTTAACATTAACGACACAGAAAGGAGCGGGTATGGGATCTCGCGCCAACATGAAAGCTGACTGGCTGCAATATAACATCATGTTGGTCTCGTTTGTAGTCATAATACAGCGCAATACACTTGGAGAAGAGAAAGAAAGAAATATAACACACCGGAATAAACATTAAACACACACACACATTTCAATGAGCATTAGAGGTAGCGTTACATGGAGGTAGGAAAATGAAGACCTGTTTAAAATCATTTAGGACCTAGACTTTTTAAGGCCTAAAATTTTGATTTTGAAATGTAAGACTTTTTTAGACCCCGCGGAAACCCTGTCTTCCCTCTGAGCACATCTGGCTAGAGGCTGAACCGCTGATCAGATGCTCTGCTTCCTAAACAAAGTAAAGAATCCTCATTTTGGGTGTTATTGCTAAAGCAGCTCTTGCCTGGAGTGGAGGAGTCTGGCACCATCACGGGTCTCAGTCTCTGCACCAGTGATGTGAACTTCTCCCGCAGCGGCACGCGAACAGACTCGCTCTCTTCAGGAAACACTCGCGCTAGAGTTTCTGCTGTCTGAACAACACAAATGACAAGTTTGAGGCGCTACAAAAACTACTGTGATGGTGTGAAGTGATGTATCAGATACAGTTATTTAAATTAGACTTTGATATTTACATGGAAACGTGCCATCATAATGTCTTAGTAGTTAGTCTCTGAGAGTTAGTTAGTAGCCTTTAATTAACTAGGTTAAATTTAAAGATTACTAACCAACTAATTCCCAGATACCAAGACATTGTAATGGTTCATGTACAAAAAGTACGTACATGTTAGTTAGTTAGTTAGTTACCTTAATTTTAACCTGGTTACATTACAATCTTAACGAACTCCCAAATAATACTATGACATTATAATGGCTCATGTACAAAAAACAACTAATATGTTAATTAGTTGATTAGTTAGTTAGTTAGTTTAACTAGCTTTATTTTAACCTGGTTACATTACGATCTTAACTAACTCCCAAAGAATACTAAAACATTACAACGGTACATGTCCAAAAATTACAAACCTGTTAATTTCGTAGTAATATTTTTGTCACAAAACACCATTGCTAGTTTTACTTGACAGACCTTAATTATCCTAAATGAGTGTAAGTTTAAGGATGTACTTTACCACATGGCTGGGCGGCAGTTCTGACACCAGGCTGAGCACTAAGTCCTGCAGTGCTTCCTCTGCATTCAGGAAACGGCAGAACGGCAGGAGGCGGCGCGCCCAGCACAGAGCCTCAGCACACAGATCTGACACACTCACATCCCTGGCCTGAGACACACAAACATGGATCGACGTCTTGCATCCCTGCAACATTACCATATGCTTTCTCTGAACGCACCTGAGTGTCTTTCTCCCGTTCTCTGGCAGTCTGGTACCTTCTACAGGAAACAGTGAGCTGGTCCCTCACATGGAGCATCCAGCAAAGTGCACACAACTCACGGAAACATGCTGAACACATGCACAAAATCATATAAACACAACTTCAAGTGGACACTACTAACTAAAAGTTCAGCTGATTAAATGAAACGTACTTATGATTTGCGTGGTGACACTATCCATGTCTTTGCTGGGCCCTGATTGGAAGAAGCCACGATGAGTGAAGAATTTTTTCAGTCCATCAGGAATCAATTCGGCTTTGGGTTCGGACACTTTCTTCTGGATCTACCAACAGAAAACATCAAGAAGATTCTTAAAATTCTTGATTTTTAATGTAATATTGCAGTATTTATCATAAATTATTTATCGTTGCACATCATTTCTTAAATCTATGCCTCGTAATCTTTGATCAGTATAACCATAGATATTCGTAATAAAGGCCAGATGTCTCGTCCGCGCTGCTGGCCAATGGAGGTCGACGTCCGCACCTGGCGGCCATCTTGTCACAGTCAGCTCGCTCACTCGTAACATTGTGTTTTAATGATGTTCAGAGATGTAGTTATGACACAGCATATGAATAATTATTCATAATTTGTTCAAGCATCCAGAATTATAGCCACGTTAATAACGTTTGTAAGAAACCAAATAATTAGTAAATCCGTCAAAATTTCAGTGAGATAAGAGTATTTGTGTTCAGATCACTCGGCTTACATGAGAGCCACAGAGCCCGCCAGAAAGCCTGCCTGTGACAAGATGGCCGCCGGTGAAGACGTTAGAGACTCCGACCAACAAAGAATTCTGGATGCTTGAACAAATTATGAATAATTATTCATAAGTATGTAGTGTCATAACTACATCACTGACGTTTATAACAAACCCCAACAGTTTGAAAATCGGTAGAAAATTGAAAAGTACACGCATCATTAAAACACAATGTTACGAGTGAGTGAGCTGACTGTGACAAGATGGCCGCCAGGTGTGGACGTCGACCTCCATTGGCCAGCAGCGTGGACGAGACATCTAGCCTTTATTATACAGAGCACCATTTACTTCAGTCCTGAATGAATCAGCTGTTTTGAACGAATCGAGTGAATGAATGACTCAATTAGACATTTACCGCCACCTACTGGCAGCTTTAGTTTCTAATTTAGAGTATAATTTCATTTAAAAAAAAAAATCATATTTCCATATCAATAAAAACAAGCATTAAAGGTATAGTTCACCCAAAAATATTTCTTTCTGAAGCTACTTTTTGTAAGACTATTTAATGTTTTACACAATAAATCATCTTGTGGAAGTAGGTTCTCAGCCAAATTTGATGTGTGATTATTTTGCAATTAAAGGGTTAGTTCACCCAAAAATGAAAATTCTGTCATTAATTCCTCACCCTCATGTGGTTGGACACCCGTCAGACCTCCGTTCATCTTCAGACACAAATGAAGATATTTTAGTGTAAAGCTGATGCTGAGAAAGGCTTCAGATAGGCCTCCATTGGCATTCAGTACATTTACACTCACAAGACCCATAAAAGGCACTTAAAACGTCGTTACAAAGTCCATCTCACTACAGCGGCTCTACAATCATTTTACGAAGCGATGACAATAGTTTTTGTGCGCAAAAAAAAAAAAATCAAAATAACACCTTTATCCAGCTTGTTCTTGTCTTCCGTGTGTGCCTCCACGACGCATGCGTGAGAATATGAGCAGATCCGGCGTTCGGACACATGACCCAGAAGAGATTTGTTTACCAGCAGAGGAAGACGCGCGTGTCTCAGCTGTTGAATTCTACATTGATCGTGCTTTAGGTCTCGGTGTAGTTCTCAAAATGGGGTTAAAGTGAGCATTTCATGGATTCCTGAACGCCGGCGCTACGTCATATTCTCGCGCATGCGTCGTGGAGACACACACGGAAGACAAGAACAAATTGGATAAAGGTGTTATTTAGATTTTTTTTTGCGCACAAAAACTATTGTCGTCGCATCGTAAAATTATTGTAGAGCCACTGTGGTGAGATGGACTTTGTAACGACGTTTTTAGTGCCTTTTATGGGTCTTGTGAGTGTAAATGTACTGAATGGCAATGGAGGCCTATCTGAAGCCTTTCTCAGCATCAGCTTTACACTAAAATATCTTCATTTGTGTCTGAAGATGAACGGAGGTCTGACGGGTGTCCAACGACATGAGGGTGAGGAATTAATGACAGAATTTTCATTTTTGGGTGAACTAACCCTTTAATAAAAACAAACATTAAAGGTATAGTTCACCCAAAAAATATTTCTTTCTGAAGCTACTTTTTATAATGTCTATTTAATGTTTAACACAATAAGTCATCTTGTGGAAGTAGGTTCTCAGCCAAATTTGATGTGTGATTATTTTGCGATTAATTACCACTAACTTACACATAGACAGCCCTAGTCCAAACATGTAAATTGTGAGGTGGACACTGGGAAAGGTCAAAGATGAAGTCCGATCGCACCTTGTGCAGTAAGTGTCTGCAGCGCTGCAGGTTGCTGATGTACCACCTGGCGGCGGGCAGAGAGCTGTGTGCCGCCCTGAAGATCATCAGAACCTTCCGGACCAGCCCAGACACCTGACAGCGAGAATCCGTCTCCAGAACCAGCGCTGCGTCTCTCATGCAGTCCTGAGGAGATCCAAATACAGCTAAAGATGAGAAAGACAGAGACAGACGAGACAGTCGGGCGTCTGTGTGTGTGTGTGTGTGTGTGTGTGTGTGTGTGTGTGTGTGTGTGTGTGTGTGTGTGTGTGTGTGTGTGTGTGTGTGTGTGTGTGTGTGTGTGACCGACCTGTGTGTTTGGTGAAGGCTGTGGACAGTACAGAGGAGGGGCAGGCAGGTAGAACGCAGGAGGAACCAGAGCAGGAAGTGATGTCGCTCGCTCTTTGGCTGCGTTCAGCAGTCGCGTTAGAGGCTGAGAGACGACGTCCACCTCCGCCATGACGGACGCCTTCAGGATCTCCTGCACAGACACTTGAAGCAGATCCACGTCCTCAACAACCACTGTGTCTAAAGGAGAGACAAACAAACGTATTATATTATAATATATTATGTTATTATATTTCTCTTATTATTATAAGTTATAATAATACATTTAAACAATAAAAAAAATGTATCAACATTATTATTGCTATTTGGATTTATATATATATATATATATATATATATATATATATATATATATAAAAGCACATAAAATGACTAAAAAAAACAACTGAATATATAAAAATAAAAGCTTATTTAAGTTTATTTAATGGTATATAGTAACTAATACTAAAAACACTGAAATATAAATATTAAATGGATAAACTTCAAATGAAAGTGTTGACTGAAATAAGTTTGTCGTTGAAGTACTAACATTTCTATAACTGGTATAAAAATAAAACTTTATTATATATATATATATATATATTATATATCTAAATAATATGTATACTTATTCAAATAATTGTAATAATATATTTAATAATACTTATTTTCAATTATATAATTGATTTTATTTATATAATAGTTTTAGTTTTATTAACAATAATAACAATGAATATTATATTATTTTATACTATATATTACATTATATATTTGATTTATATAATAGTTTTAGTTAACAATAACAACGTTTATTTATATAAATAAATAATATAAAATATAATTATATTGTATTAAATTTTTGCCATTATATTTCTGTTATTATTAGTGATCATAATAAATTAAAACAATAATAATTAGTTTTATTCAAATAATGTATAAACATTATTATTGCTATTTGGATATATATATATATCAATTAAATATACATTTTAGTAATATTATGTGTGTGTGTGTGTGTGTGTGTGTGTGTGTGTGTGTGTGTGTGTGTGTGTGTGTGTGTGTGTGTGTGTGTGTGTGTGTGTGTGTGTGTGTGTGTGTGTGTGTGTGTGTGTGTGTGTATGTAGTATTATGTTTATATATTACGTATCTTTAAATTATTTTTGTTTCAATTTAAGTAATTTTATTAATTTAGTTGCCAAAGTAACATTTATAAATTTCAATTCAGTGTTTAATCTAATATTTATACTTATTCAAATAATTTTAATAATATATTTAATAATACTTATTTTTAAAAATATATTTGATTTATATAATAGTTTTAGTAAACAATAACATTTATTTATATAAATAAACAACATTATATTATATATTATGCAGTGTGTGAATTATACAATGATTTTCAGGAAGTTAAGCAGGTTTTTTCAGTCAGTCAGTTAAGGACACAGTCTAACATCACCAAACTTAAAATACATTACAGATCTTAAAAACAAAGCACTAAAGTTGTGATGTGAAAACTATATTAACGTGATAAACAATGACAGTACTCAGGTTTAGTGTATGAATTCTGATGCTGACGGAAAAGCCCTGAACCTGGTGAAGGTGAAAATATGCCCTTTAAATATCTTCAGATGTTTGCGAAAAAATAGGTGCGTTTCCACCGAAATTACCCGGAACTATTTGTACCAGGAACTTTTATAATTAATATTCACACCGTGTTAATCATATGTTTACCTTTGCTCCCCTCTCCTTCAGAGCCCGCCACTCGGCCGAGTAACTTCTCCAGCTGATCCTGGAACAGCACTGCAGGCTTCAGCTCGATGGGAAGGTGCAGCTCTCTCCACTGCAGGCTTGAGGACAGAAACATGAGAAATATCACTGTGGCATCTGAAGCCAGAGGATTCCAGACCTTCATCATGCTGACAACAAACCTGTGTTCATTTCGTTGACGAATAATTTTCGTCATAATTTTTGTCAACTACCTTGTTTCACTGACGAAAACGAGACGATAACTAAATAAAAACTAGTGATGGATGACAAAAACTATGGTGGAAATCAACTGTTATTTTCGTCAACAAATAAAAACAAGACGGAAATGTTAGTGAGGGACGATTAGGGAAGAGATCCAGTCAGAACTGATGTCCTGTGTAACAGATGCACACATTTGATTTAAATGCTAATCTAACCGCTGGAAAACACACGGCTCACACGAACCCAATCCAGCTCCAGAGCGGCTCAATCAATCAATAACACATTTATGCCAGGATATTGTTTATGAACTAATGCTGATGAATAATGACAATGTTTACTTTACAATGTTTATATAGTAATATGTTTAAGACGGTTGTGACAATGCATATTTTATCTCCTCATCTGAACTTGAATGAGCTCCTGCAACTGCAATAGTAAGGTGAGATTTCAAAATAAGAGTCCCGTCGTATTTCCAGCTGGTTTATAATTAAAAGACACGCATTATATATTTGTTTTTGCTTACACAATAAACTGTATTTAATTTAATTCCCATTTAATTCATAGTCAGGAGGAAAGACCAGTATTTGACACATATTCAATAAAGTATCAGGGTTATAATAGTTCACTAAAACCATTAAAAAAATTCTTTGTTACTTGAAATTAAATAAATCTTAACTGAAATAAAAAAAAAAAATAAACAAACTTATTTGAAGCTTTAGCTTAACATGATATACTAACTTAAACAGAAATACAAAGTTATAAAAACTATATAGATGTTTTTAAAAACAAACAAAAAAGTGAATTGAGCTCTTTCGTGTATTTTTAATGTCAAAAACAATATGATCAGTTCAAGTGACAGTCAGTTATGTAATGCTTAAATTCTTAATGTATTACAATTTAACTAAACTCATTAGATTTTAGGAGACTAAAACTACTGTAGATTTAGTCGACTAAAACTAAAAACAATTCAAGTGACTAAAATATGACTAAAACTAAATGGTAGTGGTGTCAACAATAATCGATGCGGCAAAGTGCCATAATCGATTATGTCACCGTTTATTTTCTGGCCTTGAGTTGGACAATAAAGTTGTGAAGTTTCAATTACTTCCGGGGTCATAACAACAACAACAATCAAGATGGCTGAGGCGGAGGGAGATGACTGCAATAGACGGGTAATTAAAAACGGCAGTATGCCTGTATGCAAATACAGACGAATATTGTCCATTATGTCACATTTTCCGGTCTTCTCCTCCGAACCCCGTCTGTGTCGTGCTTTGATTTATGATGGGCAGCATATGCTGCAAATGCGACCGTGTTCCTCTCTGTCTCATACACACATGCATATAACTCGTTGTATATAAGTAGTTCACATGATAAATGTAACATTAAAGTGAATATATGCTTCTAGTTTTAATCATTTGAACAGGCTTTTGAAGTTTGGGCAAAAACTTCTGGCAGTGTTGTGTTTATTTTATTTTTTTACTGCTGGAAAAAGTTGGCTGTTATTATTGCTTTATTTAATTTCAAATGGTTCTAAAGCAGAGAGAAGAGAAACATTTCTCATTCAAAGCAGGTTTGAAGGTTTGAAAATGCCATATCCAATACCCTGTACCATAAAATTTTATTTTATTTAATGACATTTATGTCAAAGATACAGGAGAGTGATAATACACACATAGCAGCCAATAAAATCTGTTGTTCAATATCTGACTGCTTGTATTGCCTCATGACTGATTTGCCTTGTTGTGAGCAGTAGAATTTTGATGCATCGCAATGCATCGTAGAATTGAATTGAATCTAATCGTTACCTGGTGAATCGTAATCAGGGTTCACACTCTTTCATGAACACCAGATTCAAGGACTTTCAAGGACTTTTTAAAGCACCTTTTAATTTAAATCAAGCACAATAAATACGATAAAGGTGAGTGTGTTACTGCCAATATATCAAATACCTACTGTATTTGAGTACTAAATGCACATGTGATGTTATTGAGTGCTGCTGGTGATTTTGTTGAGATGATGTTAAAGAGTTAAATGTCTTCTTTCGGTTATTTGTGTGTATATGTATTTTATTTTTCTGCCGTCTTGGCCAGGACTCCCTTGAAAAAGAGATTTTGAATCTCAATGGGATTATTTCCTGGTAAAATAAAGGATAAATAAAAAATAAAAATAAAAATAAAAGTACCTGTGTCTATCGTTAATGCAGTAACGCTAAGGCATATACTGACAACTAAATACAATTTCCAATGAGGAAAAATGTCAAATTTTACAAAATCCAATGAGGAAAGAGGCTGGTGTACAAGAGCGAGCGAGTTTTAACGAGATGTGCAGTTTGCAGCGCTCTTATTCCTGCTTTTAACATTTATTTCACACTAGTTTTAGTTTTCTTTTTTATAAATCATTCATAATTAAAACATCAAAATATAGAGATAATATTGTATACATGAATTTTCCAATTAAATGAAAAGATATGGACAAGTTAATTGTTAGGCATTAAAAATATGCCAAATTATTGTTTTAATCACCTGTACATGTACCTTTTTAAAAACCAATTTGAAGGCTTTTAAGACCTGCACATATTTTATATTTAACAGATATAATTGCTGCCGTAATAACGGCCCATTTCATACGTTCACGTGCTTTTCTTCTTTTTATTTTTTGAGCGGTGATGAAATATTGCTCTTGTAAACACTTGCCAGCATTTCAGTAATGAAAGTCTAGATCTTTAAAATGCATCCAAATTACAGCAAAGCGCAACCGCACGGTGGCCTGCAGGGGTCAAAAAGGATATAAACAGTGAATTTTGAAGTGATCTCATTTTGAAAACTCAGATGTGGATTCGGACGGCAATTAAATTTCCACACGTCCTTGGTGTTTGTCTATAAACACGAGGTAAATCGGCCGGGGATTTTTATGCGGGTGGTGGGAGAAAAACACTGACATTCTGGATTCAGGCGGCAATAAAATCACAGACTAGCCCCTGTCATTAATGAATTAACCTTACGACCCCACAAGAAACAACTACCGTCCGAATAGGGCTTTTGACAGTAGATGGCGCTTATGGAACAGCAGAAATACATTGAATAGCTTCCTCCCGAAATGCAGTTATGTTCTGGCTTTGGCAGCGCATGAAAGCCAATGTTTGTAATAGCTACTCTAACAAAATATAGTTCACACTTAATTCAAGCACTTTCAAGGACCCATGTTTGTTTTCAAGTACTTTCCAGGCCTTGAAACCATGTGTCTGAAATTCAAGAACTTTCAAGTACTTTCAAGAAGCGTGGGAACCCTGCGTAATCGAATCGAATTGTGAGGGCAGTGCCAATGCACACCCCTACTAAATGGCATTTTAGTCAAAAGACCATGACTAAAACTAAATAAAAATATGCTGTCAAAATTAACACTGCAACAAACCTGCTCAAGTCCACATGGCCCCTGCAGTAGTTGGTGTACGCCAGGCCGAGGGTGGCGGCCATCTTCCAGTCGCCCAGCCGCTCTGCCATCCACACAGCCTCAGGGAGCAGGCCGCCCAGTAGGAGGAGCTCTAGAGCGTAATCCACCGTCCAAACCTCGGACAAATGCTCACCGCGAACCGCTCCTGCGACCCGGGCCTGGGCCAGCTCCACCACACGCACACCTGCATCTGACACAGTTACACTCTGCTAGTCAAACACTCATTCACTTGCCATACGACCGGAAAACTAGCATGTCATTTTGGATTATAAAATATTATGTGAAAGTACGTAGTATCTCTTACATATGCATACTACATTATTGTCACCAGTGTTATTTCAGCATTATTTATTAGTGATGCACCGATCATGATTTTACATGGCCGATTCCGATACCTTTTTTTTTTTCAATAAAACTGGCCGATTCCAATACCGATTTCCGATTTTTTTTTTTTTACACAATAATAGAACGAAAGTATACATGAACAAGATGTTTATTTGGTATTTAACAGGCTAAATTGGCTTTTGGCTAATGAAAACAAGTCCGCAATCTGAAATTAACGGGAAATTGAATTGGAAATTAAAAGGCTGAAAGGTGAAATTAAAGGCAATAACTGCATATTCTGCAATCCAAACAAAGATGTTACTTAAATTAGCATTTGTTTTTAAATTCAGTGTAAAGAAAAAAAAGTCTTTACCAGTGAAATTAAATAAAACCAAAGTATATAATTGTTCCAAAATGTTAAATCAAATAATGTTTAGTGCAACGAAAAAAACTAAGATGCTACAGCAGGTGCTTTTTAAATCAAATTAAATCAATGTAATTTTAAGGTAAAATAAAGATGATCATCCTATAGGCTACAGAACTGATAGTATTTCATTTCTAAAGTGCAGCATGTTCTTCTTTAGGCTACAAAAATAAGTATTTCGGCTTTGTCACAAGTTAGTCTGTTTCGTTCTCATCCGATCCAACACTTGAGAAGCTGAGCTGAACAAACGCTCACTATCTACACTTGTGCAGGGTGGAGAGATAAGCTCGTGCAACTTCAGCTCGTGCAACTTCAGCTCGCGCAACTTCAGCTCGCGCAACTTCAGCTCGCGCAACTTCAGCTCGCGCAGGAAAGCGGCTCTTCATTCCCTTTAGCACATCTCATCTTTTCCCTCAGTTCTCCAGTTTCCGTTTGTAACACACAAGTGACATGTTCGTGTTCGCGAATGATTGTAATATAGGCGTATGTGCACGCAGGCGCACTTAAGATGAAAACTGAAAATATAAAAAGTTTAAATTTTTTTTAAGTTGATATAATATATAAATTATATTTAAAAAAACTAATATTATTATTAAATGAAAAACTATAAATGAAATGTTGAAGTACTAAAATGATTAAAACTGAAATAAAAATGAATGAAAGCTTAATTAAATTAAAATAAATAATTAAAAATGACAAACGTGCATAACAAAATTACTTAAACTTAAACTAAAATAAAAAAATTTAAGCAAGTTCAAAATATTAATAAATACTAGGGGTGTAACGATACATTCATGTCACGATACTCAATGAGACTCAACTCATGATACGATTTGTATCGCAATATTTTAAGCCAAAATAAACAGTTTTTTTTATTTATTATTAAATATTAGTAGTAGTATTATTGTAGTATTATCAGGACCCACAAATATTCCCCCACAGCATCATTATACATTATATTCAATATTTTATATAGTCGTTTAATGTAGTAATGTCACTGAAACTCCATAAACTTACAACGATACATATCGCTGCATTTTTATATCGCGATATATATCGTTACACCCCTAATAAATACTATAAATAATAGGGATGCACCGGTTGACCGGCCAAAAACCGGAACCTTTATTTATATATATATATATATATATATAATATATATAATAAAGTTTTATTTTTATACCAGTTATTGAAATGTTAGTACTTCAACGACAAACTTATTTCAGTCAACACTTTCATTTGAAGTTTATCCATTTAATATTTATATTTCAGTGTTTTTAGTATTAGTTACTATATACCATTAAATAAACTTAAATAAGCTTTTATTTTTATATATTCAGTTGTTTTTTTTAGTCATTTTATGTGCTTTTGTCATTGTTCTTAGTCTTTTTTAGTATTTCTATTTAGCTTTAATTATTTTTATTTCAGTTGTTGTTTTAGTAATATTAGTACTTAAACTTATTTTAGTAAGTTGCCTATTTTTTTCATCAATTTTATTTTATTTTATTTTATTTCAGCATCATTTCAATTAACAATTAAGTTAACAATAAAAACACTGGCTGTCACATGACCTCATTATGTCACTGCAAGTCCAATCATCATCTAAAAAATTGAACCAAATTTTGTATAAACATTTTTTTTGAAAGCCTGATCAAGTCAAATCAAGAAATAAACAGTTTCAGGTTGAACCGTCACATTAGACACTCAAGTGCAACGCATTGCATTGTGGGATACAGTGTCATGCAGTGTGCTCTGGTTGTATACAAAAAATTAGCTTTCTGAGCGCATAAATAGCACATATTGGTATTTTGGTGTCCCCTGAACTCACTGTGTGTTAAGTGAAGAGGTGGCAGCACGTCCACATTGTGTGGCGGGAGGATGCAGAGCGGGCGGTTGGTGAAGTACGCTGCCATAAACCTGCCCAGAGACTGAACCACAGCACAGGCCGCTTCCCGTCCCACCGGCCCCGAGAGCCAGCACTCAAACACGGCCTCATCTGCAGGGGGCAAATCTGGTTCTTGAGCAGCAAATCAGCATATTAGAATGAGCGATGCAGAAGTACACTGCAAAAAAAGCTTTTCTTACGTAATATATTTGTCTTGTTTTCAGTCCAAATATCTAAAAAATCTTACATTAAAGGGTTAGTTCACCCAAAAATGAAAATTCTGTCATTAATTACTGACCCTCATGTTGTTCGACACCCGTCAGACCTCCGTTCATCTTCAGACACAAATGAAGATATTTTAGTGTAAATCTGATGCTCTGAAAGGCCTCCATTGGCTCAATGCACTTTACACTCTCAAGACCCTTAAAAGACACTAAAGACTAAAGTTACAAAGTCCATCTCACTACAGTGGTTCTACAATAACTTTATGGAGTGACGAGAATAGTTTTTGTGCGCAAAAAACCCTAAATAACGACTTATATAGTGATGACGATTTCAAAACACGGCCTCATGAAGCTTCGAAGCGTTATGAATCAGTGAGTCGATTCAGCAGTTTGAATCGCCAAATTTCAGCAGTTTGACACGCGATCCGAATCATGATTCGACTCACTGATTCATAACGCTTCGAAGCTTCATGATGCCGTGTTTTGAAATCGTCATCACTATATAAGTCATTGAGATGGACTTTGTAACGACGTCTTTAGTACCTTTTAAGGGTCTTGAGAGTGAACCGTGCATTGAGCCAATAGTTTATTTGTTTATTAATAGTTTATATTTAGGAGGCCTTTCAGAGCCATCAGATTTCAACTAAAATATCTTCATGTGTGTCTGAAGATGAACGGAGGTCTGACGGGTGTCCAACGACATGAGGGTCAGTCATTAATGACAGAATTTTCATTTTTGGGTGAACTAACCCTTTAAGAAGCATTTACTAGACAAGCAAAAGTTTTTGTCTTGTTTTAGGGGAAAATTAACTCAAAATTAAGGGGGTTTTTGCTTAAAATAAGCAAAATAATCTGCCAATGGGGGAAGCAAAATAATCTTGTTTTCTGTTTGAATTAAGCAGTGTTGGGGAAGCTACTCTGAAACAGTAGTTTGACAAGCTACTTATACATGAAAGTAGTTAAACTACAGTCAAGCTACCCTTCTGAAAAAGTAGTTAGATACACTACAAGTTACTACCAAAATGTGGCTAGCTACATCAGAATTTTTTTTTTTTTTTTTTACAATTAAATTGCATATTTACAAATAACTGAATAATCGTTAAAGAAGAATGTTTAAAGTTAAATGTTTGGGGTTTAAAACAAAATGCAATACAATTATGATAAGAGTAAAGTTTTATTTTGTAAACTATCCAAATATACAATACTCAAATGTAGTCTATATCTCAAACTGACTGTCAAAGTGCAAAATCGCTACAAATGTCCCATCAATGCAAGAACAAAATATAAGCAACTTTGATACACAGGAGTAGACAAAAATGCATGCATATGTATATGTATATATATGAGCAGGATAATGGATTTAAAAAGGCTATTATTCACCTGTATGTGCTTGAAGTCTTCGACGCAGACAGCGTTTTAATCTTTTGTTTGTACAAATCAAGTGTAAGCTTTACTAGTCGATTCGTGTGAAGTTATCAAAACACTCCTGTACGTCCTTTACATAATCATCAGACGATCTCTTCTCTGTGAACCGTAAAGCGCAAGATGCGCGATGAAACAATAGATGGCGGTAACGCGTGATTTTAGTATGTGATCAGAAGAAAACACTGAGCTGATTCAATGCATCGCAGGCTCCTCAAAACACAAAACGAAATGTAGCTTTTGGTCGCGCTACACCGCTACTCGCTGGAAAAAGTAGTTAGCTACTGGAAAAGCTACATTGTTTTAAAAGCAACTGAGCTACTGACAAGCTACTGAAAAATGTAGTTAAAGGAACACTCCACTTTTTTTGAAAATAGGCTCATTTTACAAGTCCCCTAGAGTTAAATAGTTCAGTTTTACCGTTTTTTAATACATTCAGCCGATCTTTGTATCTGGCGGTAGCACTTTTAGCATAGCTTAGCATACATCATTGATTCTAATCAGACCATTAGCATCTCATTTAAAAAAATTACCAAAGACACTTTCAATATTTTTCCTATTTAAAACTTGACTCTTCTACAGTTACATCGTGTGCTAAGACCAACTGAAAATGAAAAGTTGTGATTTTCTACACCTATATGGCTAGGAACTACTTTCTCATTCCTGCGTAATAGTCGCGGATCTTCGCGGCCGTACCATGGCAATGATATTACGCAGCGTCTGAAAGTAGCCCAGCTAGGTAACTTTCAATGTGACCGGCACTAAGTTCGTGTAATTGCAGAGAGAGTTTCAGGCTTGCAGCCGACAAATTGTGTTGTGGATTTAGCTGTGTGATTAGCCCTGGTTCTGTGTGTTGTAAAGGGCTGTGATAGTAAGTCGAAGGTGTAACTACCACCATGTTTCACAGAATACCAACAAATCATTGCGCCGCTGCAGCCATGGTACGGCCGCGAAGATCCGCGACTATTACGCAGGAATGAGAAAGTAGTTCCTAGCCATATAGGTGTAGAAAATCACAACTTTTCATTTTCAGTTGGTCTTAGCACACGATGAAACTGTAGAAGAGTCAAGCTTTAAATAGGAAAAATATTGAAAGTGTCTTTGGTCATTTTTTGAATGAGATGCTAATGGACTGACCAGAATCAATGATGTATGCTAAGCTATGCTAAAAGTGCTACCGCCAGATACAAAGATTGGCAGAATGGATTCAAAAACGGTAAAACTCAACTATTTAAAGGGTTAGTTCACCCAAAAATGAAAATTCTGTCATTAATTACTTACCCTCATGTCGTTTGACACCCGTAAGACTTCATTTTCAGACACAAATGAAGATATTTTAGTGTAAATCTGATGGCTCTGAAAGGCCTCCATTGGCTCAATGCACGGTTCACTCTCAAGACCCTTAAAAGACACTAAAGACGTCGATACAAAGTCCATCTCACTACAGTGGTTCTACAATAACTTTATAAAGCGACGAGAATAGTTTTTGTGCGCAAAAAAAACCGAAATAACGACTTATATAGTGATGACGATTTCAAAACAGGGAATCATGAAGCTTCGAAGCGTTATGAATCAGTGAGTCGATTCAGCGATTCAGAGCGTTATGAATCAGTGAGTCGATTCAGCAGTTTGGATCGCCAAATTTCAGCAGTTTGTCGGTTTGACACGCGATCCGAATCATGATTCGACTCACTGATTCATAACGCTTCGAAGCTTCATGAGGCCGTGTTTTGAAATCGTCATCACTATATAAGTCGTTATTTAGGGGTTTTTTGCGCACAAAAACTATTCTCGTCGCTTTATAAAGTTATTGTAGAACCACTGTAGTGAGATGGACTTCGTAACGACATCTTTAGTGTCTTTTAAGAGTCTTGAGAGTGAACCGTGCATTGAGCCAATGGAGGCCTTTCAGAGCATCAGATTTACACTAAAATATCTTCATTTGTGTCTGAAAATGAAGTCTTACGGGTGTCAAACGACATGAGGGTAAGTAATTAATGACAGAATTTTCATTTTTGTGTGAACTAACCCTTTAACTCTAGGGGACTTGTAAAATGAGAATATTTTCAAAAAAAAGTGGAGTGTTCCTTTAAGTTAGTAGCTTAGCTACTTGTAGTTAACTACTCCCCAACACTGGAATTAAGATTATTTTGCTTACCCCATTGGCAGATTATTTTGCGTTATTTTCCCCCAAAACAAGACAAAAACTTTTGCTTGTCTAGTAAATGCTTCTTAATGGAAGATTTTTTTGATATTTGGACTGAAAACAAGACAAAAATACTAAGTAAGAAAAGCATTTTTTGCAGTGTAAGAAGCTCACCAGCCCCTCCTGGCGTGTCCTCTTCCTTCAGAAGCTGATGTGCCAGACGGTCACAGAGACCTTGAGCCTCTCGCAGTCGATACAGAAACAGCTGCGAGTACAGAAGAGCCAGGCAGTAGCGGATCTCCAGGTAACACGTCATTGGCCCTGCTGTGGGATGCAGGACGGATGTGGTGAGTGACATGCAGAGGTGGACGGGAACTAATGCTGCCTTCATGTGCTATCGGAAATTTCCTAATTCCCACTTTAGAAGTCGTGATTACGAGCTTGTTGCATTCAAGTGCTTTGTTGTCGGAGTGAAAAGGAATCATGGTGGTGTGGAACCGGGTTATTATTAGTGTTAGACCGATATATCGGGCCGATATTTGCGATTTTTACGTGTATTGGCCGATACAAAGCTGCTGCGTTCGCCGATATTTTTTTCCCTGCATTATTTCCAGACAGGCGTCCACAGGGCAGCTCTCACCGTCTTCAAACTCTCTCGCTCTCCCTCGCGCATATTAATCAAAATCAATTGAGAATTGACACGATGGTAAAAGGTGGAAAGACTGAAGTTTCACGTGGAGCATTGGGAGATTTTTCCCTGAATTGCCGCTGGTGTTGCTCTACAAGAGATTCAGTGAAGTGCACCTACACTCTAAACAATGCTGGGTTAAAAATAACCCAAGTTGGGTTGAAAATGGACTAAACCATCAATTGGGTTGTTTTAAGCAAACATTTAACCCAACCGCTGGGTCAAAACAACCATTTGCTGGGTTAGTCCATATTCACCCCAACTTGGGTTATTTTTAACCCAGCATTTTTTAGAGTGTAACATTAAATGACTAGGTTGTAAATAGTTGTAAAATGAAGTATAGTACAGTCAGTGTGCACTTTATTATGCTGCTCGCTTGTTGATACTGTGCAATAGTGTAATTATTTTATTTATGCTTAAATATTTATTTTCAGAATTTATTTTCACCACTGAACTCTTTTTTTTCTTGTTCTACCTCACCTGTTTTTACTATTTGTTAAATATAGTTTTTTTAGTTCAATAAATGTTCCTTTTTTAAATTGTACATTTTAAATTGTTATCATCGTGATCATTGTGTCATTTTTATGTTGTAAATTGAGGGAGCAAAAGCAGTATCTGCTCCAAATATTGGCTCAAGAAAATCGGCAGCCCGTATCGCTCATCGGCTAAAGCTGATGAAAAAAAAAACGGTATCGGCATCGGCACTAAAAAATCCATATCAGTCGATCCCTAGTTATTATTGCCAATTTATTGGTAAAATCGTATTAAAACCAACATCATATGTAGTCTCCCATGCACCGACAACCATATAAACATTCCAGATAGTTTCCGCTTTCTGCCTATTCTGTAATTTCAGTCAAATGCAGACCAAACATACAATACGCTTCATATGATTACTCGTCTCTTATATGTAAATATGTACTACATTAAATGTCAAGACAAGACGACCTAGCTGTTTTGGGAAAAAAAAAAAAAATGAAACCACACCTGCCACCGCAGTAGTTCTCCCCGCCACCATGTTTAAAGTTTATGGCACGCCCATCTCGGGAATTGGGGTATCAAAATTATTTCCGAACTTCCCAGTGGTAAACATAACATCAGAGGGCGTTCATGTGCAATTTTTACCTAGGAAACTCGTATTTACGATAATTCCGATAGCACGTGAAGGCAGCATTAGTAGGGGAGCGCGGGGCAAAACCTAACGCGGGGTTAGTTGTAACACGCACGTTTTAACCCTTTCCACACATTCCAGAATGACGAAACTTAATGTATTTACTATTTGCCATATCAACATTATTTAGAGAAAAAATAGCGCCAACATTTAAAAATCTCTGGATGATATCACTGAACATCTATTTAACCATAGCAAAAGTAAATTTCTAACTTAAGTTTATTTTTCATCTCTGTTTTTTGTGTTTATTTAAAATAAGACAAATCCGATATTATTGTAATCTTATATCTGTTATTTAACAGTTGAGATGTTCTTTAATGCTGATCTAACAGCAGAAGACACGAGCTGCGGTTTAATTCTCTAATGAGCAGGTGGGTGTGTGTTAACACTGCGTTACAATGAGCTCCTATTAGAAATATGCCATTATATTCTATACTTTTATGAATTCTTTTGAGAAACCATGAGAAAAGGGTGAAAAATGACAGAGTTAATGTTCAGAAATTATTAGTTATTATTATGTTTTGAACTATGCTGTATTTAGCGATGTGTTTGTAGTCAAACTCAAAAATGCTTATATTTTTAATGATTAAAAAATGCCATTATTTTATTTTAAAACGTTAATAATTGTATTTTGTTGACAAAATATTTTAGTTTGTCTTGTATATTTTTTTTATTACATCAGGGGACATTTTAAGCTGTTATTTGGTCATGTTACACTGTGCCCCCCACCTATGGGGCATGTTGTCACATTTCACTTCCATTCTTTCGGGGTAAATCAAGAAAAAAGCATACACTGTATTAATTAAACAAAACCACATTATTGTACGAGACATGTGTGCAATTAATGTGGGAAAAAATAAATACTCTGAACCCCAAGTGGATTTACAAAACTGAGAAAGTCAAAAAGCATTAGGTTGTGCCCCGCTCTCCCCTACTATTACTTGAGTACTGTACTTAAGTACACTTTACTTGTATCTGTACTTTACTTTTTCGGGAAACTTTGACTTTAATTTCACTACATTTGAAAGACAAATATTGTACTTTTTACTCCACTACATTTCTATCAAGGTCCTCAAAGTCGAAAGTCATTTCTGAAGCAGCTTTGAAATTCAGTGGATGATTTTATTCTTCTTTAACCCTCAGAGCCCGACGGCATCGCCCACGACGTCACACGGCACCTCCGATAAATATCTATATTATTTCATGAAACTTTTATCGATTTTCTTACCGTTTTTTCCAGCAGAAAGCTAACGAGCTAGCCATCACGGGGGTGTCTTTGGTGTCTTTGTAGCCTTTACAGAAGGTTTTCTATCCAGCCTGGAACATGTGCATCTTTTTGGAGTCGTCCAGCAATAAATCAAAACGCTTACATCCAAGATATATCCACTTGATGTCCATAATTTATAAATTTTCCGTCATTTTTGCCGCTAGCGCGATGCTAGCTGCCATTTTGGATGAGGGTTTGACCAATGACAGGCTGATCCGTCATCCACGTTGGTGTGCGTCATTACGCATGAACCACAGCTCTGTTATTGTTGATAGAGAGACGCACGGCTAGTGTTGAGGAGAGAGAGAGAGAGACGCGCTGCAGTTTTTAGTAGTTTTGTGGAGAAAGTTTGAGGAAAAAGTTTGAGGAGAAAGTTTGAGGAGAAGTTCCTGATAGGAACTGTTTTGAGGCTTGGCACCAGTAAATATCCAAAATCCAAAGAGGCCAAAAGCGCCTGGACTTTTTTTGGAAAAATTTAAATAGTTTTGGTTCTGTATAAGTTATCATGTTTATTCCTGAGTTCCAGGACTCCAAAGACTTGAACAAACTGTTTTCCAGAGGAAATATGCTTAGCTTTTATTTATTTGTGTGTGTTTTCAATAAATATTTGAGTGATTCAATTTCCGTTTTATGTTTTCATTTGTCTTTATGGTCCCATTACTTATTTTACATTCAGGTGACATCAATGCAACACAAATATACTGACAGTGCAACTTGTCTTGAAAAAAAAGAGGTGTGTCAATTGTCTGTGCACAACAGGGTTGATGTTTTACAAGCTTTTTTAGTAAATAACACCAGGCGGAAAATTAATTGTAAAAATACCCTTAGGTCTTAAAGGGTTAAAAGGTTTTGTTGTTGTTGTTTTTGCAGACAGCCTATCAGTAATAGACCCTTTTAACGGACTGTGATGACGCGTTTTAACGGTCATCAATATCGTAAATCGTGCAACGTTTTTTGTATTTTCATTTTTGTTTTATATATATGTACATTTATAACACTAATGCTTTGTATTTTATTACTTTTGCATCAAATTACAATAAAAAAGTTACCGCTGCTGTGAGGGTGTTTAGTAATACCGTCTATGGGAGTGATGGTAAAAAAAAATTAACATATTTCTTTATTACTCTATTACTCTATTTTTTCCCTCTTTTTGAAGGTTGTGAAATCACTACTGTGGCGTTTTTCCTTTGCTATGTGAGCAAATAGGCACACAAAAAAAATATTTAATGTATTCTCTCATTCACAGCAATAATATTTAACCCAACTATGACGACTTCTGCTCTGAGAAACCTGGAAATGTGAATCACTCTTGCATAGCGTCATGTGAAGTCTCCCAACATTTTTTGAACACTGATCAGTTTATAGCAAAATGGAAGAAGACGGTTCCTCTGCGCAGTGTGTGCACTCATGGCCATATTTAAAAAGTGTGTTTCAGTTTTCTGAAAATATTAAAGATTAGTTTAGTTGGCATACAATTGACGCATGTCTCATAAAAAGTTCAAAAATGTAAACGTCTGGGAGAAAGAGAAGAGTAAACAGTGGGAGAACATCGGATGTGTATCAGTGTATTGGATCCGTGCATTTGGCCTTAAAGTGACAGCAGTTTTGTAAAGAGCTTTGTAACTTTTATACAAGTATTGAAATTAGTTTACGGTAGTCATATGCTAGCATGTCGGATGGAGCATCACTGACCGGCTTAAACCACCATGGTATCATGTGTATTTATACAATGTAACTAGGGATGAAACGGTATGGAAATTTAACATCACGATTATAGTGACCCAAATTATCACGGTTATCAATATTATCACGGTTTTGTTCAAACGAGATGAAATATTCAAAAGAACAGATGCACACACTTAAAACATTTCAACAAGTTTTATATTTGAAATTCAACAAACAACAAATAACTAAAGCAGCTCTAAGCACTTTTTAAAGATGGATTCTGTGGGATTTCTTTCCTTAATGGCCGTCGTCAATAGCAACACATAACGCATAAATATAATCTCTAATATTATCTCTGTAAATATATTCTCAAGCAATATTCTCATCAGTGTTCAGCAATGATGCATTTAAATTTAGCATATTTTGTGTTAGAGCCCAAACAGTATCCAAGTGAAATAATGCATATCCATATTTCCATATGATTTGACAGTTTATTTTATTAAATATCAAAATGTGTGCATCATACCTGACACCTAAATGATCACTTTACAGTCAGTTTTATGTCATTCTCTTCAAATGCTAGTGAAGTTTGAAACGCGTGTAACGTTACCAATGTTGTGTGTAACTTTAGAGACGGTCCCTAAATTCGCCAGGGTTATGCCAGTCATATCAGATGCGCTGTGGTTCTGCTGGGTTTTTTTAAACCATTTTCGCTGCTGAAATAGAACAAAAACAGTCGACCACTGTATGATGAATGAATCTCTTGCGTACATCGCATGTTTATCTCTTCTTTGAGTGCAGATTTCAGCGTGTGAGAGCGGTGCGCGCTCTGAACATAACTCAGGCTAATCTGAACGCCTCTGATTATGAGATATTGCATTCATAAACTCAATATAAACACGTGTGAGTGGTTATAATGCGCAATGCGATTATAACAGATGGCTTTTGAGAAGACTATAATAAGTTCAACAGCCAGAGTGGCTAGTGTGCAGCCGAAATAACGTTACACCCGCAAATGGTGGTTGTTAATGTCAAGCCCTGATTATTATCCCTTAAATGTCACCCTAGTCTTGTCTGAATTTGTTCGTTCGCTTCACGTTATTATTTCCCAGACGTAGTTTTGGTATTGAGGTCAAAGTCCACTTGCCTTGTGTTCGTAGTTTTGAAGTGTTCACCCTATTACAGCGACTTTCTTCTGGCATGTTCTGCAGACAGGGTGACTTCGATTAAGTTTCCCTCAGGACTTTTGTAAAAGCCAAAATATGACCACACCTCAGATTTGGTCCTTTTAGAGGCTGAACAATCTCCAGGCGCTGTCACGGCCTTCTGCCATTTCTTCTCACTCAAAAACAGCGATGCGCTGCGCCAGACTGACGCTGACTGGACAAGATTTACCACGAGATTTCACAATCGTGATAATCACACGCGGTTTTAATGATAATAAAATTTTATACAATATTACTAACCGTCACAAAATTTTATCGTGGTTTATCGTGAAACCGGTAATCGTTTCATCCCTAAATGCAACAATAATAAAATAATGCATTGACATAAAAAATGACATTTACTTTTGATACTTAAGTACTTTTAAAAACAAATACTTCTGTACTTTTACTTAAGTAAAAATCTGTTTTTAGAACTTTCACTTAATGGAGTAATATTTGACTAGTAGTACTTGTACTTTAACTCAAGTACTAGAGTTGTGTACTTTGTCCACCTCTGGTGACATGTGACATTTAACATGATCATGTGAGCTGGATTGAAAACAGGGACTGACCTCGCTCTCTCTCTGCCCACAATTCAGCCCTCCAAACCTGAAGGCTCTCCGCGTATTCTCCTAAAATAAAGTGCTGTTCCCCTGAGGATGGACAGCAGCAAAGCATTATTATCATATGGTGCTAACATAAGACTCTTCTATTATGGTTACTGGTGCTCACCGCTGAAACTACGCAATGTGTGGCTCTCCTCCAGACGATCTCCAGCTGACTGTAAAGCTTGCTGGACTTGAGCTATAATAGCTGACATCTTCTCCGACTCATTTTTTACGACCCCTTGACCTCTTTGGTGACATAACTGCTCCTGGTACCGCAAAGCCAATCTGTACAGCTCACGCCAAATAACCACCAATCTGAAAGACACAACACAGACCTCAGGCCAAACAGCTGTGCTGACTACATCATCTCACATCTGTTATTACAAATTAATAAATAAATAGTGAGTGAGTAGTAGTATGATGGTTGCTAGGGTGCTGCTATGTGGTTTTAAGACGTCTATGAAGCTACTAGGATGTTCTTGGTGGTTGCTAGGATGTTGCTATGTGGTTGCTAATATGTTCTGAGTGTTTGTATATGTTGTTATGAAGTTACTAGGATGTTCTTGGTGGTTGCTAGGGTGTTGCTATGTGGTTTTAAGACGTGCTGATTGGTTTTAATATGTTGCTATGAAGCTACTAGGTTGTTCTGGGTTGTTGCTAATGCTATGACATTCTGAGTGTTTTTATATGTTGATATGAAGTTACTAGGTTGTTCTGGGTGGTTGCTAGGGTGTTGCTATGTGGTTGCTAATATGTTCTGAGTGTTTTTATATGTTGCTATGAATTTACTAGGTTGTTCTGGGTGGTTTCTAGAGTGCTGCTATGTGGTTGCTAATGTTAAGACGTTCTGAGTGTTTTTATATGTTGCTATGAAGTTACTAGGTTGTTCTGAGTGGTCACTAGGGTGTTGCTATGTGGTTGCTAATATGTTCTGAGTGTTTTATATGTTGCTTTGAAGTTACTAGGTTGTTCTGGGTGGTCTCTAGGGTGTTGCTATGTGGTTGCTAATATGTTCTGAGTATTTTATATGTTGCTATGAAGTTACTAGGTTTTCTGGGTGGTTGCTAGGGTGCTGCTATGTGGTTGCTAATGCTAAGACGTTCTGAGTGTTTTTATAAGTTGCTATGAAGTTACTAGGTTGTTCTGAGTGGTTGCTAGGGTGTTGCTATGTGGTTGCTAAGATGTTCTGAGTGTTTTTGTATATGCTGCAATTAAGTTACTCGGGTGTTCTGGGTGGTTGCTAGGGTGTTGCTATGTGGTTGCTAATATATTCTGATTGTTTTTATAATGTTGCTATGAAGTTACTGGGGTGTTTTGGAGGGTTGCTAGAGTGTTACAATGTGGTTGCTAAGACATTCTGATTTTTTTTTTATATATGGCTATGAAGTTACTAGGGTGTTCTGGGTGGTTGCTAGGGCGTTTCTATGTGGTTCCTAATATGTTATGAGTGTTTTTATATGTTGCTATGAAGTTACTAGGTTGTTCTGAGTGGTTGCTAGGGTGTTTCTATGTGGTTCCTAATATGTTCTGAATGTTTTTATATGTTGCTAAGAAGTTACTAGGTTATTCTGAGTGGTTGCTAGGGTGTTTCTATGTGGTTCCTAATATGAGTGTTTTTATATGTTGCTAAGAAGTTACTTGGTTGTTCTGGGTGGTTGCTAATATATTCTGAGTGTCTTTTATATGTTGGTATGAAGTTACTGGGATGTTTTGGGTGGTTGCTAGTGTTTTTCTATGTGGTTCCTAATATGTTATGAGTGTTTGTATATGTTGCTATGAAATTACTAGGTTGTTCTGAGTGGTTGCTAGGGCGTTTCTATGTGGTTCCTAATATGTTCTGAGTGTTTTTATATGTTGCAATGAAGTTACTCAGTTGTTTCGGGTGGTTGCTAGGGGGTTGCTAATATATTCTGAGGGTTTTTATATGTTGCTATGAAGTTACTGGGATGTTTTGGGGGTTGCTAGGGTGTTACTATGTAGTTGCTAAGACATTCAGATTTTTTTTATACGTGCTATGAAGTTACTAGTGTGTTCTGGGTGGTTGCTAAAACTATATGAGTGTTTTTATATATGTTGCAATGAAGTTACTCAGTTGTTCTGGATGGTTGCTAGGGTGTTCCTATGTAGTTGCTAAGACATTCTGAATTTTTGTAATATGTTGCTATGAAGTTACTAGGGTGTTCTGGCTGGTTGCTAAAACTATATGAGTGTTTTTGTATATGTTGCAATGAAGTTACTTGAGTGTTCTGGGTGGTTGCTAGGGTGTTACTATGTGGTTGCTAAGACATTCAGATTTTTTTTATATGTGGCTATGAAGTTACTAGGGTGTTCTGTGTGGTAACTATGAACTGTAATAGACAACAACTGAAAATAAAAAAAATAGTTAGGAAAAACCCTACAACTCAAGAACACCAAAAGTACCTATGAGAAGGTTGCTGTCTTGCTGGTTGTGCTACTGTCTCAATGTCCTCTTGTAATATTGGAACAGAAAACATGTCAGAAGTGTATGTCCGCTGGCCATCCTCCCCATGATGCACTGCTCTTGACGGCAGGCTGTAGGCCCGATCCACACTCTGAGACGCTTGCTGAAGGACGAAGATTGCAGTGTTGAAGTTCTGAGAGGAAAGTGCTACATCTGATGATGAAAGTGGGACGAACATGTCCACGAAGCATCTAGTGAGCTCCACTGTGACGCCCAGACAGCAGCTTCCTGCGGAGTGTGTGGCGTCCCACGGCAGAAAGGACAGGAGAGTCCTGAGTGTGTGAAGGGTGTGTGTGAGCCATGTGCTCTTGCTCTTTCTGCCGGTGGAGTCGCTGACCCTGAGAAGCGTTAGGAGTCGAACGAGGCACAGGATTGTGAACCTGAGGAGACGCTCTCTCTGCTCCATGGACCCGCCCAGAGAAACGGCCAGAGCCCAGGCCCTCAGCAGGTTCCTGTGAACCCGGTTCAGATCCTCCTGCAGACCTGCGGGCGTGGGCTCTGGATCAGTTTGTGCCTGAGCATGAAGAGTGTCAAACATAGACGCAAACTCAAGCTTGCCTCCATCTTCCATGTGTGAGCAGGCGTACGGATCTTCATCAGAGTCATGATCCTCCTCATCCTAAAGAGAAATTTATATATATTTAATCACTACAACAATTAAATAAAAATGTGTTAAATAAAATTATTTGTAAAAAATTTATTCAATTCATTTATTTGTAAATATTTTTATACTAGGTTTTTCAAAAATTATAAAAGAAATCCATTTTATAAAAATGTTTAAAATGTATACAATTATAAAAAATATTTGTGATATTGTGTTATTTAAAAAAATATATTAATTATTATTTACAAACAGGTAAAAATATGACTCATTTTCTCAGTCATAAAACAGTAGTATTATACATTTTTTCTTGGGTTGTTTTTGTTTGTTTGAGGAACTGTGAACTCCAAGGAAATTGAACGGATGTTAATCATCAAACGTCGTTTACCTTTAATTTTGTATATGTTTTAGAACTTTTGTAAAACATATTAAATTAAAAGACACACAGACAATACAAATTTGTCAAATATCATAATTTTTTTAATGTGTAAATATTTATAATGTGCCATTGTAAAAAAATTTTTTTTTTTTTTTACACATTGCTTTTTTGCATTGCGTCAAATGGCCATCGCTGTTTTATAGTCTGTTTAAAAGAGCCTTTAAAGGGGGTCATGATGGATTTTTTATTATTATTTTAATATGGTCCTTGAGGTTCAATTATAATGTTAATAAAGTTTTTTGCACAAAAAAAAAAGCATTCATATGTGGGAAAAATTTTTTCAATATATGTTCTGTCTGAAACGATCAGAATTTATGGTGCGTTCACACCAGACGCAAATTGCGTGAATAAATTGCGCTATTCGCGCTTAGTTGGACGCTTGAACATTTTGAGTTTACTCGCTTCATTCGCGAGTGACATTCACTTCACAACAGACACGAATTTGCGTAATGGTAGGGCTTCTGCCAGTGGCTCATCTCGTTGAGAAATGGCTAACATGGATTGTTTTAAAATATGGTGAATAAGCTCAATTTGCTGCTTTAGCTAGCTTGTTCTCCTCAATAGGGTGAATTCAGGGTTATTGGGACACTTTTCCAAGTCATCTCAATGGCTGAAAGTGTCCTGATGTAGAGCTCAAATTGATTAAATAGTTTTTTACAACTCACCAGAATGTCCGACCTCCTCACTCACTTTCGTCTAATCAAGATCCTTTTTATTCCTGTTTCTATAAAGTATGAAGATGTATCTTACAGCTCTGGGTATCCACATATGATTTGTCCTCATTGTTGTCACTACTAGAGCAAGCTCCTGATTGGTTAACGCAGTGCAAATATGCGCCAAAGTTCAGATTTTTCAACTCTCAACGCGCTGCAGAACGTCTATTCTCGCCTTTGCATTGAATTAACATGTCAATGAACTAATTTCATGTTGTTTTATATTTTATTTGTCCATTATTTATTTTGTTGGATTTTAGTTGGACTTGGTCAGAACTGTTTCAAAAATAGTTATCTACATGATGCCTGCTGCCTTTGGGCTCAGTTATGTTGAATTTAAATGACAAAATGCAAAATAAAGACATGTTATGTTCCATTGCAATGGTGTTTTCTGGAAGGGACTAAAGAACAATGTATTTTTTTCAGCTGAAAGGTAGAATACAAATGTTTTTATTAAAGCTACACTGTGATATTTTCCCCCATCTAGTGGTGAACTTGTATATGACCATCCAGTGAATATTAGTTTCTGTTCCTCTCAATTCCGATTTCGTTTTAACTCCTACGGTGGCTGATTTAGTCCAAGATTAACATGGCTTCCAGTTCGACCTCGTCCACATTCGACACGGTGCCATCGAGTGTTAAAACGCGAAAGGCGAAGCTTGAATTTACGGGTATGTCCCTCTTTGGCTGATGTACTTTCAAGATGGAGGGGCAACATGGCGACCCGCATTCGAACCCCTCACCCGTATGTATTTACAATGGCATATTATAAACTTACGAGAATACTTTATTACTTGAAAGAAGTAAATATACATTAATGAGCACATATATTTTTGAAAGAACTAAGTGTTTTTAGCTAAGAATAAACTAAAAAAGTTACACAGTGTAGCTTTAAGTTAGATAGACATTATATAACCGTTTCAGGTTATGTTTTAGTGTTGGTAACATGTCCCACATTGTCCCACACAAACTTAGTAATCTTCCCACATTTGGTTTGTTTGATGGTGGTCACCATACATCCAGCGTCAGCCACTAAGCGACAGAACACCAGTGGGCGGGGCCTATGGTGCTCTGATGCGGGCATATGCAAATGTATTTACCCGTGTGAAGTCACAGGTCACTAATATCCTAAGCGAGCCGCGTTTCGAGCTTGATTAAATAAATGCTATGTTTTAAACTCTGAATCTTGCAGGATTGCAAGACCTCATATATGTCAAAAGAACAAGGCAAATTTGATTTCTCATGTTTAATGACCATTCATATGCAGAAAGCGTTTGACATTGGCATACCTGAGCTCTCTCTGTGCATTGTGTGAGGTCTCCTGTGCCTTGCAGGTACAGAGGTAGAGTGGACAGAGGGGTTTCTTTCTCTTTAGGAGCCAGAAGACTTCCTGTGAACGTCAGAGTGGACATGGACTCCAGCCTGGACATGAGCTGAGGCTGAAACACCCAGAAGACACAAGTGAAACGTCACAACAGCAATCAAAACTAGGGATGCACCGGTTGACCGGCCAAAAAGCGGTTTTCTTTGTATTTTTCTGCCGATTTTTCCGGAAGTGCGCCCACGTGCATATACGCCTATATTGCAATCATTCGCGAACATGTCACTTGTGTGTTACAAACGGAAACTGGAGAACTGAGGGAAGAGACGAGATCCGCTGAAGGCAATGAAGAGCCGCTTTCCTGCGCGAGCTGAAGTTGAGCGAGCTGAAGTTGCGTGAGCTGAAGTTGCGAGAGCTGAAGTTGCGCGAGCTGAAGTTGCGCGAGCTGAAGTTGCGCGAGCTGAAGTTGCGAGAGCTGAAGTTGCGAGAGCTGAAGTTGCGAGAGCTGAAGTTGCGCGAGCTGAAGTTGCGCGAGCTGAAGTTGCGAGAGCTGAAGTTGCGCGAGCTGAAGTTGCGAGAGCTGAAGTTGCGCGAGCTGAAGTTGCGAGAGCTGAAGTTGCGCGAGCTGAAGTTGCGAGAGCTGAAGTTGCGAGAGCTGAAGTTGCGCGAGCTGAAGTTGCGAGAGCTGAAGTTGCGAGAGCTGAAGTTGCGCGAGCTGAAGTTGCGAGAGCTGAAGTTGCGCGAGCTGAAGTTGCGAGAGCTGAATTTGCGAGAGCTGAAGTTGCGCGAGCTGAAGTTACGAGAGCTGAAGTTGCGCGAGCTGAAGTTGCGCGAGCTGAAGTTGCGAGAGCTGAAGTTGCGCAAGCTGAAGTTGCGCAAGCTTCCCTCTCCACCCTGCACAAGTGTAGATGTGAGCGTTTGTTCAGCTCAGTTTCTCACGTGTTGGATCGGATGAGAACGAAACAGACTAACTTGTGACAAAGCCGAAATACTTCTTTTTGTAGCCTAAAGAAGAACATGCTGCACTTTAGAAATGAAATACTATCAGTTCTGTAGCCTATAGGAGGATCATCTTTATTTGGTAACACTTTAGAATAATGGTCATTAATTAACATTAGTTAACTACATTAGTTAACATTAAATAATAATGAACTGCACTTATAAAGCGTTTATTAATCTTTGTTAATGTTAATTTCAACATTTACTAATGCATTATTAAAATCATCTTGTTAACATTAGTTAATGCACTGTGATGTTTATATTAACTAACGTTAACAAAGATGAACAAATACAGTAACAAATGTACTGCTCATGGTTAGTTTATGTTAGTTAATACATTAACTAATGTTAACTAATGACCATTATTCTAAAGTGTTACCTTTTATTTTACCTTAAAATTACATTGATTTAATTTGATTTAAAAAGCACCTGCTGTAGCATCTTAGTTTTTTTCGTTGCACTAAACATTATTTGATTTAACATTTTGGAACAATTATATACTTTGGTTTTATTTAATTTCACTGGTAAAGATTTTTTTTCTTTACACTGAATTTAGAAACAAATGCTGATTTAAGTAACATCTTTGTTTGGATTGCAGAATATGCAGTTGTTGCCTTTAATTTCACCTTTTAGCCTTTTAATTTCCAATTCAATTTCCTGTTAATTTCAGATTGCGGACTTGTTTTCATTAGCCAAAAGCCAATTTAGCCTGTTAAATACCAAATAAACATCTTGTTCATGTATACTTTCATTCTTTTATTGTGTAAAAAAAAAACTAAAAACTCGGAAATCGGTATCGGAATCGGCCATGTAAAGTCATGATCAGTGCATCACTAAACAAAACATGACACAGTGTTATTTATCAGGCCGTCCGCTGACCTGAGATGAAGCCATGAGCTGCCGAATGTTCTCCAGCCCTTGAGCAGCTTCCAGTAGGAGAGAGCTCATGATCTCCGCCGCAGACGGACTCTTGGCCATCCGGAGCACAGTCGCCATGTAGCCGTCGGACACAATGAGGAGCGGCTGGCGAGGATGCCAGGTGACGGAGAACCGCTGCCTCATGGGGTCGCGGAGAGACAGGCTCGAGCTGGAGAGGCCGGCCTCTGGGGGCTGCAAAGGCACTGGAGCTCTAAGGATGAAATTGAAATGGATCAATTATTCATGCATGACGGCATCTGATCTAAAGCATATTTGCACATGTGATTAGTAGATAAAGACGTTTTACTATTCTTGTACAGAGCATTAAATGCCGTGGAGGAGGAAGAAAAAAATGAATACAGATGTAATGTTGATTAAAAGATGAAATTTTTATTTAATAAGAAAGGTCATTATTTGTACAAGTAATATATATATATATATATATATATATATATATATATATATATATATATATATATATATATATATATATATATATATATATATATATATATATATATATATATATATATATATATATATATATATATATATATATATATATATATAAAAAAAACATTTTATTTTTTTAATAAATTTATTTATAACTACAACATAATTTTTTTTAAGTGTAATTATTTGGAAAAGTTTTCATTATTTTATTTTTAAAGTTTGATTAAATGTGTAAATATTCATATAAAAAGTACAATTAATTTTTTTAACATTTTGTATAATTAATAAAATTTAAATGAATGAAAACTTATTAAAATTAAATTCTTATTTATAAACTGTTAAAAAGATGTCATAAAACCTGAAAGATACGTTGGAAGACGAAATAGTACAATATTATAATTAATAAATCTTTTTTTGTAAAATAATCATGTGAAATTCTTTAGAATTTTTTTTTTTTTAAGAATTTTATTTTGTGTGTAAATATTTGTATAATTAATAACATTATGAAAATAAAATATTAAAAATGTAAATAAATAGAAAAAACTTAAATTTTATTTATAAAGATGTCATAAAACCTAAAAGGCATATGTTGTAGGATGAAAATTAATACAGATGTAAGAATGTTGATTAAAATAAGTATTTACTTAATAAGATATTTATATTTACATTTTTTTGTTAAAATGCAACTTACTGTATAAAAAAAATTAATTACTTGGAAAAGTTAATTATTTTATTTTTTAAATTGATTAAACGTGTAAATATCCGTATAAAAAGTACAATTAATACTTTTATACATTTTGTATAATTGATAAAGTTTAAATTTAAATGAATGAACATTGAATTGTTATTTCTAAAGAGTTAAAAAGATGTCATAAAACCTGAAAGATACAGTATGTTGGAGGAAAAAATAATACATTATAATTTAAAAAATATAATTTTTGTAAAAAAAATTTTTATAAAAAAATCATGTAAAATTATTTAGAAAATTATTTATGTTTTTGAAAGAATTGTATCACATGTCTAAATATTTTTATAATTAATAACATTATGAAAATAAAATAAAAACACTATAATAAAAAATGTAAATTCATGAAAAAAAATGTAAATGTTATTTAAAAACATTTTTAAAAATACGTCATAAACCTAAAAGGCATATGTTGTAGGATGAAAATGAATACAGATGTAAGAATGTTGATTAAAAGAAGAAGTATTTCTTTAATAAGATATTAATGTTTATTTTTTGTTTAAAATGCAACTTACTAATTATTTGGAAAAGTTTTCATTATTTTATTTTATTTAATTGATTAAACGTGTAAATGTTCATATATAAAGTACAATTAATAATTTTATACATTTTGTATAATTGATCAAATCTAAATTTAAATGAATGAAAACATTGAAACGATGTCATAAAACCTGAAAGATATGCCGGAGGAAATAGTACAACATAATTAAAAAAAAATCACTTTTTGTAAAATCTATTTTATAAAAAATGATGTGAAATTATTTATGTTTTTTTTTAAATAATTGTATTACAAGTGTAAATATTTGATTTATAATTAATAATTAATAATAATTATGAATTAATAATATATATTTATAATTAATATCATTATAAAAACAAAATAAAAAAAATTCTGAAATGTAAATGAATTGAAAAAATGTGAATGTTATTTATAAAAATGTTGTAGGGTGAAAATGAATACAGATGTAAGAATGTTGAACATGTGATGGTTGAATGTTTAATGGTTTTTGATTGCTTTCGTGTTTCTAAAACCGCCTGAGAAAAACAAACCCAATATCAACTTCACCTTCAGTGACATTCAGAAGAGGAAGCGATCAAATCACCTGTATGTGACCAGTGGGTGAAGAGGCAGGAAGTGGGCGGCACCGAACTCAACACTGCATCCTGTGGTGGAGAGCGAGACGAGTCCGCCCAGACGGGCCAGCATGAGCAGAGAGCCTCTCTTCAGCACACAGGCCAGATAAAGCCCGTCTGCGGTCCAGCTCACAGAACACACCCAGTAGGACCTGCAGGACAACACAACATCTCTCCAGCCTCCCTCACAACATACATTTCTGGACTTCACATTCTCTGTTCATTTCACTACCATTATATTACTACTACTACTTATCTTTCATTATTATTTCTTATTTATATATATTATTGCAGCATTTTTAACTATGATTTATTTATATTTAATGCACTGCAAATCATAATTATTTATTTAAATTGAATGCACATTTTGCCATTTTTAACAATTATTTATTTATATTTAAATCACATCTTAATTTATAATTTTTTACCTATTTACACATATTATGTTACCATTTTACTTGCTATTTATTCATATTTAATGCACATCTTATTTTACCAATTTTACCTACTTTTTATTCATATTTAATGCACATCCTATTTTATAATTTTTACATATTTAATGCACATTTTATTTTATTTTACCGTTTTACCTGCTATTTATGAATTTTTACCTACTATTTATTCACATATTAATTTTACAATTTTTACCTACAATTCATATTTAATACACATCTTATTTTATAATTTTTACCTTCTTAATGCACATCTTATATTACCCGCTATTTATTTATATTTAATACACATCTTATTTGACCTTTTAACTAGTATTTATATTTAATGCACATTTTATTTACACATATTATTTTACCATTTTACTTGCTATTTATTCATATTATTCATATTTAATGCACATCTTATTTCACCAATTTTACCTACTTTTTTATTCATATTTAACGCACATCCTATTTTATAATTTTTACATATTTAATGCACATTTTATTTTACCATTTTACCTGCTATTATTCATATTTAATGCACATCTTATTATACCATTTTACCTGCAATTTATACATTTTTACCTACTATTTATTCACATATTAATTTTACAATTTTTACCTACTATTTGTATTTAATGCACATCTTATTTTATAATTTTTACCTCTTTAATTCACATATTTTACCATTTTGCCTGCTATTTATTCATATTTAATGCACATATTTTACCATTTTACCTGCTATTTACATATTTACATTTTTTTTTTTTTACCTACTATTCATATTTAATGCACATTTTGATTTATAATTTATACCTACTATTTATTCATATTTAATGCACATCTTATTTTATAATTTTACCTAATATTTATTCATGCATCTTATTTTTATATCTTATTTTCTTATATCTTCTTATATCTTATATTATTTTATTTATTTCGTTTATTTTACTGTGCATGTGACAGATAAAATCTTGAATCTTGAATCTTACAGATGGGGAGGGATCATCAATATTTGTCTGGGAACATTTTTCCCTACGAGCCAATATAAACCTGTGCATACAGCCAGCCAATCAGATGCCATCTAACTGAGACTTTTCAAACACTCACCTCACATATTTAGCTGGAATATTGAGCGTCTTAATGCCACATCCTCCTAACAGGCTGGACACCGTCACAAAGTTCTGAGTGCTGATGAACAACACCTGTGTCGCCTTCCAGATCACAGAGAAACGGCTTTTAAACACTGCACAAATCTACTTCCTGTGCCTGTATGTCTGATTCACTGGTAATGACTGCAGCCGTGAGTTTACCCTCGGGTCTTTCTGGTTCAGGACTACAGCTAGAAGCTGGGCATCTGGAGAGAAGGCTGGAACTAGAGCACCTCTGGACTTCACCGGGTTACAGGGAGGCAGGAGCTGGGACAGCGGGAAACACTTGGAGGCCCAGCGAACACTGAAACCCACTGACCTGTCAAACAAAACACAATAAAGTCATCAAGAACAAGACGACAGGGAATGATTCCAGGAAATGCATGAACTGGTCAAACATATGCCATGAAAGCAATGCAAGTTGATGTGGATGAAAGAAGATTATTATATATAAAGGCATATATTGTTAGTGATTATTTCTGATTTATATAAATTAATATCCTCTTTGCATGCACTTACATGTAATATATGCTATTCATAGACAGACATATGAACATCCACACAAGCACGTACATATGCACACTTACAATAGTGGTCAGAATTATTGGCCCCATTGGTAAATATGATCAAAGATGGCTGTAAAAAAAATCTGCAGTGTTTACCCTTTTGATCATTTATTCTAAAAATTTGCAAAAAACTTAACTATATATTTTTTCTTATGATTGTTATTAAGATAAAATTTAAGATGTATTCATATTCACGAAAAGAATGTTCTTAAAAATCATCGTAAATAACTTCTTAGGATACCCTCCAACCTATCTTATATACCCAAATGTAAGATGTTTAACGAATTTATTGGGTTGTTTCAAATATTAAGCATTACAACATAAAAGTAGCTAGCTAAATATAATATTTATACCTTATAGTACCATATGGACGAGTATAAAACCAGCGAACGAGTCAAAAGCGGACGAGAAACTCAACGTAATTTAAAAATATTACTGTTATTGTGCCAAAAATTGTAGTTTAAAGACTTTTTCAGGCGAGAATGTACTTGTTTAAAGATTAAATCTGTGGTTTATTTATAAAGAAAGCGCCTATTTTACCATTTTATCTGGTGTTTTCGGAGTTGTGAGATCCCTGTGGTCATATTCAGTGGTCAGACACGACTGGAGCTTCAGATGGACCTGGTTCTGTGGTCACATGACACTAAAACAAGAGATTTTTGGCAGCAAACCCACTAGATGGGATAAAAAGTACCCCATGCCCATGGTTAAATATCTTTAATATTGTGGCCTATTTTTTTGTTGGAGGTCCCGGACTTCTTCAGACACATGGTCTTATGGATTCTAGCAAATACCAACAGATAAAAAAATGAAAACCTGACGGCCTCTGCTGGAAATCTTATAATGAGCCATAGTTGGATCTTCCATCAGGACAACGAACCAAAACAAACATCAAAATCAACACACAAATGTGTTGCAAACTGAGCACAAAATGAAGGCCGTCCCAGTCCCTGAGCTGAACCCTTTAGAGAATGAGTGATGGACTGAAGAGAAGAGCTGGAATCTGAAGGATCTGGAGAGATTCTGTGTGGAGGAATGATCACTGATCTCCAAACTCACCAGGAATTATAGGAGAAGCTGTTATCTTAGTTGAAAAGGTTGAAAAAAGTATTGAATAAAAGGTAGCTAAGAATTATGTCCAACGTGTTTTGGAGAAAAGCATTTATTTCATAAGGAGATTTTCCACACATTTTTAATTCTTTTACTTCAATGAAAGGTTAGATTTTAGTGAATTTTTGGACTAAAAGACCAAAAGGATGGTTTATTCTTTTGATCTTTTATTCCAAAAATTCACTTACATTTTTACAGCCATCTTTGTTCATATTTACCAAGAAGGCTAATCATTCTGACCACAACTGTACATATTAGCTACACATTTACACGCTATTTGCCTTCTGATATTTGTTGTTATGATGATAATATTCAGTTTTTATTAGTTTGATATAGCTGGAGACCTTAAATAAGCCTTTATGGGCTTTCCACCTCTGTATTTGAATTGTATTATCTTGCTTTTTTTGCATTTATTTAAAAAAAAAAAATCTCTATAAAGCCTCAATTGGCTTTTTGTTTTAGCAAAATAGTGCCGAAAGCAATATAATAAATAATAAACCAATGTTAAACGAACAAACAATGCTGGAATTATAATAAATAAAGCACATTTCACATCATCTGACCTGAGTTTGTTTTCCCATGTGGAGTCCCACTGGATCTTCAGCAAGGTGACGGTCAGCTTCTCTTCAGCGGTGAAAACAAACGCGCTCAGACACGCGTCTCCGACTGCCTAAAGACGCCACAGTCAAATATAACACGCGTGCAAGAAACCAAAACACCATTAACCCTCTGGTGCTCATTGGTCATTTCTGACCGGAAAATTTTCTGTTTTGAAATTTTAAAAATCACAGCTTCATTGGAATGATATGAAACTTGGTGACTTTTCTAGCATTAGGTATGTAAACACACAAACAAATTGGGGTCATGCTAATTGGTCATTAAAAAAAAAGTAGCGTTCATTGTCTTCGGTCATAAATGGCCCACCATAGGAAATGAATGGGAAATCGGCAAAAACAAAAATATTCACTGAATATTTGTGTGTACAATCTACAAATCGGCCACGATGCTGAAAAAAGTACACAGCAGTAAAGGAGTGACACTCTAAAACATCAGGAGTGTGATATTGACACATCCACTCACACACGCACACTTATACACACACACACACACCTATGAAAAACTGAACCTATGAACCACATTTGGAATTTTTAAAAATCACAGCTTCATCAGAATGATATGAAACTTGGTGACTTTTCTAGCATTAGGTGTGTAAACACACAAACAAATTGGGGTCATGATTCGAGCATGCTAAGTGGTCGTAAAAAAAATACTCCCACTTGTGCTCTTCGGTCAAAAATGACCACCATGAGAAATCTGCAAAAACACAAATTCACCGAAAAAAATCTATATTTCTAACAACAAAAACAAAAAATCTAAAACTTTATAATAAATAGTCTTTGATATTTTTTAAATATATATGCTCAAATCCATAAAATCAGTATAGTGTATACCATTAAATGAGTTCAAAACAGAACTAGTGAATTCTCAAGCCTCTCCATAGAGACCTCTAGTGGTTACACACATGGTTGCATGATTTCTTAAACAATTCCAAAAGAGGGCGCTAATCTGCCTTCAAAAAAAATTATTTTGAAGGCCTAGTCTCTATTTTAACCTGAAAAAATAATAATTATTAATTTAAAAAAAAAATGTAATATAATTTTCAATGGCAAAAATAGACCATAATTATTGCATAAATATTAAAAGATAACATCAAATCATCTCAAAATACTAAATTAAAACGAAAAAATATTATTGAAGAAAAATAAATTGCATTTATAAATTTGCATTTTACTGGGGTGGAGGAAGTTTAATTTTTAGGTGTCCGGTCACTTATGCACCAATGCAACCCCTAAACGAAGAGCCCCAGAGGGTTAAGACACTTCCCACTGTTTTTACCTGGTTCTTCACAAACACACTATGAACGGAAGCCTCTTTGTCCTTTGTGGAGGGCAGTTGAGTGTTTTCATTGTATGATATGTGACTCCATCGTCCCGTGACAGTGGCGTCCCGCGGGCCGCTCAGATCCTGAGGTGCCACACACTCCCAGAGGAACACCTGTCCTGTAAGAGCGGCCAGGAAAACCCTCTGGGCATTCTCCGAAACCAGCAGAGAAAGTCCAAGTGTAGTCGCAGAACCTTCGTAAGACAAGCCGTGTTAGTTGACGATGATTACCGGATGTGCATCGAGAAAAGCAGAACTCACACAGACCTTTGATGGACGAGACCAGCTGATGAACCGAAGGGACGGCTGAGACCGTTTTTAGCACATCCTTGTCTTTGTTCCAAAGGAAGAGTTCTCCAGAGACCAGCAGACCCACCAGCCACACGCCTGCGGAGAACATTAAAGGGTTAGTTCACCCAAAAAATTCTTTCATTCTGAAAATTTCAGATTCTGTCATTAATTACTGACCCTCATGTCGTTGGACACCCGTCAGACCTCCGTTCATCTTCAGACACAAATGAAGATATTTTAGTGTAAATCTGATGCTCTGAAAGGCCTCCATTGGCTCAATGCACAGTTCACTCTCAAGACCCTTAAAAGGCACTAAAGACGTCGTTACAAAGTCCATCTCACTACAGTGGTTCTACAATAACTTTATGGAGTGACGAGAATAGTTTTTGTGCGCAAAAAAACCCTAAATAACGACTTACATAGTGATGACGATTTCAAAACACGGCCTCATGAAGTTTCGAAGCGTTATGAATCAGTGAGTCGAATCATGATTCGGATCGCGTGTCAAACCGACAAACTGCTGAAATTTGGCGATTCAAACTGCTGATTCGACTCACTGATTCATAACGCTTCGAAGCTTCATGAGGCCGTGTTTTGAAATCGTCATCACTATACAAGTCGTTATTTAGGGGTTTTTTGCGCACAAAAACTATTCTCGTCGCTTTATAAAGTTATTGTAGAACCACTGTAGTGAGATGGACTTTGTAACGACGTCTTTAGTGCCTTTTAAGGGTCTTGAGAGTGAACCGTGCATTGAGCCAATGGAGGCCTTTCAGAGCATCAGATTTACACTAAAATATCTTCATTTGTGTCTGAAGATGAACGGAGGTCTGACGGGTGTCCAACGCCATGAGGGGAAGTAATTAATGACAGAATTTTCATTTTTGGGTGAACTAACCCTTTAATGAACACACGTGTGATCTAAAGTGACCAGATTTCTGAAATGGAAACCGGGGACATTTCCTATTTGAGTGGTCAAACTATCCCTAAAATCTCATTTGTTATTATCCTTTAATAAAAAAAACAGGGACAATACATTTTTTATGGTTTTTGTTGTTGCTGTTTTTGTGGGCTCCCTGTATTATTATTAACATTAATAATTATTATGATTTAGTTTGATTATTGGGATTTTGGGTCTGGATTTAATACAATTCAACACACCTGCAAAAAAAAAAACAATGGTATCAACCAACATAAATATGATAAATAGGGCTGTCAAAAGATTAATCGCGATTAATCGCATCCAAAATAAAAGTTTGTGTTTACATAATATATGTGTGTGTGTACTCTGTTAATTATTATTTATATATAAATACACACACAAGCATGTATATATTTAAGAAAAAAATATTATTTTTTATTTATAAAACATTTATATTTATATATATTATAGATTATATAAATGTATATACAGTATATACATGCAAATATTTCTTAAATATATACATGAATGTGTGTGTATTTATATATAAATAATAATTAACAGAGTACACACACACATATATTATGTAAACACAAACTTTTATTTTGGATGCGATTAATCGCGATTAATCTTTTGACAGCCCTAATGATAAATAAAACTATTTAACAAATATTTAAAGATTTCATAATTTGCCACCTTGGAATTATAAGGTTCTATCTGCATTCTGACTGGTTTGGAGATATTAAGCTTTAAAGTTTTTAGCTTTCCATTTGACTGTGTAGAAAGAACCTTTTTATTTTCTGAATAAAAAGTTCCTAAAAACTTTTAAAAAAAAACATCACATAATGTAAAGAAGTTGTCACAGAATAAGATTATGTGAATAACTCAATTTTGACAAAAATGTGAGATAGAACCTTATAATTCCAAGGGGACGAATTGTATTTAATATTTTAATTTTCACAAGTTTATACTATATAAATGATTTCTTTTTTTTACGTCAAATGTTTTGTTACGTTTGTGCTTGAAAATACCTCTTTCTATGCTTAATTGGTCTTGTTTTGCATTTCAGGCTTTTTTATAGTTCAGATGTGTGGTAAACACTGCTTTGTGACTGCAGAACTTTTGGGGACAAAACAATCCCACACCCTGTTGAGTTGTTTGTTGACATACAAACAGTATTAGTTTAATTTAACATGAATAGTTAAGGCCTTTGCACGCTAGTCCGAAATTTTCGCATGCATTTTTTCGTATTCATGATCCGAAAAATTCGTCACGCACAGAGACCTTGCACACTGAGTCCGATGCGTATTAATGAATGCGTTACGGAAAAAAACGCAAAACACAAAATGCCGTTTTCCACTTATCCAGACCGGTTCAAAGTTGAATGTCAGTGGCTCCGTTTGATGCTTTGCTAGCGATACTGGAGCCACATATTAAAAAGAAGACCACCAATTTCCAATCCTGAACAGAGACTGGCAGTATGTCTAGGATCCACACACACACACACACACACACACACACATGTTGGGTTTTCATGTTTTATGGGGACTTTCCATAGGCGTAATGGTTTTTATACCGTACATACTGTATATTCTATCCCCCTACACTGCCCCTGCCCCTAAACCTACCCATCACACACACACACACACACACACACACTGCCCCTGCCCCTAAACCTACCCATCACAGGAGACATTATGCATTATTACATTTTCAAAAAACATCACTTAGTCTGATTTATAAGATGTTTTCCTCATGGGGACCAAAAAAATGTCCCCACAAGGACGAGGATTTCGGATATTGCCATCTTTGTGGGGACATTTTGTCCCCATAACGTAGGGATTACCAGTCCACACACACACACACACAGTTTACAGGGAGTTGGTGTGCTATAATTATAGCTGTGATATTGTAGTATTTTTGATACAATAATATTTGTATATATAATTGTAGTTATCTGAGCACTGGCGATTCATTCACCAGCAGTTTTAGTTTGGGCATCAGCTGTAGATGGGAAAAACGGATGCGAAAAACGCAGAAAATCGAACCTGTTCCGATTTTTTTTTTGACGGACGAAAGTTTCGGAGGCAGTGTGCAAGCATAATTGACATAACGTGAGGTCGAATTTATTTTTTGACATGCGAAAATTTCGCATGCGAATTTCGGACTCCGTGTGCAAAGGCCTTTAGTTTGTTACTACATTGAAAGCGTTAACGATGTTGCTTTTGATATTTGACGATAATGGCGCTCTGCTCTCAGTTACATTCTTCATGAAGTAGTAGCGGCGCGGGCGCGAATGCGACCAAGTAGAGTCAGCGTATCTCACAGCGCCGCCTGCTGGGGAAAATAATCACTACACGATTGCTCCTATAACCAGCAGCTGCTATATGTCGGTTGGGCGCTTTTTTTGCAAGATATCTGTGGGTTGTTTTGAACAGGCTGTAAAACGGGGACATAGCACCAAAAACCGGGACTGTCCCCAGAAAACGGGGACATCTGGTCACCCTAGTGTGATCCCATCACACACACACACACACACACACACACACACACACACACACACACACACGTTTACCATTCTGAGACGCTGACATGGTCACCACCCTCTGCAACAGCGGCTGAAGTTTAGGGATCTTCTTTTTGGTCCGTCCCGAAAGCAAATACACTTCACTAATCCGATTGTCATCTAACAGAAAAACACCCTCTTTTTCCTGAAAGAGACAGAGTTGAGATCAGATTAGGGATCGACCGATATGGATTTTTTAGTGCCGATGCCGATACCGATTTTTTTTCATCAGCCTTAGCCGATGAGCGATACGGGCTGCCGATTTTCTTGAGCCGATATTTGGAGCAGATACTGCTTTTGCTCCCTCAATTTACATCATAAAAATGACACAATGATCAGGATGATAATTTAAAATTTAAAATTTAAAAAAGGAACATTTATTGAACTAAAAAAAACAATATTTAACAAATAGTAAAAACAGGTGCGGTAGAACAAGAAAAAAAGAGTTCAGTGGTGAAAATAAATTCTGAAAATAAATATTTAAGCATAAATAAAATAATTACACTATTGCACACAGTATCAACAAGCGAGCAGCATAATAAAGTGCACACTGACTGTACTATACTTCATTTTACAACTATTTACAACCTAGTCATTTAATGTTACACTCTAAAAAATGCTGGGTTAAAAATAACCCAAGTTGGGGTCAATATGGACTAACCCAGCAATTGGGTTGTTTTGACCCAGCGGTTGGCTTAAATGTTTGCTTAAAACAACCCAATTGATGGGTTAGTCCATTTTCAACCCAACTTGGGTTATTTTTAACCCAGCATTGTTTAGAGTGTAGCTGCACTTCACTTAATCTCTTGTAGAGCAACACCAGCGGCAATTCAGGGAAAAATCTCCCAATGCTCCACGTGAAACTTCATTCTTTCCACCTTTTACCAATTGATTTTGATTAATATGCGCGAGGGAGAGCGAGAGAGTTTGAAGACGGTGAGAGCTGCCCTGTGGACGCCTGTCTGGAAATAATGCAGGGAAAAAATATCGGCGAACGCAGCAGCTTTGTATCGGCCGATGCAGATACACGTAAAATATCGGCCCGATATATCGGTCTAACACTACATCAGATCGACAAGATTTGGCTGCGTTTATTTGATCAGAAATACAGTAAAATCATGAAATATTATTACAATGTAAATCAGCTGTTCTCTAAGTGAATATACAGTAAAGTGTGATTTATTCCTGCAATCAAAGCTGAATTTATCATCAGTCTTCAGTGTCACATGATCCTTCACAAATCTAACCCAATATTTGCTTCAAAGCATTCAAAAAGTAAAAATGCATATAAGTATGATCTTACCCGGCCCAGCCAGCAGAATCTGGGCCACGGCTTCCTGCGCTTGATGCTGGACGACAACAAAACCTCCAACTTCACTTCCATTCTCGGCACTGAGGGCGAGTTTCACAGGACGTCCAGACGCTCTGTATCCCACAACATTCGGCTTCAGGTGGTTCATGTACATTACAAAGACAATCAGTGAAATCTACTCATATTTACAGCTCACATATCATATTAAAGCTGCACTATGTAACTTTTCCGTCCGCTAGAGGTCGCCTGTTCCGGTTCCTCGGGTAAAAGAGCATCTCACGATTTACAAATAGTTGGAAACATTTGGGATATTGTAAGTAAAATATATAACACTGGCCTAGTGGTTTCTGGATATTTTACTGAAAAAATATTACATAGTGCAGCTTTAAACAAGACACTGAAGCAGAGTATAATACAGCTTTTGAATCATATGCAGTGTTGATCTGTGTTTTACAGCTAAATGATCAGTACAAACACATCTTTTGATTATAATATGACTACAATTTCCTACAAAATTCAACAACAGCACTATAAGATAAATCAAATATAAGGGTTTTAATCGTACGAGGACGTTATAGTGAATTTCTCTGACACCATAAATATCACAGTTTTCCTGTAAAGAGATAAAGTTTCACCAGGTCAACAACAACTCCTAGGTCTTTAAAAATGATCAAATTTAGCATGATAATATCTTGTAATGATCATTTAAATCTGACTGATACTAATTGTTTGTTATAAATCAACATCTCAGGAAATTGTTATGGGGTTTCTAATCAAAATATGACTTATGGCATTAAATTCATACTCAATAGAGACACTGGGACTTAAATCATGTTTATCAGGCATTCTGGGAGACACAACAAGTGAACAGGGAAAGACATTACATATGTCTATATGTAATATATATGTAGATATTATTATGGAAATGTTGCCAGCTATTACTCCCATTATTACACTTATTTTTTCATTACATGCTGGGAAAACCCATGTATGGCCATTTTACCCACATATTGCATAAAGTAAAATGGTATATATTAGTTCCGTTATATCTTTCATAGTTGAGAATCATCTGTAAACAAAGTTTGTTTTAAAAAATCCCATTATCTTTGCCTATACATGTCATTTTATTGTTAAACAACTGAGTCCCGGTGATTACATATGAATAAAATATACATTTTCATCAGAGGTGGACAAAGTACACAACTCCATTACTCGAGTGAAAGTAAAAGTATTACTGGTCAAATATTACTCCATTACAAATGAAAGTTGTTAAAAACTATTTTTACTTAAGTAAAAGTACAGAAGTACTCGCTTTTAAAAGTACTTAAGTATCAACAGTAAAAAAAAAATTTTTTTTTGTCAATGCATTATTTTATTATTGTAGCATTGTTGTATAAATTCACGGTGGTTTAAGCCCTTCAGTGATGCTCCATCCGACATGCTAGCATACGACCACCTTGAACTAATTTAAATACTTAAAAGTTACAAAGCTCTTTACAAAGCTGCTGTCACTTTAAGGCAGAATGCACAAATCCTACACACTGATACACATCCGATATTCCCCCAACTGTTTACGTTCACTTAAGACATAATCAACTTTGTTTACATGAATACTTTCCAAAATGAAAATTTACATTTTGTGTGTATTGGTCTGTTTAAGTGCGAAAAAAACACAAAAGAAAGCTCTATTCAGTTCTCGTGCTCTGGCATCTGAGAGGCACAAAAAAAACAGACTGAACTGAGCTCTTTCTTCAGGCTTTTTCAGATTCATCCATATGTCTATGCTTCTCTTTCTCCCAGACATTTACATTTTGCAACAAAAAAAAAATCATTTTAAAGAAGAAAAAAAATCATCCACTGACTTTTAAAGCTGCTACAGAAACGACTTTTGACTTTGAGGATCTTGATAGAAATGTAATGGAGTAAAAAGTACGATATTTGTCTTTCAAATGTAGTGAAGTAAAAGTATCCCTAAAAAATAATACTTCAGTAAAGTACAGATACTCAAAAAGTGTACTAAAGTACAGTACTCAAGTAAATGTACTTAGTTACTGTCCTCCTCTGATTTTCATCAACAACAAAAAAAAAACAATTTGTTTCTTATGCTCTAAACAATGTAATGCCATGACAAAATACTAAATTCAAAAGACTGTTTTCCTGGGTCTTTGGAGGCTAAGTAAAGAAAACTGAATCTAAAATGAACCATATTAGTATTATTAATATGCAGCATATCAAATCAGCAGCCAAACTACGGTATAACGGGAGGTACATTATTAATATAAACGCATACTTTATTACACATTAAAGAAACGTTTGTAAAAGCTAACATGCCAAGAAACCGATATGATAAACAACTGTCATTAGCATGAGCAGGAATACCGTTAGCTGCAGTTTGTAAACACAACATCAAACACGCCACACACACACACACTGAAGTTCTGTAACTTGTTACAGTCCTAAACGGACATTAAAGTGTCGCTATACTCTACCATCATCCCATGACTTTAATAAACACATTCCGCGTCTGTTTATTCCGCTATGTTTCGAATCTCCCTCCACTTCCGGTTTTCCAAACAGCGAACATCCCATGCGTTTCCATAGAAGCAGACGCGTTCGAGCGCAGCCAGTACGCATGCGCGATCAGAGGGCTTTCTCGGGCACGCGCAGAACTGAATGTCACATTACTGAGGGCATGAATTTATGCTAGTAAGTGCATAATTCCGTCTAGACATATTCAAATCATGATACAATAAATTTTATATTACAAACTTAATTCTATTATAGTATAATTGAGAGGAAACATATCCCGGCCACTCAGAAAAAGACAAGACACTAGAATATAGAAGTTATGAACGCATTACATGAAATCAGCTATCTCTAAAACAAGTTATTTACACTATGGGGTTGTTGAATGCTTGAATATGATTCAATCTAGGGTGTGCAATTATATACTCACGGCTAAAGTAGTTCCAGGTAGGTTTGGACCGCATTAAAGTTCCATATCACTCCGCCAACTGATTTCAGTTATTTCAAAGGTCCTTACAGCCGACAACAGCAAAATAACCGAAACACACAACAACACTGACCAAGCAAATAAATATAGCAAACAATATGATAAAATATTTCGATGTTTTTGCCACAAAATCACGTTTTATTATGTACGGTAAGCGCATACTCTCTTTCCTCTTTCTCCCGCTCAAACACACACACACACACACACACTCGTCTCGCACAGAAACGACGAATTTATCGCTAAAATAGTTGAGCAACTTAAAAGCTACATGACATTTCTCACTAGCGATGTAATAACGGTGTCATGACAAATCGGGTCTCTAATGATAATAATAATTTAAAATATGTAAAGCATAGTGTATAAAACAAATTGAATACATTTATTTCACTTGATAAACTGTTAATAAATTAATAATAATAGTAATATAGGCCATTAAGTGAATACTTGAACATAATTACATTGTTCTTTTTATAACTGAAGTATTTATAAATTTAACACTTAATTTAACATGTTTAAGATGATAGGCTACATGAGTAAGTGTAACTGCGTGTATAAACTAAGATATCAAGCGAATCATCTGTATGCTATCATTGCTATGCTAGTATATATAAGCTAACTAATACATGGTCATTATAACGTAGTTCAAACAGCATTTATCAAAACATGATTTTGTAGGAATTGCCCACTTCTCTTGATAATGTTGATATTCAGTATGGAATATTGTTTTTGTTGCATGATTGATTTACACAATTTAAATTTACACCAGCACAGTGGGACCTGTAACCATGACAACACTGATAATATGTTCTTGATGATGTCATCGTGTCCTGGATGATTTCAGCCAATCATACCTTAAGAATTTAGTACCAATTAAATGAATCACCGAGTGCGGTTATTTCGAGCTGTGTGCATTGTGGGAAACCATCATTGTACACCGTTGCGAGCACAATCACCAAAAGAACATTTAGGCGTAAAGCAACACTAAATTATGACTCATATATTTCACCTTAGTTGATTCATCACTGGACTTTAAGACAACACGTTTTTGGAAATGTTCAAATATGCAAATTAATTAAATATGTACTAATTTGCATACATTTCCAGAAAGAAAATCTGAAAACTCTTTTAATTTTGATGATTTTAGAGTTAAAGCTGCACGATGTAACTTTTCCGTCCGCTAGAGGTCGTCTGTTCAAAACAAAGGCGTAGTTTGATGACGGCACGTTTGAGCGCAGAATCTTGGGTCATGTGATCTTCAGCTCAGAATCAGGACAGGACTCGGGCAGAAATCATGTTGATGATGTGATTATTAACGTTACTGTAGTGAAGCAGAAGCAGGACGAGTGTTGTGGAGCTGAGGAACCGCTGGAGCGATTGTTCATAAGATGAACGCAACACACGCCTCGCGAGCAGCGGGACTTTTATTATGCCACAGCAGTGAGAGGAAAGCGCTTCTGCAGAATAACACCAGAAACCGAATGTGGATATGATGTCATCGACAGGCCACGCCCTCACGTCCCGGTTCACTGGTTAAAAGAGCATCTCATGATTTACAAATACTTGGAACATTTGGGATATTGTAAGTACTCGACTGAACAAAATATATAGCACTGGCCTAGTGGCTTCTGGAGCTTTTACTGAAAAAATGTTACATAGTGCAGCTTTAAATATTTTTATAAAAGGGGTTTTGAATATATGCATAAATCAGAAAATGGTATAGAAGGTGGAAATAAAACTGTAAAGTTTGTAAGTGCGACTGAAGTGAAACTTTAAAGATGTGTTGAAAACTACAGATGCAGATAAGGTGCAATAAAACAAACACTTAATGTGTATTATGGATGTTTTCTTTCCATAATTCTGAAAGACGACAAGTTATGGAAGCAAAATAGCCAAACATCTCAAAATTGACCAGTGCTTTATCTTCAAAAAATAAAGAAAGCAAACATTTTAATAACTCGGAGGCATTGTTAGGCCAAATGCATTAAACATATAGATATGAAAGATGTGGTTATGAATGAATGTGACTGTGAAATGAGCTTTGCAGTACCAAAGGAAAGAAACTGAAAATGATTGTTCTCTTGAGTTTTGATAATTGCGACCAGGCGTCACTGCAATTATGTGTTCGCCACTTAACGAATTAAAAACCTGCGTATAAGCACAATTATATCCCTTTATTTTTTACAGGCAAATAAGCATAGAAATCCTTGTGTCAGCCGAGAATAATGTGCGATCTGTTTGTTCGGCAGGAGAAATCCAGTCGTTTCGTATGACATCAGAACCGGAAGACATTCACCGCTGGTTCCTTCCAGAGTTTCCTATGGGGTTTTATAATGGAGGATCTCAGTTTATGAGTAAAATAAGGTCTGTGGTAAATATAACTTGACGATACTTTGATGTTTTGTTCTAAAATCACACGCCAAACATTCTTATCTAGTTACTAATTAGAAACCTCCATTTTCAAAATCAAACACAACCACATCTAAATTCATGTTTTCGATCACTTTGTAGAACAAAGTTCTATTTAGAGCCAAGTTATGTTTACCCCTAAAGGGACATGCTGATGAAAAACACACTATATTGACAGAAGTTTTGTGACGCCTGCCTTCAAATGCAGATTATTTTTAACGCCATCCCATTCTTAATCTGTAGGGTTTAATATGGAGTCGCCCACCCTTCACAGCTCTAACAGCTCCAGCTCTTCTGGGAAGGCTTTCCTCGAGGTTTAGGAGTGTGTTTATGGGGATTCTTCTAGAAGCGCATTAGTGATGTTGGACGAGAAGGCCTGGCTCTCAGTCTCCGCTCTAATTCATCCCAAAGCTGTTCTATCGGGTTGAGGTCAGGACTCAAGTTCCTCCACACCAAACTCGCTCATCCATGTCTTTATGGAGACGCTTTGTGCACTGGTGCATGCTGGGACAGGAAGGGGCCGTCCCCAAACTGTTCCCACAAAGTTGGGAGCATGAAATTGTCCAAAATGTCTTGGTGAAGCATTAAGAGTTCCTTTCACTGGAACTAATGGCACTTTTCCATTACCAGTACTAGCTCAACTCGACTTGGCTCGCTTTTCACTCCATTTTCCATTGCAGATAGTACCTCCACAATAGTACCTGGTCGTCGCAGGAAACTTTTTCGCTCCTCGTTACCCCATCAAGCTCTCGCTGGATCCTCTCTTCGGCAACCAAACAAAGGAAACCTCCTCGTTTGACCTCCGAGTTGCCATAATAGTAATGGGTATATCACGCAATCTCTGGCCAAACTATTGAAAAATGGAGGGGTTATTCCATAGACCGTAAAAAAGTATTCAGGAGACTCCGTCTGTTGCGTGCAATGATGATGCAGGGAACAGTGACGATTCTCTCTGACCAATCAGCAGTCACGTCAAATTTTAGTATCGCCTCAGCTCGCTCAGGACCTCGCCGGAGGTGATACGAAAAAAAGTACCTGGAACAGGTACAACTTTTACACAGTGGAAAACCAAACAAAGGCGAGTCGAATCAAGTCGAGCTGGTACTGTGTAGTGGAAAAGCGACATAAGGAGCCAAGCCCAACCCCTGAAAAACAACTCAACCCCATAATCCCCCCTCCACCAAACTTTACACTTGGCACAATGCAGTCAGGCAAGTCCTGTTCTCCTGGCATCCGCCAAACCCAGACTCGTCCATGGGATTGTCAGACAGAGAAGCGTGATTGGTCACTCCAGAGAACACGTCTCCATTGCTCTAGAGTCCAGAGGCGGCGCACTTTACCCCACTGCATCCCACACTTGGTGATGTAAGGCTTGGATGAGCTGCTCGGCCATGGAAACCCATGAAGCTCTACACACTGTTCTTGAGCTCATCTGAAGGACACAGAAGTTTGGAGCTCTTGACTCTGCAGAAAGTTGGCGACTTCTGTGACCCTCAGCATGCGCTGACCCCGCATCAACAAGATCCACACACACAGAAAGTGTGTGTGTGTGTGTGTGTGTGTGGATCTCTCACATGCATTTGTGGATTGGTGTGGATTTCACAAAGTTTTGTGAAAATGGTGGTTGGCAACTTTACAAAAAAAAAAAAACACTTGCAGGGAAAGTGTTAAAATGTAAATCAAATATGCTAATGAACCATTTCGCTGAAAGTTTCACTTGGTACTTCAAAACGAATAATTGTTTAGTGATTTCAAAACTATTTGCAATACACATTTTAAAGCAATAAAAACAGAATAACAATTACAGCTTATGCAAATGATTGACTGCCAGACATGATACATATCTAATAGACCTTTCTCACAAAAATAGCGGAACATATTGTAAATATAGGTTTACAATATAATAAAAAATAATGTTGATTAACATCGTTATGTTTTAAAACAAAATAAATGCACAACATGTATAGAGGCATTTTGCAGAAGTGAATTTTATATATATTAAATAAAATATCATACATTTTGAAAATAAAAAATACATACACGACTCACGAGGAAACATCCATTTAAGCGTGCGTGTTTATTTTAGTTCCGTCAGTGAAACAATAGTACAGCCTGAGGAACATTTAAATACATTTCAGTTAATAATGCTAATATATATAAGTTAAAAAAAATATTTGTTTTATATTTCCCCACAGAGGTGCGTCATAAGCCGCTTAGCGTTTAAAGGGTCGTCGGACACGAGCAGGGAAGTTTGGTCCTTCATCCCGCCGGATAGCCTGAATCCATTTCCGTCAAACTCCACCATCAACAGAGAAGGAATGAAACTACAAATATGGCTGCTTTTGGGAAAAAGAAGAACAGCCTGGTTAGCCACAATCACACTTGCTCGTTTGCTTGCGCCATTTGTTTACCTGTAGCCCTGCCCGGGGAGGAAGATGATCACCACGACGATTGCGTATTTCCGGTCGCAAATACGGAAGTTGGAGAAAGGTCTATAGAGACAGAGCGACACGCATCATAATCTGAAGGCCACGCCCACCGGGGGGAAAACAATCCAACGCCCTCCATTGACTTTGCATTGTGTGAAGCGGCTCCTTGTCATTTCGGACTTATAACAAAAAACAGAACAATGTCTAAAAGCGGATATGTGACAAAGTGTACAGCAAACAAGCTAAACAAAACCCACAACCAAAAACCCAGACGTTTTTATAAGCTATTGACCCAAAAAACGAGCGTTTAAGGACAAAAAAGTGGACACAGGCCATTGAGACACGTTATATTACACTGAGAAGTGCACACACTAGAGGAGAACGTCATCAGAGACAGGAAATATCATATATAAAACTGACATTTGGAGATTTGACTTAACAGTAGCCGTGTTTCCATTACCCTTCAAATTGCGCAAATTGAAATTGCGAATTGAAAATACGCCCAATGGAAACGCGTCAATTTCGCGAAAACTCCCATATATCGCAAAAAAGTTTTTACGCTCGCTTGAGGTGGTTTTTCAGGCAATTCGAAAAAGGAAATTTTCGCAAAACTGCAATGGAAATTTTTTTTTCGCATTTACAGGTCAGCTGGTTCGGTCACGCATTGCTCTCACATATAATTTTTTTCCACTCAAGTATGTCTAATAACGATATCTTATGTCGTTAAAACGACATTTTCTCCTAATAAGGAAAGTGGCGTAACTATAATGACGGACCCCGGTGCAACCACAAATATCATAACTATCTATAGGCCTACTGTAATTAAGACATATATTCAAGAAATGTATTAAAACAGAAAGACGCTGTAGTTTCAGCCTTGCTCAAAGACTGAGGAAACAGGCCAGTTACGCACGTCAATCATTCCCGACGATCTTGGTTTGCTTCTTATTTATTAAATATACAGCCAAATAGTTGATTAAACATTGATAAAATTAAAAAACAATTTATACAAAACGAAATTGATTTTAAAGAACTTTCTAGAAAACACAATTCACAAAATGTCTCCAGACATGCGCATCTGATTATGTGCTTTACTCATGCTGCTCACTTTTCATAATCAACATATGAAATTAAAAGATTATAATATTTAGACATAGCCTAACTATATGAAACTAGATGGGCTACGTTTTCTTTAACACTCTGTCCAACAAAGTCGTCGGTGCCTTTTGATGGATTTTTTCCTTATTCCAGCGGAAACAACTCACAATACTCCGTCATTTTTAGCCATACTGATAAGTGCAAGACATAATTATCAACAGTAAACTGTCTACTTTTATTTGTGTACACTCAATATCAGCAAAGGCCGTGGACTCAGGGAACAGATTATTTTGCACTCCACTCCAAACGCTGTCTTCATTTCAAAAATATATTTTGTTTATTAAACGCAAAGTTTTTCATTTCAAAAGCATTTCTAAATTCAGTTTATATTTCCAACAAACGAAATTCCAAGCAAAAATAACGAAGTGGTAAAAAAAACCTTTGAGTTATCACCAAGAAGATTCAAACTTTTCGCTCGTCTCTGTATGTGGCAATGCGTCACAATAACCTGCGTATGTAAAAGTCGATCATTCTTTACAGATGATGGTATGTTTGGACAGAAGACGAGTTCTTTATCAAACTCATTAAAAAAAATAGAATATAAAATGCCACAATTTATCATAACACCTCATATATATATGTATAAGGTGCTTTCCTTGCCATTAAAAATAATGATGCGCGGTGGCTGGGATATTCATAAACCTAACAACATACGTAGCATAATTTTTGTAATGATTTATCACGAGAGGAAAAAATATGTTTTAGTCGCACAACATCATTTAATGGAAACGCTGTCATTTCGCAATATTTTTTTAGCGACTTTTAGAAAATATCGCTAAAGTTTTGCGCAAATCTGTAATGGAAACGCGGCTAGTGACAACATATTTACTGCACACACAGACAAACTGAGACACACTGAGTGTCAGGATCCCAAAATGTCCCCATTCTTCAGCTGAAGCGTCACGTTTTACTGCCTTTATCCACTTTTGTCTCCTTAAACTCTCGTTTTTTTGGGGTCGACAGCTTATAAAAACTTATTTCTGTGTATTTTAGCTTGTTTGCTGTACACTTTGTCACATATCAGCTTTTAGACATTGTTCTGTTTTTTTGTTATAAGTCCGAAATGACAAGGATGCAGCTTCACGCAATGCAAAGTCAATGGAGAGCGTTGGATTGTTTCCCCCCCGGTGTGGGCGTGGCCTAAATAAGCTCTGTCTCTATGCTATTGGTCAATGTTGGGCTGGTTTGGATCAGACTATTCAATCACTCATAGAGTCAATGACGTGTTTCCCTCTTATATATACATATATTCATACACTATAAAAAATGCTGGGTAAAAAACAACCCAAGTTTGGTTGAAAATGGACTAACCCAGCAATTGGGTCGTTTTAACTCAACGGTTGGGTTAAATGTTTGCTTAAAACAACCCAATTGCTGGGTTAGTCCATTTTCACATATCCGCTTTTAGACATTGTTCTGTTTTTTGTTATAAGTCCGAAATGACAAGGATGCAGCTTCACGCAATGCAAAGTCAATGGAGAGCGTTGGATTGTTTCCCCCCCGGTGTGGGCGTGGCCTAAATACACTCTGTCTCTATGCTTGCATTGTGCAGATACAAATCCCCCCTGTTGTAGTTCCTGATGCTGTGCAGTTAGAGGAGGAGGAGATGTCAGACACACCTTATAAAGCTCAGCGTCCCTGCAAAGCAAGAGTCCGGCTCGGAGATGGAGGTTCAAGACTGGGTTGAATCCTCCATACGGGCGTTCTTCTGCTTGACCGGCATCACGGGCAACTTCTGGCTGGGTTTGCGCTCTCTTCCCAAATCCAGATCTCAGCTGCGGACCGGGGACATTCTCTTCCTCAACTTGGCCATTTCCAACCTGATCACGAACTGTATGGTGGACCTGCCGGACACTCTGACCCAGTTCGTGAACAGCTGGTTCATGGGGAAAAACTACTGTGGCGTGCTGCAGTTTTCCTCGGAGATCTCGGAGACCTGCAGCATCTTCTCCACCATGTTCATCAGCCTGTACTGGCACCAGAAGCTGGTGGGATCCCTCCGGCGTGGAGGAGCCCCGGTGCAGATGGACAACCTGCGGCTGGTTGGCGTTCTGCTGGCGGGAAGCTGGGCCGTGGCGCTGATGTTCAGCGTCCCACACTTCTTCATCACGGAACATAATGGGAACGAGAGCTTGGAAATTTGTGAGGAGCGCTTTCCGACATTTGCGGAGAAAAGGACGTTTGACGGGCTGTATCTCATTCTGGCTAACGCCGCTCCAATTGTTGGGATCACTTATGCCAGCGTGCAGATCGTCTTGGTGCTGCTCCAGAGCCAGAAACGGGTCACGGGTCACTCCAAAGCAGCCGCTAAGACTAATAACAGCACGCAGGTGCGACCCAACCCGTCCTCCGGGAACCAGGTGCGGGCGGCCAAAAGTGTGGTGCTGGTGGCCACCATCTTCATCATCTGCTGGACCTCGCACCTCGTGCTCCGCATCTACAGCAGCTTCAGGAACTCCATCCTGGCCGTGAAGTTGACCAATTTTATGGGAGCGACGTACACCTGCTTCGTCCCGTATGTTTACCTGCACGGGGTGAAGAAACTCAACTGCTCGTGCTGCTGAGGACTGGAAGAAGAGGGCAAAACATTAAACAGATACAGACCTTTCAGACCCCCAAACATGAACATCCTCGTCTGAGGGAAATCTACAAGACATCTGTCCTTTATAAACACACTAAAATGTTAAAATTATCTCATTTCTATTAAGTTACTTTATTATATATATTTTCTACTCACTGTTAAATGTATCATTTATTTGTTTATTACTATCTAATTTGAGTGTGTGAGATAAATTAGATTAAATGTTAAAATGTAAAATTTAAATATGATTAAATATTTTTATTAATCTTTTAAATTAATAACTTGTAAAATGTATTCATTTATTTTAATCTAATTTATTGATGTACTTACTTTTATTATATATATATATATATATATATATATATATATATATATATATATATATATATATATATATATATATATGTATAAAAGGTATTTCTCAAACTTTTGCATGTTTAAACTAATTTATTTATTTATTTTTATTGTTTTTATATATATATTTTTTTTAGTTTCACTCAAGGATTTTTCACAAATATTTATTATAATCTCATTTAATTATAGATTTTTTTACGTTTATCATATGTTAATTTAAATATCAATCATATTTGTTTAATGTAATTTATTTAAAAAAATTAATAATGTTTTCACTAGACTTTTTTAGAAATGAGAAATGAATTAAATTTATAAAAAAATTACGCAAATGTATTTATTTACTTATTTTAATTTTATTATTTATTTTAATATGTTTTATCATATGTTAATTTAATATGGACTGACATGTTTTAATCTTATTCATTTATTTTAATCTAATTTATTGATGTAATTTTATTATATATATATATATAGATAGAAGTATTTCTCAAACTTTTGTTTGATGTTTAAGCTAATTTATTTATTATTATTTTTATTATTATATATTTTTTTAGTTTTACTCAAGGATTTTACAGATATTTATTTTTATCTCATTTAATGAATAATTTTTTTAAGTTTATAATGTTAATTTAACATTCAATCCTATTTGTTTAATGTAATTTATTAAACTTTTAATAAAAACATTTCACTAGACTTAAGCAAATTCTGAAATAAAAAATTAAGCAAATGTATTTTACTTATTTTTATAAATATATATTTTTATAAAATAAATATATTTATTTTAATATGTTTTATCATATGTTAATTTAATATTGACTGACTTGTTTGTTTTATTTTTTTCATTTTTCATGTTTTTTCTATAGACTTTTCCTTGGATGCCCAGTTTGTAAAAAACCCTGTTATAAGCGGTCTGAAATGTGCCCTTGGTAAAAACTTTCATAACACAGATAAAAGTGTAAAGTTTGGTGTATGTAAAGCTGCTGAAGTGGAGAAAAAAAACCTCTCAATCAACAGATGCAAATAAATAAAAGTGCAATAAAATTGTGTATTTTGGATTCATGAATAAACTGCCTTCAAAACTGACCAGTGCATTGGAAAAAAAAGTCTTTGCATGAAGCGCAAACATGTAATTAATGTAAATACATCTGTTATTTCACGTTTGTTTTGTATGAAATGCGTGTGTGAATTGTAGCAAAAGATGCTGTATCATTTTTCCACCACCAAAGCAAAAGCTGAGGTTTGTCCCTCCTGAGCTTCACTAATTGCTGCCGGTAATCACTGTAATTATGTTCGTTATGCCACTTAACACATTATAAACCTGCATATGACTGCAATACTCATCATGTTATGTTTGCCATGATATCAGCATAAAAATCTGCTAACAAAGACAAAAGACGATAATAAAAGACATCAAATTATAGTAAATATATTTACAGTATACATACAGTATATATAGTGTATAAAGTTTCTAATATACTATATTAAATTCTGTGTATATATATATATATATGTATATATTAGGCAGCAAGTGAACATCTTGTCCTCAGAGTTGATGTGTTAGAAGCAGGAAAAATGGGCAAGCGTAAGGATTTGAGCGAGTTTGACAAGGGCCAGATTGTGACGGCTAGAGGACTGGGTCAGAACATCTCCAAAACTGCAGCTCTTGTGGGCTGTTCCCGGTCTGCAGTGGCCAGACTCTATCAAAAGTGCTCCATGAAGGACCAGTGGAGAACCGGCCACAGGGTCATGAAGGACCAGTGGAGAACCGGCCACAGGGTCATGGAGGACCAGTGGAGAACCGGCCACAGGGTCATGAAGGACCAGTGGAGAACCGGCCACAGGGTCATGGAGGACCAGTGGAGAACCGGCCACAGGGTCATGGAGGACCAGTGGAGAACCGGCCACAGGGTCATGAAGGACCAGTGGAGAACCGGCCACAGGGTCATGGAGGACCAGTGGAGAACCGGCCACAGGGTCATGGAGGACCAGTGGAGAACCGGCCACAGGGTCATGAAGGACCAGTGGAGAACCGGCCACAGGGTCATGGAGGACCAGTGGAGAACCGGCCACAGGGTCATGGAGGACCAGTGGAGAACCGGCCACAGGGTCATGGAGGACCAGTGGAGAACCGGCCACAGGGTCATGGAGGACCAGTGGAGAACCGGCCACAGGGTCATGGAGGACCAGTGGAGAACCGGACACAGGGTCATGAAGGACCAGTGGAGAACCGGACACAGGGTCATGAAGGACCAGTGGAGAACCGGCCACAGGGTCATGGAGGACCAGTGGAGAACCGGCCACAGGGTCATGGAGGACCAGTGGAGAACCGGCCACAGGGTCATGGAGGACCAGTGGAGAACCGGCCACAGGGTCATGAAGGACCAGTGGAGAACCGGCCACAGGGTCATGGAGGACCAGTGGAGAACCGGCCACAGGGTCATGAAGGACCAGTGGAGAACCGGCCACAGGGTCATGGAGGACCAGTGGAGAACCGGCCACAGGCTCATGGAGGACCAGTGGAGAACCGGCCACAGGGTCATGAAGGACCAGTGGAGAACCGGCCACAGGGTCATGGAGGACCAGTGGAGAACCGGCCACAGGGTCATGAAGGACCAGTGGAGAACCGGCCACAGGGTCATGGAGGACCAGTGGAGAACCGGCCACAGGGTCATGGAGGACCAGTGGAGAACCGGCCACAGGGTCATGGAGGACCAGTGGAGAACCGGCCACAGGGTCATGGAGGACCAGTGGAGAACCGGCCACAGGGTCATGGAGGACCAGTGGAGAACCGGCCACAGGGTCATGGAGGACCAGTGGAGAACCGGCCACAGGGTCATGGAGGACCAGTGGAGAACCGGCCACAGGGTCATGGAGGACCAGTGGAGAACCGGCCACAGGGTCATGGAGGACCAGTGGAGAACCGGCCACAGGGTCATGGAGGACCAGTGGAGAACCGGCCACAGGGTCATGGAGGACCAGTGGAGAACCGGCCACAGGGTCATGGAGGACCAGTGGAGAACAGCCCACAGGGTCATGAAGGACCAGTGGAGAACCGGCCACAGGCTCATGGAGGACCAGTGGAGAACCGGCCACAGGGTCATGAAGGACCAGTGGAGAACCGGCCACAGGGTCATGAAGGACCAGTGAGAACCGGCCACAGGCTCATGGAGGACCAGTGGAGAACCGGCCACAGGGTCATGAAGGACCAGTGGAGAACCGGCCACAGGGTCATGGAGGACCAGTGGAGAACCGGCCACAGGGTCATGAAGGACCAGTGGAGAACCGGCCACAGGGTCATGGAGGACCAGTGGAGAACCGGCCACAGGGTCATGGAGGACCAGTGGAGAACCGGCCACAGGGTCATGGAGGACCAGTGGAGAACCGGCCACAGGGTCATGAAGGACCAGTGGAGAACCGGCCACAGGGTCATGGAGGACCAGTGGAGAACCGGCCACAGGGTCATGGAGGACCAGTGGAGAACCGGCCACAGGGTCATGGAGGACCAGTGGAGAACCGGCCACAGGGTCATGAAGGACCAGTGGAGAACCGGCCACAGGGTCATGGAGGACCAGTGGAGAACCGGCCACAGGGTCATGGAGGACCAGTGGAGAACCGGCCACAGGGTCATGGAGGACCAGTGGAGAACCGGCCACAGGGTCATGGAGGACCAGTGGAGAACCGGCCACAGGGTCATGAAGGACCAGTGGAGAACCGGCCACAGGGTCATGGAGGACCAGTGGAGAACCGGCCACAGGGTCATGAAGGACCAGTGGAGAACCGGCCACAGGGTCATGAAGGACCAGTGGAGAACCGGCCACAGGGTCATGGAGGACCAGTGGAGAACCGGCCACAGGGTCATGGAGGACCAGTGGAGAACCGGCCACAGGGTCATGAAGGACCAGTGGAGAACCGGCCACAGGGTCATGGAGGACCAGTGGAGAACCGGCCACAGGGTCATGGAGGACCAATGGAGAACCGGCCACAGGGTCATGGAGGACCAGTGGAGAACCGGCCACAGGGTCATGGAGGACCAATGGAGAACCGGCCACAGGGTCATGGAGGACCAGTGGAGAACCGGCCACAGGGTCATGGAGGACCAGTGGAGAACCGGCCACAGGGTCATGAAGGACCAGTGGAGAACCGGCCACAGGGTCATGAAGGACCAGTGGAGAACCGGCCACAGGGTCATGAAGGACCAGTGGAGAACCGGCCACAGGGTCATGAAGGACCAGTGGGAGAACCGGCCACAGGGTCATGGAGGACCAGTGGAGAACCGGCCACAGGGTCATGGAGGACCAGTGGAGAACCGGCCACAGGGTCATGAAGGACCAGTGGAGAACCGGCCACAGGGTCATGGAGGACCAGTGGAGAACCGGCCACAGGGTCATGGAGGACCAATGGAGAACCGGCCACAGGGTCATGGAGGACCAGTGGAGAACCGGCCACAGGGTCATGGAGGACCAATGGAGAACCGGCCACAGGGTCATGGAGGACCAGTGGAGAACCGGCCACAGGGTCATGAAGGACCAGTGGAGAACCGGCCACAGGGTCATGAAGGACCAGTGGAGAAACGGCCACAGGGTCATGAAGGACCAGTGGAGAACCGGCCACAGGGTCATGAAGGACCAGTGGAGAACCGGCCACAGGGTCATGGAGGACCAGTGGAGAACCGGCCACAGGGTCATGGAGGACCAGTGGAGAACCGGCCACAGGGTCATGGAGGACCAGTGGAGAACCGGCCACAGGGTCATGAAGGACCAGTGGAGAAACCGGCCACAGGGTCATGGAGGACCAGTGGAGAACCGGCCACAGGGTCATGGAGGACCAGTGGAGAACCGGCCACAGGGTCATGAAGGACCAGTGGAGAACCGGCCACAGGCTCATGAAGGACCAGTGGAGAACCGGCCACAGGGTCATGGGCGGCCGAGGCTCATTGATGCCCGTGTGGGTCGATCAAACAGACGAGCTACTGGAGCTCAAACTGCTCCAGAAGTTAATGCTGGTTCTGATAGAAAGGTGTCAGAATACACAGAGCATCTCAGTTTGTTGTGTATGGGGCGGCACAGCCGCTGACCAGTGCCCATGTTGACCCTTGACCCCGCCCAAAGCACCAACAGTGGCCCGTGAGCATCAGAACTGGACCACGGAGCAATGGAAGGAGGAGGCCTGGTCTGATGATCACGTGTTCTTCTACATCAGTGGATGGCCAGGTGTGTGTGTGTGTGTGTGGCTTACCTGGAGAACACATGGCACCAGGTGCATTATGGGAAGAAGGTGTGGCGGAGGCAGTGATGCTTTGGGCAATGTTCTGCTGGGAAACCTTGGGTCCTCCATCATGTGGATGTGACTCTGACACGCTCCACCTACCTCAGCATTGTTGAGCCCATGTCTAGCCTTTCATGGAGACGGTTTTCCCTGTGGCTGTGGCTCTTTCAGCAGATAATGCGCCGCCACAAAAGCACAAATGCTTCAGGAATGGTTTGAGGAGCACAACAAC